>NC_134372.1:11680303-11983333 GCF_035582795.1 Mycteria americana
TTGACTTGCAATTCACCTTCATGTGCTGCAAATTTGGCTTTAACTCAGATGCAGAAAGGGGAAATAATCATAAAGGCAACCCAAACATTCCTTTGAACTTGACCCAGCGGTGCAAAACACACACGGAGAGAAGTTACCTTTTAAAGAACTCCAAACACTCACAGACCCACACGTGATTAAACAGGTTTTTTCTTTTTTAATTTAATTCGAAATAAGAGATAAGAAATAATAAATCTTCAATAAAATATATAAAATTGTACAAGGCATCCCTTTCAAAGGGACTTTCCTATAATGGAAGATTGCAGGTGAGGGGAAGGGAGAGGGGAAGTTCGTCTATAGTGGGTCCCAGGTGGTGACAGTGCCTGGGTCAAAACAAACCAAAACCAGCAAAACCTTGTGGCTTTTTTTTTTCTCCATTTTTCTGCTTTTTTTTGTTTCTTTCTTTCTTTCTTCCACAACAACATGCTAAGAAAATAAATCCAGGAGAAGCTCTGCCTTCAGTGCTCCACAGCCTTTGGAGTAACTTTCTCACAAAGTTTAGCAAGAGTAATACACATAATACAATAGTTATAAGGAGAAGCCTGGGGAAGATACTGCCAGCGCTCAAGGAGCTCCCACGGGGACAGACAGGTTACACAGTCTTTTGGCACCCCACCGTCCTACTAGTAGGGTTGTTTGTTTGTGATACCTGGATCTCTCTTAAGGGCTTGAAGCATGAGTCACTTATATTGGCATCCTTAGCAAGGGAAGGAGAGGAAGACTTGGGGGGTTCTTCTATTTAATACAGACTGTTGCAAATACTAATAAAAAACCCCAAACATCTCCCAGAAGCATTCAACAATCCTTTGCTCACCACCACTGTGGAAACAACCCATGTCTTCTTTCCCCAGAAAGCTTCCTTTCCTCTCTCCTGGTTTTCAAAAAGCAGTGCACAGCCAAGATTACCTGGCTGTAGCCAAAAATTTCTAAGCATGCCAATAGGAAGAGATAAAGACCAGACTGCCTAATAACCCTCCCTTGCACTTTACCTCCCCTCACAGTGCTTAACAAACGCTGAAGCTATTTATACAGATAAAGGCATTACAGGAGCCAATGGTGGATAAAGCTGTTGCTCTACATTTAGGGGCCCTGATGCTCATCTTGTTGCAAAGATCTGTCGAGGTTTGGGATGCAAAAGTTTTCCCTACGCCCAGAAACACAGGAACTTGCTGGCTCTGAACTTCACTCGGACTCTACTGGGTCTAGTTTCTATTTACACGGTGTCTCTAGCTAAGGGCTCTGCTTTCTTTAAAAAAACAAACAAACAAACAACAAAACCTTGATTATACCTTTTTATTTCCCTCCCTCCTGCCCCCATATTAAGTGATGACACTTGAGAGTGTGGGTTTAGGGCATGCACCCCTCTTACTTTAAAGATGTGTTGGGCCCCATCAGGAAGGCATCGGGAAATCTCTGCCTCCATAAATGAGATTGCTTTTTCACCCAGTCTTTTTTATTCTAGTTTTACATGCACTGTATAAAAACCCTACATTTGGTCAAATGTTTTTTCTTTTTTGTTTGTTTGTTTTTACATATTTTTTTTCTTTGAGGAACAGACTCAGCTCTCAGAGCACTCTCAGAAGACACCCAACCCATAGCATACAGGATGCCTTGCTTTGCTAATGCAAACTCCCGTACACTCAGGATGGCAGACAGAAGCGTGCAGAAAGAATGGCCAGTACTGGTTGGGGTACTGCCTTCTCAGGGTTGGACATGATCCACCAGGAAGTCTGTCTCACTGTCGCTTTGTCTTTCTGATCTTCTTAGGATAAGTGGTACATGCTATATCCAACGGGAGTAGCATAGAGTCCAACAGGTGGGATAGGAAGCACAGGTCTGTGAAAAGGGTAGGATGTTCCATACAGTGAGGCAGCCTGGATGGGAGAGTTGATGGGGAAAGGGAGGCTGAACCCCGACGGCAACATGGGCTTTGCTGCCATTTTGAGCTTCTCTAGCTCAGCCTCCTGCAGTCTCTTGGCCTTGGCCCTCCGATTCTGGAACCAGATTTTGACCTGGGTCTCTGTGAGGTTGAGGGAGCTGGAGAACTCGGCTCTCTCGGCGATGGACAGATACTGCTTCTGGCGGAACTTGCGCTCCAGAGCCAGCAGCTGGGAAGTGGTGAATGGGGTTCGGGGCTTCCTATTCGTCTTGTGCTTCCTCAGGGTGCAGGCAGTGGGGCTCAGGTGTCCTGCAAGGAAGGGAAAGGCCGGTTATCACAAAAGCAGGGAGACCTGGGTGCTCTGGAAAGACATGCTGCGGTTGAGGGCTGGGGTGGGAAGGGAGAAGGGTGTATCTGAAGGGAGAAGTCCCACCAGGTGATACTCTTAAAACAGGGGATCCTTTTGCAACTGGCTGTGGAAATCTCTTCCTGGCCAAAGTTATATTCACAAGACTTCAGCAGATGTCCTGGGAAGTGAAATTTATGCTCAGTGATTTCAAAAGGACAGCTTGTAGGCAAACAGGGCACAAAGATACACACACAGCACACAGATACACACACAGCAGATCACTTTAGGAGTCACATCACAGCGGTGTTCTAGAGCACACAGAACAGCTGTCTTGGTATTTGCAGAACTGGAGGAGTAACTCCAACAAAGCACAAGACAAACATATATGCAAAAGCAGGAGATCACAAAAGGACAGTGGTGCCAGAGACAAGCCCAGCCCAGCCCCACTGCAGGATTTCTCCACCAAGAGCAACGAGTCAACCCTATCTTTTTCTGACAGCTGAAGAAGTAGGTCTGATAATTTTTGTGGTTTTGATAACTGGGCATTTTCCTTGCTATTTTTTCTCCACTTGAAAGCAAGGGCAAGTTTTACCTCTGCTTAACAACTTTTCTTTTCAAGAAGTATTTTCTGTTTTTCAACAAGTATAAAAAAAAAAAGAAGAAAGCAGTGCACTTTTCATTCAACATTTAGCTTTTATGACATTTGCCAATTAAAAAAAAAAGGACACATAGCTGCAGCATCTGTAGCCAATACAAGTCAGGAAATCTACTACCTTTTGTGCTTGCCTTATAAACCCGACCAGGTTAGGTGCATGTGCCCGGGATGGCACACTGCTGACTTGTCTCTAGATTCATTTTGCATTTCACTAATAATTTTGCAATCTAAAGAATAATTAAAAAGCGTGTGGCTGACTTGAAAAGCTTAGCAATTTGGCTGTGTTTCGGATCACTCCCAGAGCATATGACAAGCCACTCTGGGTCCCCAGCTTGACACAGAAAATGACACACAGGCTGCTCTTGACTTTTGTACCTGCTGTAGTGTCTGGTTCAAATGCTTGTCAGGATTTGCACGATGTGTTTTCTGAAATCCTTTCACTGTCCTCTTTTATTTTTTAAAATATGCTAGATCACAAAGCTGTTTAAGTGAGTATCATGCAATTAAAAAAATCCCACGAGGAGAGTGTTCAAAAGTGCAGAAAGGGGAGGGAGAAAACAGCTACAGCTGAAAAAGTTAAATTTCTCTTCTTACTCTTCTTGTAGCTACTGAACGCAAAAAATAAAGTCCTCTTGGAAAACAACTTGTCAAATACCATCTTATGATCACACGGGGGCATTTTAATACTTAAGGCCCTCACCGTGACATTTGGTTCACTCCTAAAACTACACTAAATTAAAACCACACTACATCGACACTAAATTCACTACCGGTCATCCCTTTATTCCACTCTCTCTTTTTTAAATGCAACCTATTTCTTTTCTCAAAGCAAAGCTCTTCAAAGACGCAGCTAAAAGGGGGCTCCTTCCAGGAGGGATGGGGTCTACAAGGGGGAGAGTGGCTCCGGGATCGCTCCCCGTCCCAGCGCCTTCCCCGGCTTTTGGGTGAGCCCGACCCGTCCTGACTTCTGCTACACACGGGGGAAACCGCAAAAACGTGCTTTAAAATGAAATCCCGGGCAAATATTTCCCCCGGAATACACCCAAACGTTCACGGGCTTCTTCCCTCACCATCCCCCAAGTCACTGCCAGACTCTGGTAAGAAGCAGGGACCGCCGCCACCGCAGACCCTCTAATTGCGTTTGTCCCGTGCCAGTCCTCAAGCACTCGCTGCAGTGATTTGTTTCGCTGGTTTTTTTTTCTGTTTATCCTCCGTTTTCTGGCCGATGTCGGACAAAAATAATCACTTGGAGACGGTTCCCTCTCCGTGTTGCTCAAAATCTAACTTTTACAGCTCTTTCCCCAGTTCATCCCACCCGTAATATTAATAAATCGAGGAACTACTTCTAACGTCAAAACACCACGGGCAGACGGGCCTCTTGCTGTCACACCGGCTCCGAGGGGGCCAAGAGCCGGCAAGGTGGGAAATCAGGAAGATGATGGAGGCCGAAGGACCTTCCCTTCCCCGATCACCATTTTTTGCCCCAAATCCCGCTGAAACCACCGGCCCTGAACTCCCTTGCTATTGAAGTCCTTTACAAAGCTATTTTGCAGACCTCACGAGACGCCGATTTTAATAGAAAAAGAGGATTAATTTCGAAGAAAAAAACATGTACGGGGAGAAGATCAGGCCTTCTCTAAGTCGGGGGTTTAGGGCAGTGTTAGAGGAGGGGGTCTGGGTAGGAGCACACGCTTCTTTTCACGCTTTTCTAGCCTACTTGAGGGTACACGAAAATGGCAAACCGGAGCTGCGCAGGGAAGGACACGGGCCGGCTGCTTTCCTCCCGGGCCGTCTCCCAGCAGGTTAGAAATCAAATTAATTCGGGGTTATCGCAAAGGAAAGGAAGCGTCCGAAAGCCAAATAGAAATGATTGTCCCCCAAAAGAGGAGCTGTAATAGCACTAAACTTCCTTCTTCCAATATTAGGTTACAGAAGCAAAAACTACAACTGCCCAGCTCAATAGTTCGCGTCAGTAAAGCCATTAACTTAAAGCAGAGCATTTAATTTACATCAGACAAGTCAGGGATGCGTGGAGGAGAGTGGATGGATCTGCTAATGCAGGTGTACAGCCGCCAAGGCTCTTGGCGATGGGAAGGCAGAAAGCCCAGCACTGCCGGCTGATGTTTTTCACCTTTTCCTGAAGGTACTTTCGGGGCTTTTATTTTTTTTAAAAAAGCAATTTATTTTCTTGGTGTTTTGGTTTTTTTGTTTGGTTTGTTTTTTTTTTTTTTTTAAGGCATCTCACCGAAAGCGAAACGCAATTCAGCGCAGCCACAGCAGCGAGGCTGGAGCAGCGAAAGGGTTTAAGAAGTGACCTGTCACCTCCGGATCGCGCGTCCCTACGTGGCGGGGACGGGAGAGATCGCAGGGGCTGAAGAGGCCAGGCCCAGCTCGGGAAACTTTGACAGGCTGCATGCAAGGGGGGGAGAGAAAGGAACACCGTGCCAGGAGAGATCGCGGCGGGAGTCAGCGCGCAGAAAGCGCGTAAGGCTGGAAGGGGCAATTCCCGAGTCTTTAAGAGCGAGGAGATTGCTTTGCAAGGTCTGGTGTAAGGGAGAAGGAACCAAGGAGAATTTCCAGTTCTCGTTGCAACAGGATAACATAAATGGACGAAGGGGCAGCCCCTGAACCGTGTGTCGGGAAAGGGAGCTAGTCCGTGGCAGCTCCTGACCTTTCTATGATTTTAAAAGCATTACATATTTATATGTATATAGGTATAATCATATACATAAATATATAACCGTATAGATATAAACATAGCATATATGAAGAAAGCTGTAGCACAGCTATAAAAATCACACACACGTAGATATAAATACATATATAAAACGTTATACATGTATGTCTATATCTAGCGTGCTCCTGTGCATCTCGGCGCCCGGGGGACAGCGCAGCTCGGGGGCCGGGGCAGGCAGCCCGGGGCAGGCAGCCCGGGGCGGGAGCGGTGCCCGCCTGCTCTCGCTCCCCGTCCGCCGGCGGCTCCCGCGGGCGCCGCGCAGCCCCCACCGCCCCGCCGCCGCTTCCCCGGCCACTCACTTGGCGGAGGGGAATATCTCCCGGCCTCTTGGATCCAAGACGTGCCGTCCTCCGAGTTCTCCGATTTGACCGAAGCGGTGTCGAAGGTTTTTGTAAGCGCCCCGGGGGGGCTGTGCGCGTCCCGGGAGCCGTGTCCCGGCAGCAGCAGGTTCCTGGAGGTGCCCACCGCCGCCCCGTCGGCGCTGCCCCCCGCCGCGGCCAGAGGCAGCTCTTTGGGGGGCTTCTTGTCGGACATGAGGGCTTCCACGCTGAACGGCAAGCTGGACACCTTGACTTTGTGGTGCTCCTCGGCGCCGGCCGCCGGGCCCTCCTCGTCGGAGGAGAAGACCTCCTTCGCCTTGGAAGGAGAAGCCATCGCGGGTGCGGAGGGAGGCTGGAGCGGGGCCGCCCGGGGAGCTGCGCTGCGCCTCTGCCCGGCCCTGCGCGGGGACTGCGGAGTGAGGCGCCGCGGTGCCGCCCCCCTCTTCCCCCTCTGGGGCTCCCCGGCGCTTTCCTCCTGTGGGAAGTGGAGCGGACGCCCCGCGGGCCAATCAGAGCCCGCGCTGGGGCCTGACGTCACGGGGTGACTCACGCCATTGGCTCGGGAGCGGGAGGTGGGTGGGAACTTCTTTTTTTCCCGGGGCTGATTCTGTGCGGGGAGTTCCCCGCCCCCGGCCCCCCCGAAGTGAATTAGGCGTTAATGACACGGGCAGCCGGCGGAGCTCTGCTATTAAGGAGCCGTCCAGGGCTATAATCATACCAAAGCAAGAAAAAACGCCGCCGGGGTAATTAAGGCTGATGATGATGAGGCGAAGAGGAAACTTCAGAAGATCGCGGCTCTGCCTCCTCCCGCCGCCGGCCCGGCCCCCCCGACCCCCCCAGCCGCGCCCCCGCCGCCCCGTCGGGTACCGCCGCGCCCCAGCCCCGCCGGCCCTCCCGGATCGGGGACACCCGGCCGGGTCCCCTAGAAACGAGGGGCTTTTCCACGGGGCTGGGGGGCGCGGGATGCTGGACCCTCGCCCAGCGAAACGCTCCCGCCGGGAAACGCGGGCGCCTGTTCTCATTTTTCATCCGAAAAGGGGGTTTGTGTTTGCGTTTCCTCGGCAGCAGGACCCAAGTCGGGCAAAACCACTCTGCAGAGGTTAGATCTGTAATTATTTTTTTTTTTCCAGCGCCAATTACACACATGATGAATAGATGAGCTTTAATAAATTAGGGGCACGCAGCCCTTAATTAAGAGGCATATCAAACCAGCACTATGAAAGCGATTCTCTCACTTTTTGACTTCCTACCAGTGGTATGAATAAAGAGTATCCTTTAAAAAGCGTTTCTAATTACCGCGCGGATAAAAGCAAATACATATTGTTCTTTTCATAATCGTTTTAATCTTACGCCGAGCGTTATTTCATGCTGTGCCCGCAACTTTCGCTGTTTTTTTTTTTTTTTTTAACGTCCAGGAAACACAGTTTGGGAATCGTTTTGGTGTTATTTACAACGGAGGCTCTAAAAACACAAAATACTCGGGGAAGGCGGCAGTGCCTCTGCCCAGGTGCTCAGCTCCTCGCCCCATGCCTGTGCAGCTCAAGTCCTTGTCCCATGCCCTGACTTCAGGGGCAGCTCGGATGGAGCTGCGGGATCGGTCCTGGATGGCTGCAGGAGTCTGCTCCCTGTGTGGTTTTCGTTACATCCCTTCCACAAAACGTGCAGGATTTCATTAGCTCTTCTTGTGCTCGATTTGGACTCCTGACTTTCCTACCAGCCCATGTAGCAGTCTTGGAAGTCCCCAGTCCTGCTAACACAAATCACCACTTCTCACTCCCTCGGCAGCCTGGGTGAGGGCAGTTCGGGAGCTGATTTTGGAGAGGAACTGGTCCAGTGCGGGTTTTCTTCGGGCTGTGCTCCTCTGCCCAGGCCAGGCCAGAGAGCTTCTCGGGGATGGGGCTGTATTGAATGTGCTGTGCTGGCCCCAGGGGTCCCCCCGACCCCTTACAGCCCTGGTCAGCCGACCCCCCCCCCCATCAGCCAACAAGTATCTGAGCCACCCCAGCCCTGATAGCATCTCGCCTGGTGCCACAGATGGCAAATTGGGACCGGGGCATGCGATTGCACCGTGGGAAGGCATGTGGGAGGACATGTACCAGAAGCTGTGTTACAAAACCCCACTCATCAGTGGGGCTAATAGTAGGGTTTGCACACTCATTACTTGTTGCTAGCAGTGTTACTGCAGACCTCGATGGGTTAAGGATTAAAGCCAGGCAAGATCTGCAAAGAGAGGTGATGCCTTTCACTGTTGCAGCCCCACTAACCTGGCTGAGGCAGCCTGCAACATTTCAAGCAACAGAGCCCTGATTCAGGCTTTTCTCCAGGGGTGAAAGTAATAGTTGATCCCACAAACTGATGCCTCTACAGCTGCTCTTGCTATCCCCAGTTCATCAGTTCTCTTTCCCTAGAGAGCTCATCTCTTTGCTGGGAGATACTCGCAGAGAGATGCAGGACTGCAATCAGCCAGCCCTGGCCTTGCAAGCTCTCCTGCTGCAGTGGGGTTGAGTTTGTCCCTCTTCTCCCCCCCTCCCCTTCCTTTCCCTTCTCCATGCTTCCTGCACCGTGACAAGTAAATGAGAATTGATGGACATGCAGGAACAATGCATGTGTGTCAAGAACAATGCACCGCCCGTGGAAAGCCATTGTGGGGCTGCTGAAAATGCTACAGATAATTATACCACGCTCCCAAAGTCAATGCTCGCTGGAAGGGCGCCTGGGGAAGGAGAGCTCGCAGGAGGGCAGGTCACAGTGACACCAGTCACGTCCCTTGGGTGCAGCTTCTCTCCCTGGCTGCCTGGCTGTGGCCTGGGTGTGCAGGCTCGCATGCCATCCCCCGTGGGCTTGGGGAGGCTTCTCTCCGCTGTCATCCCTTGGGAGGCTGGAGGAAGGAGTGGGACGAAGGGACAAGCTTCTGTTGGCACTGTGAAGCACGGAGCAGAAGTTGGCTCATCCAGCCTGATTTGGCTGGCTCTTGGGTGCCACAGGGGCGCCTGCAATAGCAAAGTATGGCAGGGTTTGCTCATGGCGTTTGCCCTCTTCGGTGTTAGCCCATCGCGAGGTTGGAGCATTTTCTGCCTAAAGTCTGAACGTGGAGGTTTCTCTCCTCCCTCACCCCTCCCTCCTTCATCCTCCTCCTATCAGTTAAACATAGGAGAATGAAGCCCCACACGGCACTGAATGCCGGGATGGAAACCTCTCCGAGACGGGGTTTGGAGAAATTTCTAGGAATTAAGGGTTTCCCCCCCTACCCAGGATCTCAGAGCGGCCGCCCAGCCTCAGACCAGCAGGGAATTCTCCCGGCCCGGGAAACCGACGTGAGTCTGGGGCCTCTCCCCTGTGTCGGGCTCCCCCTTCGTGTCCGCGGTGAGACCCCGCTCCGCTCCGCTCCCGGGGAGGGCGGTCCCAGGGGCTCGGCCGTCGGGGCTCGGCGGGAGCCGCCCTGCTCTCGGGGTGGCCCCTCCCTGGGGCTGTTTCCCAGCCCCACGCCCGTGTGCCCCCCAACTCCAAGCCGCCACACGGAGCACGGCCGCATCCCAAGGATGCCCAGAAAGCCCCTGACCCTCCCCCCCCGGTGCCCCCCAGCTCCCCCCCCGCCTCCGGCAGCATCAGCCCCCGTGAGCCGGGGCGGGCTCTGGGCGCCCCGGTCCTGGGGCTCTCAGCTGGAGTGGGAGGGAGCGGGAGGGAGCGCAGGGGGAGGAGAGACGTTGCAGACAAACTGAGGCTGTTTTGCAGGCGCCAGGAGCGGGGAGATGAAAGGGAAGCTCCTGGGGGAAGTGGCTGTGCAGTTTGACCGGCTCCAGCAGCAGTAGCAGCGACGGCCCGTCCCGGCCAGCTCCGCCTCTCGCCTCCCCCTCTCCCCCTCCGGGCTCCAGGCTGCCCCTCGGCCCACCTCCGCCTCGCCTGTCCCAGCCTGGGGGCGGAGGGAGGCGGCGGGCAGGCACGGCCACACCATCCTCGCTCCCGTATCCGTCGGGCCGTGGGCAGCATCCCCACCACGAAATGCCACAGCGTAATTGGTCTGTGATAGCTGGTGCTGGTGACTTGGGGGGGGCTGTCCTATTTCTCCAGCCCCCCCCCTCCCCACCGCCCCATCGGTGTAAATCAGGAGAGAACCCATTCGGATCACTACACGAATGATGCTCTATATCCCCAGACCACGCATAGCACCAGCCCGTGTCCTTTACAGACTACTCACGGGGACAAAACGCCCGCGGGCAGTGGGCAGCGCGTTTATTCTCCGGGAGGGACAATCCCGCAAGCATTTCCCCCTCCTTTTATGATCGATTTGGTTAATAAGCCGTTTTCTAAAGAGAGGAGATTTTTTAACGAGCCACCGTAAGGCTGACGTGTGGAAGTTCTTAAAGAAAGGAAGATAAGGCTCCCGACTTGACTAGAAAGAAAGGCAGGAAAATGGAATCAGAGCGTGCATCAAGTCTAAGTTTTACCCCGAAACGAGGTGTACGCCGAGGTAATATTTGATGTGTCAGATGTTGGGAGATTTTTGTCTCATCGCCTTGCTCCAGATGGGACCTGGAGCCAAGAGAAAGGCGTTGTAATAATAGATATTATGCATTTATCTCCAGACGCTAGAAAGGAATTAAAACGAGCTGAACATCAGAGCTTCCGAGGGATCAGGTCTGGTTACCGACGCTTCGATCTAGATCCTCCCCTCGAGTCTTTTGGACTCTGTTTCCGAAGCCGTTTTGGCTGATAGCTGTTAGCTGCAGAGCCAGCTCCCGGGCGGCTTGCGGGGGGAACCCTTCCCCGGAGCACCCTCCGGCCACCCCGGGGGACACGGCCCGCAGTCCCGGGCAGGCTGCGCCCGGTGCCGGGCGGGGCGGGAGGGCTCTGCCTGCCCGGCGCGGCGGGACGCGCAGCCCGGCTGAGCGCCCGGCTGCCGGTGCGGGGGAAGGTGGGTGCGCTGAAGCAAAGTTGCGCTATTCGGTGCGGGAAATGGGCAGTAAGTGCAATCACGCGTTATAATTGTCCTCTGTGTCACCCGACAATGGTTCCTATTTATCGCACGGGTGTCATCCACTCGTTAAGACAGTGAGTGTACAATGAACCGTGATCATTGCGTAATGCGAGCGTCTCCTTTACCACCCGCCAAGGGTTGTTCTCTCTCTCTACGCAGGTAGTTCATTTACGATCAGATATTTGTTCTGTTTGGCAAGAGGCAGGGGATAGCTGTGAGACATCAGATATTTTCCTGCCCAAAGCAGTTAACAGTTTTGCCCTTAAGGACTGAAAACGATTTCTTTTTTTCCGAGGTAATAACTTTTTAAATAAACGCATGGGAAAGCTTCGGGGGAGGAAAGCGCTGTTAGAGAGGTTATATTTACATGCAGAAAACTCGCGATCAAGAGGATCGGATGGCGACTTGTCTTTCGGAGGCGATGCACGGCCCCTCGCTGCGAAGAAGAGCGGGACTCCGGCGGTGCCGGTTGCCGTGTGCAGTGACGGGGGGTCCCTCAGGCGACCCCGGGCCCCAGAGGGTCTCGCTCTGTCCTGGAGACCAGGGCCGGACCCTGCTCCCCTCGAAGCTAGGGCAGCCGGCGCCGCTTCTCGAGAGCGCAGGATTGGGCCCCGATGAGAGAAACGCTGGGCACCTGCTGGCGCCGTGCCGCTCGGAGCCGGGACCGTCCCGAGCCGTCACAGGACACCCCACATCCACCATCGAAAAAATAACGTGGGCAAAATACTTTCGGGTTTGGCCCCAGCCAAGGGCAGGGACGGGCGCCCGGCCGGCCCCAAGCCCCCGCCCCGTCGCGGGGCCTCAGCGGCGCGTCCCCTGCCAGCTGCGCCCCGAGGGCAGGGGCACAAACGCCCCGAGACTCCGCACATCTCTTCTTTTATTTTATTTTATTTTTTTTAAATTTTTTTTTAAAGGGGGAGAGAAAGGGGAAAAAAATGACGGCCGATGACATCAAAACTTTTTTTCCGGGCTCTGTCTTTCCGTTTGCAAACGGTTTCCATCGAACTTGCTGCAGTGAATTTTAATTATCGCACACACCTTCCTGTCCGTCTGGGTTATGAATGCATCAAAATGACTCACCCCAGCGCGGAAAACAATGTGTGGAGAGTTATAAACTAAAAGCTCCTGCGATGACTTATATTCGAGCACCCGATTATTCCCAGAGCCTGCGTACGCACACCCATCTCCCCATACAAACAAGAAGCTGAGTTTATTTTTATATGCGCATTTTACTTTTATTTGTCAATTTTCATATCCATTCGTTTTCGATGTTTTGCCTGCTTCCCTCCACCAATCTAGGAAATACAGAGGGGATGGGAGATGGGAAATATACTGAGTTATCCCGTGCTCAAACGGAGCTCCTATAAAAATCCCATTATTTATGCAGTACCTTCGCAGTGTGGAGATGTGTCCCACGGTTGATGCAATTCTCGAATTACAATTATTTGCTGTCAGTTATTTTTTCCCATTTAGCTTCCCGTCTTTATTCTCCAAATCTACCCCGAGCCCCCTGAGTGATCGCAGCTTTGCGACGTACCGTTTGTCTCCCGGAGTTGCCCATCTCTTTTTGATTATCCAGGCTGATGTAATAAACCAATCAATAAATCGCTTTTGAGCCACAGACCTAAATTCGGTACAAATTGATTGTGAGAGTGCCCGACTCTGTGAGATCACCTGGCTGGTTTCTTTACTTCTCAAACACCATTTCTTTAAAGAAAACTTACATTTCCATCAATTGCTTTCCCCCCTCCCCCCCGGAAAAAAAGGTTGAAATGAGATTCAGGACGTTTTTTATTTTTACTCGGTAGAATGAAGGCGGGGGACTGATCTATGCAGCAAGCTGGTACAACTATTTTGGGGCTAGGTTTAGTTCTGCCCGTGACTGAGACGAGAGATGCTTTCGATGGGACCCAGCCCTGTGCCTCAGAGAGCAGGGATTTCAGCTCAGCCTCTCCCGGGTGGCCACAGCAGCCACCACGCCGCGCTCCAGCACGCGTGACGCCGGCCGGAGCCCTCGCGTGTCGCGCCTGCCGTCCTTGGCCAGTCGTGCCGGGTGTGAGCTCCCAGCTGGCTGCTGCCTAGCCCACAGGCTTCCCCGTAGGAATCTGGAGAGAGCTGAAATCCTCAGCCCAAACGCGCTTTTACACCCAGCCCTGTCCAGCTCGTTCCCGGCACTTTCTCACCCAGGGCGCGGGATGTGAGTGGGGTGGGCAGCGAGGGCCGGGGCGAGCACATTCCACTCCGGATTCCAGCCAGCCCTCCAAGGTTACAGGGATTTTTTGCCTTTCCTTTCTTTAATTACATTCAGGGTTCTTTCACGGGGTTCGCAACGACTCTGATTGCACTTCGAGATGGTATTAGCTCTGCAGAGAATGCCATCAGGGTCCCGGCAATGTTACGCAGGGGTGGGAAATTTATTTGGATGCTCCTAATTCCTCTGTAGATTGTATCGGCTCCAAGTCTTTTTAAGAAGGGCAACAATTTTTATTTGTGTATATATACGTATTTGCACGGAAAGTTGTAATAAGCAAAGCAAATCATACTTTAGAATATAACAGATGTTGGAAGGATGTTCATTTAGCAAATTATGAAATTAAATCCATGCAACGGTTTTTTACAGCTTTATTTTGCAGAGCCTGTCAGAAATCAGAGACAAGAAAAATCACTAACTCATCCAGTTTGCAGTCATTCGATCCCTCACAGTGTAGCTTTCCCTCTTTCTATACATGTATTGCTGCTCATGTAAGGTAGCTAGAAATATCCCACACTGTCTTGTTTCTGCAATTTCCCTCTGGAAAACAACCCTCTTTCCAATGTAAGCACTATCTTTGCCTATGCACTTACAAAATACATTTTAAACAACTTCATTTGTAGTCTCTAAGGCAAAAAAAAATTAAAAAATTCTTTCAGTCTAACTCAAGGTGGCTGCTTGCAGAGATTGTGGGGAGGGAGCACTTTCACAGAGGGTTTGCCATCAGGACACTGTAGTCTGTTATATGGGTTTTTGCTTCATGTAACAGGCTGACTCAGGTTTTGCTTTTTATTAAAACTCTGCATTTTCTTGTGACTGCACAATCCCAATTTGTTCCACTGGAAAGTTCCTTGGATAGTAGCTCTCCACAGTTCCTCATCTGCAAAAATCTGAGTTACTCTACAGTCAAATCAAGTTGTTTTTTCAATACTTGTTTTTTTTTTCAAAGTGGTGCTAACAAGACCGCTATGCTCAGAGATGCTTTCGATATTTAAGGATTTGGTTTGTAGCTGGACCCTGATCCTGTCAGTGGCTTGGCATTGGTCAGCTTCCACAATTGTGCTACATAATGATGTGGTTCAAAATATTTCAGGATGCAGGCAACCAGCTCAGTCTCGATTTTCTGAGGAGCAGTGACAATGGTGAAGAAATGTGGGAAACAGAGGTTTGTACCAAGCAAAGACATTTTTGCAATGTCAGGGTGTTTGACCGTGATAATGGCGAGTTCTGGATATATAAGGTTCAGTTAATAGAGGTTTTATTTCATTTGATTTACTCCAGATGGTTCTCAGCCACAACACAGAGACTTAGACAGCAACCAGAGCTCCAGCATGCAGGAGTATCTGAGTAATGAATTTTCATTTGGCCCACAGCAGATAACAGCCTGGGCAACACTTGGATCTGTAGCAGTTTGGATTCCAGAGCCATACGCTGCACAGGGGGAGGAGGAGAGGGCAAGGAAGGGGGCTGCTGCTCTGTACAGCACAGTGAAAGCCAGATCCACGTACGCCAATAAAGTCATCTTAAAATTATGTTAACAGTTTTCTACATTGCAGAGGGATAAATCTCGAACTAACAGCAATCCGAATAGTTTAGTCAGCCTTGGTCTGCAGTGATAATATTGGCTCTGCTTCTCCGTCATTACTGGTGTAGGTCCAACAAAGCCAACCTCTTTATGACCTAACTCCACTTCAGTTACAACTGGCCTAGTCAGCTCAAGGTCTAATATATTAACAAAGGCTTTGCACCATCCAAAATTCCCACCAGATCTACTGGAGCATGACCAATACCAGCTAAATTTGCAACACATCTCTATGCTAGTGTAGATAACAACAGAAAGATAAAGTACCCTTTGTTTCTTTTGCACTTCCATTTGTTCTTTAAATCATACATTTTTTTTCTATGGGTAAATACATCATTCACAAGTATAAATTCTTAGTTTATTCAGTAAGATTTTGATTTCTTTGGTCGTGTTTCAAATAGGTCAAGATTAAGTATATCCACGATTATGGGAAAAGAGAGAAAATGCCTTGCTGTGAACATCTACCAGTTAGTAATAAAGGAGAAACTGGCAGGAAACCTTGGAGGTAATTGCTAATGGTATGACTAGAGTTATTATTGGTGTGGTAGAATTCAAAGAGGATAATGCAAAAGGCAGATTATGCTCAATAAATATGAAAGTTGCTGATGCCTTCTGGGAAACACTAGAAGCTTTTCTCCGTAGCAAATATGTATTGCAAGTGTAACATTATTGTTAGTGATTATCCCTTTGCTTTTTTTTACTAGCAAAAAGGCTAGCATGTAAAATCAGATTTTGGTCTGTGTGTGTGTATTTTCCTTCTGCAGATCTGTTTGCAGCAAAATGCAAAGTGTTCTCTTTCAAGGTGGTGAATGCCAAGAAAAGCAGCTTCTGCAGGCTACAAACAGCACAGAGCAAATCACGGGGCATAGGCGTCCTCGATTTACCTTCACCATTCCCACTGGTGCTTAGATTCAAATGCAGAACATCACTGCAGGCATAGCTTGTGCTGCAGAGGCCAAAGGGTCCTAAAGAAATCAAAGGGCTCATTTTTGGTTTTGCATTGGCCTTGGCATGGGAAGAAAAGCAGATGAGAATAAGGTAGTAAATGTCCACATGGAATAACACTTGTATAAAATGGCGTCTGCTGGCCCTTCCCTCAGGTCATTGTCGGTGACCTCAGGAGGTTGTTGGAAATGGTCTATGACTGGTGCACGTGCTGCTCTGACCATCCTTGACTGTGGCAGGGTCCTGTATGCAGAGGTGTGCCGTGGCTTTATAGCTGGCTTTCGTCAGCCTGGCTACGTGCCCACAAGCTGGGCAAGGGAGAAGGAGGAATGGGATGGCATGAGGGGCAGCAACCACACCTGGAAGAAGGGCAGTTTCACCCTCTCTCCCTAGTGCTCAGGATCTCTTCCAAGCAGCCCATGGCCAGGGAGCAGGCTGTCTCCCCACTCACCTCTTTTGCCCCCACACTGGCTTTAAACACTTCCTCCAGCCCTAGGCTTGATTCAGCAGACGCTGGAGTGCTGCCCAGGTGTGAAAGGAGAGCTTGTGAGCTCCCATCTTGCCTCTTCAGTGCCTTCCCTCCTGCTCCCAAGAGAAGCATCTGCCCTGTTTGTCTCCTGCCCTCGTTGCAGCCTGGTTTCGTAGCTCATGCTAGGTTGCTCTAACTTCCACTGAAGGGCTGGCTTCACAATACGAGGAGTGGAAAGCCTGCTTCCACTGGTTCAGACCCAATTCCACTTCTTTTCCCTCCAACAGTTTTTCTTCACTCCTTCTACTAGGCTATAGGCTGGCTCTTATGTAGCATATGAGTGGTGTAGGTTGTCCACTGTTGGAGGCAGAAGGATGACAGTAGCACAGAACCTACAGAGATGAAGGAAGAACAGAATTTTCTAACCTCTTCTGTCTCCATCAGAAAGGCAAATCAACTCTTGTCTCCTGTTTTATTTATTTTTTTTTTTAGGTAAAGGTTTCCAAGAACAATATAAAAAGGCAGGAGAAACATGAGATCATCCAGTGTTGGATTTGAGAGAGACAGACACTCCTTCATGTGTGTATTCTCCTGCTAGTTCTGTGCAATCTTTAGAGAGAAGCATAAATACTGAGTAATTTTATTAACTGGCTCTTCTATGGGCTTGTTCAGGCCAAATTTGGATTTTGTAAAACAAACAAACAGCATCTTTCTTTTTTGAAATCAAGAATGTAAGAAAGTATAAACAGGGGGATATTAAGTTTTCCAATTAAAAGAACTATCTTATATAATTAAAATCCCCACCACCACCTCCCAAATTCTGTGGTGCCAGGAATGAAAAAAGTATAAATGCAAATGACAGTAACCTTTTCACTTCCACAATCCAAGCAAAATGAATAGCTTAATACAAGAAAAAAGAAATCAGAAAAAGAAAAAAAAAGTGAATATTGAAATTCTGTTTTCTTGAGTGCAGGTGTTAGTAACAGTGTAAGAGAAAATGTTTATAGTTTTTAGGCTGTTGTTGTTCCACCGAAGTTTCTGGAATGGAAAAATGGAGATCTGAAAAAATCTGATCACCAATAAAATGGGAAAAATATAATTGTGTTTAAAGGGAAACACCAGAAGCTGATAACAGCTTTTTCATCCCTAAAATTTGCTCCAGATATCCAGAGTAATGTGTGTTTGGTATCTGTGGAGTGATGTCTTTAAAATCATTTGCCACTCTCTGAAAATGTTTGTTTTATTATCTATGTTCAAGATAGCTGACGAGTTAAAATACGGATAGTGCCAGGGTTTCTTTGGTTACCTCCAAACAAACTCTCTTTATATTCTTCAGATTATATCTTCATCAAGCAATAGCATACAAACCCTTGAGATCTGATCCCAAACATTTTAAAAGTGTGTGTGTGTACATCTCTCTCTATACATGTATTTTTAGCATCTGCATAGAAGAGAATCTCTGCTGCTGAGATCTCAAATCGTTCCTAAAATTATACAGTCTTAAATTAAAGCTGGTTGACACAAAGACAAGAGCATAAAAAGATTATTGTCTAACCTTAGTTTTATAAATCAGTGGTTGAAACAGAAACTAAACTGTGGAGCCCTGACTTCCATTTGATTGAATGACTTTTGAATCACATTTCCCACATCCAAAGCTAGATCTGTCTAAGTTAGTTGCAATTTGCATTTTAAGTCAAAGGAAATGCAATATCCAGTCAAATATACATTTCAATTGAAGTTGGTTGATTCAGTCTTGCCACTTGTAAGTGCTTTGAGCCAGCAGAATTCTCCACGGAGTTTGCAGGAGTGGTATTTAACTTGCATCATATGTGGCAAATTGCTCGGTGCAATTTAAGCAGTATTAACCTAAAGGGAAAAGAAAGATCTGTCACTTAAATCTGGGCTGACTCCTTCGTACAACGTCGTAATTGGTAACTTTGCTTTCATCCTCCTCTCGTTTGCTTTGTCATGTTTGACAACGTACACATTTGAAAATTAATGGGTTAATCACCTGCATAATGGCTTTATACCAAACGCCAAAAGGATCTTCCTGGATTTTTTTTGCAAATTTGAATAGCATCTTCATTTGCACTGCTGGGAGAGCACCTTTATGAAGCAGGCTGGTTTCAGGAAGGAGAGTTACTTCTTTCTTTTTCAAATTCTGGTAATGCTGAAAACAAGGTTTCATTTTGGATTTTACATTTCTTTTAACAACAAAATCAGTCAGTATCCATGTCTATTCAATTCATTGAGTCTGTTCTCCTATTAAAAATAAGATTTTTTCATCACTTGTTATAGAGATGGATTCAACCACACAATTTAACATGCACTGTGCTTTTTTACTTTTTTTGAAGTGTCAAATATGACTCTCCAACACATTTCTAGACTCTAAAAAGTGAGATTAAAACATCCAAAAAGTTTTGGAAAAAAACCTCAGCCAAGCACAAAAGCTGATATTTTGATGCTGGGAAAAGGGGCATTATTTTAACAAATATTTCATTTTGAAAATTTCCAAGTAGCTCAGTGCAGCGTTTTTACAAAATCTGTAGCACCTTGTGCTGACTGACATGGCACAAGCTTCTGGAAACACCTAATTGTAGCTCTTCAGGCTCGTAGCTTATCACAACCATTTGAATAGTCACTCTTATACAAATACAGGAGTAATATGATATGCAGCCTCACACCCTCAAACCATAAAGTAAACTTGTTTTTCCATAAAGCAATTAGAAGGATACATTTAGACATATCCTTAAAATAAACAACATAAGCATATCTGAAAACATTATTTAATGTTGTAACTTGTGGGTTCTTAGAATGACAGTTTACATTTACTGAAATACCAGAGAAAATATTGATCAAGACGTGCAGGGAACATACTTGGAAAAGTCGGGGTCATGACCGGGTGGATGAAGGAATTTCTATTCTAACCCTAATTTTGCACGATGATTCCCCTTCTCTGGTTTACAACCCAGGAGGGGGTAAGTGTCAGAATACAGGAAAAGTCCCCAATATCTCCCATGCTTCAGGCCCTGGCACATTTATTTGCTTTTCTATATACCATCTTGAACTATTATTTCTGTTAATTAATTCATTAGGATAAAAAAACTTCTGATGCCATGTATCTGTTATAAAGGAAACCACCTCATGATCTTATACTGTTTAATTCTGAGTTTTGCCTAGTTTACACCAGGAATCCATTGCTGCCCTTACAGCCACACTAAGTCCCCACTCAAAGTACCAGGAGTCCCTGGAAGCAGAAGTGGCAGTAGCTGGGGATTGTGTCTGGGTCGTTCCTGCTTTGCAAAAGGTCCTCTCCTGACTGCTGCTGGGTGTCACCTCGGCCAGCAGCTTGTGCCGATATGAAACCTGTCCCAGACACCGCTGGAGCTAAGGAAGCACAAGCCACTTGTATTTTTCCAATGGCCTCTTAGCCAGAATTAATTTGGGGTCCAGCCCTGCAGTGGTCAGTGTCTTCTCTAGCACGTATTAGGTGTCCACGTTGCAGACTTGGGGACTGGGTGTAAAAGCCCTGATCCTAACCTGAGCACAGGAACAGGAATAAACTGCTGCTGGGCATGGAGCTATTGCCTGGGGTCTGCAAACCTCAAGGCACAACACTTTCTGACTATATCAGCATCCCCTGCTCTTGCTCCTTCCATCCCCTCAGTGAAAGTCACATTTGCTGTTCAAAGAAACAAATACAAAGGAGGTAAAATCTGCTTTGAAATTTAAAGATAAGCTTCAAAAAGGCAAAGGATCTCAGCCCATTTATTATACCTCTTTAGCCAATGATGCAGCATTTCCACCCCCTTAAACCACTGTTTTTTTCTTGCTTATTTGTCTTTTTTCAAGAATTTTCAGATGCCAGTGTAACCACAGTTTTCCTGTCAGAACTGCTATACTGAAACATCTTTCAGTGGATCCGGTGTGCTCTGTAGTTTCTGGAGTTTATAACACAGCCATAAAAAATTGCTCAAGGCTGAATCTTGGCATATTAACTGTCATCACAGAGGTAATTGCTTTTCTTTAAACACCTAGGAAAAAAAAAAACAACCAACATCTGAAGTTGCCAAAAGGCTATCATGTCCAAACACCTACACTTCCACAGAAGGTTTTCTTGGCTTTTATTCTAGTCTTTCTTTGCATTTTTTTTTCCTCTCAGCTGCTTTTGCAATTGAATGTAAGCATCAGAAAACAAGCGAGGTTATTAACCCACAAAAATGTGTCCAGTTAACAAAATGTAAGGAAACACAATGTCTAGGACAACGTGTCCTTATTACACCCTTTTCTAACACAAGAGTCTCTCGGCTATTAGAGGAATAAGTAAAGCATGGGACTGAGGTTTGAATATGGCTCTTTTGTTAATCCTTTATCAGCTCTGACAACAGAAATACTCTAATTCAGTTTATTTCTTTAGTCCTTCAAACTTTGTTATGTGTCAGTAAATTCAGATTTACACAGATTAAGTCCTGAAATAGAACGAGGATGGGGCCACGCTGGATTTTCAGGAGTAGATTGGTGCGTGCCTCTCCCAGAAATCTGCAAAAATTAGAGTATGATTCACTCCCGAAAACTGTTCTGGGTTCCTAATTCTGAAAAAGCTTTCTCGAGCACTATCAGCTAGTCTGAGAGTTCCTAACTTTCAATTTGCAAATGGTACAAAAATATCTTCAATTCAAGGAGTTGCTTTGCTTATTTGGATATGTACAAGCTGAAATTGGAGGACTGTGAATGAATAAAACCCCCTAAAATAAGACAACCCTGACAAAGGAAATAATAGTAAATAAGTAGTAACCAAGCCAACCATTTTTCTAGTGTGTATTTCTGGTGTGAATTTCACCATTTCTCATAGCTTTTTGGTTATGGTTTTAGACTTTTCAACTTTTTTTCAGGAACCAGCCAGTCATTTCACAAACTGTTGTTGTGAAGCATTTTGAGCAGCTGAATGACCCCTCTGTACTCTCTGCAGCCTGCATTAATCCGTCATGTTCTGGTTAATTTTGCGTGGCTGTCACTTTTCAAACACGTTTGGGGAATGCTACTGTGTAGCTGATCTTTCATTCAATAATATCTCAAGCTTGCTCAGTTTCTCCCATCCAAGCTGGAGCTCCGGCCATCTTAGTTGTGCCATTGCACTACAATAGCTGAGGGAGTGGTGCCAGTATTTCATCCCATCTTACTGATAGATATACTGTTGTCTTTAATTAATTTTTTTTAGTACGTAAGAGTTTCTGAGTTGAGTGATATGACAGTAGGAAATAATGTGGATCTCTGTCCATAGCTTTTAGGCTGTGATTTTGAGCATGAAATTTGGGTGCTATATGCAAAGAGGAGCATAACAGCTGTCATCTCCTTCTGATGAGGGGTTCAGAGCACGTTGCTCCTGCTCCTGGTGGCTCTTGCTCTGCTCTTGTTTTTCCTAGGACCTCCTACAAGCGTAAGAGCTCCCTTTAGACCCCTCTTAATCCAGCCTGGGCCTCTCTAGCATTGCTTTTGCCACATTCACCATGGTTGTTTGTCTTTTCCAATCCTTAAGAGATGGAGTCGTGGCTCAGGAATGAACACCACATCAAAAAGGTGCACATGAAACCAATACAGTTCTTTCCAAGAACACTGCACGCTTGAATACAACCCTAAACAGTCATACCAATTAACATGCGTATTCCAGCATTTCCCATAACTAAGTAAGAACGTCTTAGTCTGTCAGCACTTCAGGAAATTTCATCACCTCACTGTCCACTTCTTTCTGCAACTCATTAAAAAAACCAACACATTAAATCTTGCTGCTCTGCAGCTCTGACATGAGAACAATCCCCGGGTTTGTCTTTCCTTTGCTCTGGGGGTTACAGTATACCAACTGGTACTCGGCAGTTTTAAGGCAAGAAGATACTTTCTCCCTTGTCCCAAAATGGCGAGTTACTTTCTATAGCCACCCGTTACAGAGTAGCCGTATATAAAGTCTTCTGAAAACCCACCAAATGCCTCTCTGCCTCCAAACAAACAATGTCCATTCAAATACATTTGTTTACCATGACCTACATTTGAATTTCTCTTGAAGAAACATTCGTAGTTAATACACCCATCTGGCCAGGTACCAAGATTACACCACATCGAAGCTATGTCCATGGTTCAGACAAATCAATGGAACAGATAGTGGAGTATTTACTACAGTGGCACAGTGCAGAGGACAAGCTCTGCTGATGGCTCATGAGCTGCAAAGCAGAAGTCTCTGAGGAGGGTTTTGATGGAGGGCCAGAGACAAAGAAGAAACCCTGCTGCATTTCAGGAAACAATCAGGGATTGCATGACAGGCTGTGCATTCATAAGCAATAGGTAGGTGGAAAGGAAAGGTAATTTTGTGGTTAATGCTGTGTACTCTCCCACAGGAAACATGGGTGAATTTTTAAGCCCTGGACATTGTCTCTTGCTTTAAGTAAGTCCTGTGACCTCTCTGGGCCTGGGGTTGCCATGTATGAAATGGGAACAATTGTATTTTCTTCCTTCTACTCTTTGTCTCCAATCTCCCGCCTGTTTATTTTAGCCATTATATGTTTGTACAGTACTTAGCACAATGAGATCCTGTTCTTGTCCGAGACCTCGAGAACTCTATAACACAAAGGTTGGGTTTATGAGAGAGATAATAAATCTCACTGGGGGAAAAAAAAGAATTCTTGTAATTTTTGTTGGAATTCCAGTAATGACCAGCTCTGAGCGACTAAACACCAGGTGACTCATAGAGCAAGGAAAACACGCAGCAAGTTTTTCACAGTTGGCCTCCAAACATGCTGTGTTTCTTTTTTAAAACAGCAGCAGCAGCCCACTTTCCAAAGATCACAAGTCCCCTGCTTTCTGAAAGTGGAAAAGAAAAAGACACCCTCTTTAGTGTAATCTGACACTTCCAATTCTTGGCATTCAGCTTTTCTTCTTTTTGGGGTTATCTGACAGTCCGCTAGTGCTTCTGAGATGAATAATGCAAAATAAGTGTTCTCATCTCACGACACAAAAGTCAGTGTTGCACCGTAGTAAAACATGACGTTTCTTGCAGGGACGAGTCTCCCACCTTACTGCATGGTTTGGAATTGGCCAGCCGTTGGGATCCCCCTCCGGCAGGTTTTCTCATCCTTTGTTGGGAGCAAGTTTTGACAACAGCAATGCTAATTGATTAAACGTTCTAATCAGAGATTACAGCTAAAAGAGAGATAACATTTTTATTTCATTGTGTCTCTGAGAACATTAGCCTGTAAGGATCTAGCCACTTTGGCTGTTGAACTATATCAAGCTATATTAATTGACTTGCTTCCCCCTCCCTCCTTTTTTTGTACTGAGTCCCTGAGGTCAGGTATTTAAAATGCTCATTCAGTATTTATGATACATCTTTCCCTAGGATTCAGGTGGGGGGAAGTCTCTTTAAAAAAGCTTTTGCAACTTTTATATATCTTCTTCTTTTGTAATTTTTACATCTAAAGCCAGCTGGCATTCGCAGTAGGTGTTTGGAAGTGTAAACATTCTCATTGAAGAAAATTACATAGATTAAGCTACAGCTAAGATATTGGTGGTGACAAGTGCTATATGGCTCTAACTAGCTTTTCACAATTATTTAACTTACATATGTACAGATTGGCAGAATGCAAAAGTGACATGAAAGGATCATCCTGTGCTGAGACAGAACGGAATATTCTTGAATAATGTATAGCAGTTAATTTGTCAATTTTTTTCTTTAAAACCTTTCCAAGGACTATAAAAATCAGGTGCGTTATAGGCTTCCAATAACATTTGGAGTATGAATAGGTGTTTTTTCAGATTGAATTAAATGGTGGAATGGGTGAGCGAATGGATGAGTGCACAGGCTCTGGGAAGTCTTGCAATCTCAACCTGCCACTGAAACCAATTTCCTGTGGGCCTTGAGCATATCACTTCTACTGCTTGGATGGAATCTACAACAGAGACAGTTATGTTTACTAATGGGCAGATCTAAAATCATGTTTTTTGATTCCTTTTCTCCTTTATGGACCATGTTTCTGTGATCAATATCTTTCAGATTTCAAGGCAAAAATATTGCAGAAAGTTTCCAAATCATGTTTCCAAACAGGGCACTTGAAGAAACAACGAGCTGATCTCTGCATCACGTTTAATAAAAACAAACAAAAAAACCCCACCAAAAAACCCCCCAAACCCAAAACCCCAACTGTGATGTATTTTTTCATGCATAAAGAACTGACCATTAAGATTTTGGTTTTTTATTAATTTTTTTAAGGATAATGCCATGTTCATCTCACACACACAGATCCATGCTACTGCTAGAAGTGCAGTTTGCAGATAGAATTGGTTTCCTCCAGTCCTCTGAGTAATTTACCTTTTTAGTTTCACAGTAAAATATTTGAATGAGTGGAACTTTTGTAGCATTTCATTAATATAATTAGATGGTCGGCTGTGGCTGATACGCAGATTGGTTTTTAGATACTGATAGTGCTAGTCATATAATACTGTCATGTTTGTAATTTAACCCAGCTGTCAGCTTTCCCTTCTCTTAAAAAAGGGCCAAGATTGGATGATTAGAGAAAATCTTGTAGTCCAAGTATGTTAGCAGGAAAACTCTTCAGGAATGTAAGAAGGCAGAAGATAACAGAAACATAAAAATATGCTTGTGAATAGGAAGGGTAATATTCAGGGCCAGATTTTGATCTTTATTAGACTAGTGTAAATCTGGAGTAGCTCCACAGACCTCAGTTCAGTTGCTTTGACCTTGCAGATTACAGATACAAAATCACCAGAGAGATAGCTTTGTATCCTTATGAGAAGTGGGTTATAAATATATACAGATATTTATGCAAACATATGTGGCATGAAAACATCCCAATGGTTGTTTTTATATGAATATGTCCAACATTGTTTAATGCAACCACCAACTCTGATGCCTCTATACTGATGTCTTCACCCCCTTGACCTCAGAGGCTGTACAATACTACTACTACGTTAACATTCAAGTAGTAGCAAAGGGATTTTTGGCAGATTTCTTTTTCCTGTAACTGTGCTAGGAGAGAATGCCTGCTGTACATAAGCAAAGCATCAAGCAAAGCACTAGATGCATAAACTACACGTGAAACCAAGATGCTGGTATGATTCTTACTGATGAATTATTTTATCTTTTTTTTCTCTTTTTTTTTCCCTGCCATCTGATCGGAAAGAAATCAAGCCCGATGTTTGCACTCTGTGCTCCCATGTGTTGACTCTAGTGATAATTCACAGTAGTTTTTCATTTTTTAGTAAGTTTTCCCATCCAGTGTTCTGAGCGTGGGGCTCCGTAAGGAATTCCAGTACCTAAAGGTTTCCCCTCCCGATTGCAGCCGCTCTCTTCCCCTGCAGGTATTTCAGGTGGCACAGGACTTGGGCATCCTGCTGCCCCCAGTGGCTACTGCTGCTGCAATGCATCTGAGACTCAAAGCAGCAGATGAGCTATGGAAAACCAATTTGATACATGCATGGCAAGAACCAAGAAGAGAAGAGACCTTGGATAGGTGATTATGACTGATTTAAAAAGAAATTTTGTTGCCCCAGATTTGAGATATTGTCATTCCTGAAAGCTCTTCTGTGTCTCAAGCTGCTACTGTCTGTAAGGAAGAGGAGCTAATGCCTGAAGATCACATACCTGCATGAACACTTTCATCACCTTTCCATTTCTGCTGTGTCCTGGAAGCAGATATCCAGTGGGTCAGAAGCCCCACCTCCCTCCTCTTTTTCTATTTCTCTGTTTGCTAGGAAGGACACAGTATTTGATGATACTTTATTTTTGCTGCCTGCTGCAGCAAACAGTATTTATTTTTTGCTCTTCTGGATAGTTTTTCTTGGGCTCACAGGCCAAGTTTTTTCTGAGGATGGTACGGGTCTGCTGCAGGACAGGGCAGCTGCAAGTGATACTCATCCAGTCCCCTTTCTCACTCTTTTAAAAGTGGTCTCCTAAGTCATGTGATAGATTTAGAGAGGGTGTAGAAGGAAACCTAGGTAGAAAGTGCTCCCATTAGCTGCCAGCTCGTTACCCAAAGCCTCACTGGTGTTCAGTGCATTGCAGGAGATTTCCTGCAGATGGGCACCACTGGTGGATGTTACGTATCTGCCTTGATGGAAAACATAGAGAATCTGTGAGATGGGCTTCTCTTGGGAATGCAGCTGTGATCAATTTTTCCTTGTAATTTCCCCAGTTTCATTGGATTTGGCAACTCATATGACTGCGCTTCATTTTGGGTTATTTGCCTCTGTAAATGAGTTGGGAAAAGAAGATATTACTTTGGAAAAGAATAATACTTTTTTCCCTTCCATCTCTTTCCTTGATTCTGATTTTTCCCCTCTGTTAATAGTCACATATGTGGGACCTCCTCTGTTCTCTCTGGAGGCCCCTGCTCTGGGTCAATTGGTAACACAGGAAACAGAAGTCATGCTGCAGAAATTAAAATGGGCAGCGTATTGGGAAACTGCTGTGGGAAGGCAGCTGGGAATTTTGAGGGAGAAACTGCTTCATTCTCACATGATATCTCTTTTCTAAAAGCTTGATCAAACCACACCACTTAAAAATAAAGTTATGTAGAGATGAGTAATGCCTTTGACTTATCCCTGATCTGAAGTTCACAGTATTCGCACAGAAAAACCATTAGTATCCTTTCTTCCTGTGGCTGGGGTAATCTGTACATACAGTTCAGGTGTTCTGTATTATTAGCACCAAATAGTAATAATGATAATAGAGACAAAAAGGAAGTAATGGGAACTTTTTTGTGTCTATGGTAAAGGCAAATTGTGTGGAGGCAGCAGCCTGCTGTGCAACCTATAGGCAAATCCTGGTAGAGCTATTCTGTCCTCCTGTAAGTTCATTTATTTTTTCATCTTTATGTCTTTTTTTCCCAGGCAAGAGAAATCTTGCATTTTGCTTTTTTTCACCAGTTCTGATTAATGCCCTTCTCAGTCCCCTCCCACCCTCTTTGAGTTTTTCACTTTAATAGCAGCTCAGATTTTCTTTTTCCTAGGGGAAATAAGACTGTTCTTGGAAGCTACCTCCACACCATTCGTGCAGAGTATTTTCTAGGGTGAGTTAAGGGCAAAATCTCCACAGCACTATTGCACCAGGTTTGTCATCTCACATTTCATAAATCCTTGAAAATAAGCTCCTGAAAAGCAGGGATAAAGTGACATTTGGGAATGGAGTAAAATCACAACCTAAACGTGAACTCCAGCAATGGTTGGGAGTTGGGTTACCAGCTCCTCCGTCTATTTAGAATGGCTTAGAGCTGGGTCGGAGCTGTTTGCTTAGCCCTGTTACGAACACAAGGGTTGAACTCCTGGCCCCCTCCCTCATAAATAAACTGATGTCCAGGCTAAAGTCAGATGCCCATCTTTTCTTGAAGTGACATCTACAGCTCACATCCGAAAAAATCTCTGGGGTGAAGAGGGTTAAGAAACATAAATCTTGGAAAATAGTTTATTAATACTATGATAGAAGCTCATGCCTATGAAAGTCAGCAGGATGGATTAGGCTGCCTGTGTGTACAGTAAGGAGGGTTTTTTCCCTTCCTCCCTTCCCGCCCCTTTTTAATTAGAAGCAGATTTAGAAAGTGGGACTTTCCTGAATAATCAACCACAGTAAACCTTTAATCTCAGTCACCTCTGTGAGAAAAGAATAGGAAATAGATGTGCAGAAAGAGGGGAGACACAAATGAAGGGAATGACAAGGGAAGAACAGGTCAGTTAATTCACCCTTTTAAGACTATTGTTATTATTTTGCATATGTGTACGTGCTGGTGGCTTATACAGTTCAAAAGGCCTTTCTCTGAAGCATTCTCCATTGTAAGATATCAGGAACCAGAGTCAGGGATGCAGAGCCACAGATATGGAGCTGGCTGAAACCTTTTTCTACAAAAATCATCCATGTGTGGTTTTGTTTTTATTTGTTTCCCAGGATATGAACACTTTTTGATGCACACAATTGGTGGTATTTGTCAACCTCTCTTCTCAAAATAAAAATATAAAAAAAAAGGGTCCCTCAGGGAAAAGAGGTGTAAGCAGCTCTGAGTGCTGGTCTGGGTCCAGAACAGCCATGTTCTGGATCCTGCCGCTGGTCTGGCGGCAATCTAGGCTGAGTAACATCACTGCATGGGAATACAGTTATGTTAGCTGTAAAACAGGGCTAATGATAACTGAAACCTCTGCAAAGCACCCGAAGATGTGGCAGCAAAAAGTTTTATAGAAAAGCTTGGTAGCGGTATTACTCAATGTCTCTGGTCTATGCAGATGGATGCCTGCCTTCATACTAATTTCTTGTTTGTTTTTCCCGCCCTCAGCAGTGCTCCAGCATGAGATCTGTGCCCTTCTTAACTCTGTCTTTGAAATGCACCTTCAGTGCTTCACCATAATTAAAACTGTGTTTGATACAAGCCATGACTTGCATCAATAAGCCAATGGGTTTTTTAGATGTTGTATTCCATCCCAAAGTGTGGTCTCTGTAAGCCTGGCCTGCTTGATCCTGCTACTCCATAAATTGCAACAAATCTGATTCTGGGAAGGCTCGGAATAGTCCAAGGAAGCCCAATAAGCCAGATTTTCAAAAGGCTGGAAATTGTTTGAACAGCAGAATAAAGGATATCTTTGTCACGGTAACTTTTCCATTTTTTGCTTATGCTCTGTCCATTTAGCTTTTGCACATGGGCAAAGCTGTGAGTTTTGCCTTGACGGGCCACCCCTCTAGGTTAACATTTCCCTTCTTCAGAGTGTTGATAAAGTAGATGTTTGTGTTATGGACTTCTTGAGTCTTTAATGCCATATTTTCTTCCCCCGGGATCTGCTGAATTTGTTGCTTCACTGCATACAGCATTTCCTATATATCTATTTGGATAACTTGTTTTTCAGCCTGCATGAATCCCCCAAGCTCCTCTGATTGCAGTGGATGAGCACCACTTTTTGCAGACTCAGTGTCACGCTTTCCTGTTCTTTCACATTCTAGACAATTGACTTATTAAGCACAACATTTTGCAGAAATAAACTGATGATGAGCTGCCACTGAAAGCCTCCTGATATGAAAGTTCAGGCCCATTGACACGGACAGCAGAAGTCCAATGAGGCACACATTAGCACCAGAACTGGCAAGGAAACAAAGCTGGTTTTGGACCCTACTTCAATCTTTTCCACTTGGAAACCCCCCAAAGCCAATAAAGCAAATACGTTAATATGATTAGCTTGAAACAATCCAAGAAAATGGTTAGTGTATACAACTTGGCACAGCTTTTGACAAGTATATAAGATAAATCAGAATAAATTTACTTTAGTGAATGGGTGTGAAGTGTTCAATTTACTTAGTGCCGGGATTGCATCTGACTACAAGTAGGGAAAAATGGTTCCTGCTCCGTACTAACTTTATGATTGTAAACTGGGAGGAGGTGGGGGGAGAAAAAAATAGGTCATTTTTTACTCAGTTTATCCACAAGAAATACTCTTCATTTATTCACTTAACACCATTTGACCTGATAAGTGTCTCATAAAACAAACCCATAAAAAGACAAAAATTACTCGTATGGAATTAAATTACTCATCATTAGTAGCCACTGATTCTTCTAGATTAGGACTAAACTGTGATTTCTTACCTCAAAAACTGCTTTTAATCTCTAGACATCAAAGTATGCAGTACTTTTGAATAAATGCTGGTGGGACTTTTGAAAAGAGGAGGCAGACACAGTACAGAAATGAAGAGCTGTTTGTTTTTCTCAGGGTTATCTTCTAAGATAGACAAAGAACCACCAATTGAACTCATCTGACTTGACTCCAGCCCTGTGCTCAATCCCTTATGACTGTTTTTCCCCCTTTCCTAAATAAAGCCTGGGAAGAGGAAAAATTAAGATATTTCCTACTCACACACCCCCTACATATTTTCTCACACCCCCCCTCCCTCCCCACTTTTGTGGGGCAAAAACCCCATACAATGGGTGACACTGGCTACTCAATTTGCTTCTTTTCTCATTTCTTCCAGTTTTCACCTGAAAACCAAACATTATTTGTCATCTGAGAAGTACCAGAAATTTTCTAGACAAAACTGTTTGTATGAGATTTCACAGTTAAGTTTTGAAGGTCTGAAGTGGATAAGCTTCCCAACTCACAGAAATTTGACTCCAGTATTTGTAATACCAATTTTTTTTTAAGTTTCTCAGCCTGTAAGTAGCTTTGAAATGAATAAGGGCTTGCGCTGTAGCTCTGTAAGGTGTCTTTTATTCAATTAAAATATATACCATGTTAACATTCTTCAGTGTTGTCATAATTCCTCTCGTTTTTTTTCAGTGAGAATTAACTTGTCAGCTGTGAAGAAGCTTAGAATTTGTTCATAAATCATTTTGCTGCAGGCTAAAATTTGTCACGCTGTAGGTAAACACATTTTCTCTGGAAGAAAAATGACAAATATATTATTACCATTTTCCCCCTTTAGAAGGGAGTCTCTGATGCCTCCAGTTTATGACTAAAACCAATGTTCTCCAAATTACATTACACTGTATTATTACATTGTCAAGGTAAGTGATCACCACGAGGTTGAGAACTGCAGCCAGATCAATAGTGGGACAATTTCAAAATTTGGCAAGGGATTAATTTTCAATTCAGATTTCTGCTTTGTGCTTGTGTCAAGCTGTGTCTCCTTCTCATCTTTGTGCATGTGAGGCTACAGGATTTTCAGGATTATGACCTGACCTTGAAAACCCTCCAGACATTGGTGAGATATATTCCTGGGGAGAGCTTGCTAGATTCACCCTGGAGAGGCTACACAACAGTTCCCTCTCTTGTATTTCGAACATGCCTCACTGTGCCAGCGCTGTCGATTTGCTATTGAGGCTGAAAATTTTTGACAAGTGACTCATCACCACTCCGGCAATATGTTACATTTGATCATGGAGTCCTAGAGGGTTTTTAGCAAGCAATTAGGAGGTGGATGTGAAAATAATTTGTACGTTTGTCTGTTTGTTGTTTTTCTCCAGCTCTTCTATAATCAGTTACCTCCCTCCCTTCCGCTGTGGGCAGGAGGGGCCAAAGAAATGCGGCTGTGGTCCCTCTGGGCAGGCTGGGCTTGAGCTCAGAGGTGCCTGACCTGGGTATTCTGTGTTTCTGGTGAACAACGTGCGCTTTGGGAAGATGGGAGAGGGTTATTCTGAGCTGTCGTGCTGCTACTTGTCCTCTTCCCCAACGAAAGCGCTCTCCACTAACAATTACCGCATCACTGCAAACAGTCTGAAAAGAGACATGATGTAAAAATTAAATTACTTAAAACATTTTTGGGCTAACACTTGGCTTTATATAAACTCAGAGACAATCCTATAAGGCACTCAGGGCAGATTATAGGTTTGGGCAAAACTAGAAAATTGCTGCCATTATATTGTTATTATTAACACCTTGTAATTAGCCCTAAGGAATCCTGAAGTTCTCTCTCCTGATTTGACTTTAATGAAGGAAAATTGCTACCTTTGCAAGTTGGATGGCGCCCGCTCTGATTAGTCTTAAGTATATAGGACTATTATTTTGAAAATGTTTGTTGTCATGTGAATATTAGTATTGCATGTAAAAGGGGGGAGGGGAGCAGGGTGGGCTCTTTTATTTCTTGACTATGATGAGTCACATGTTCACTTTAGTTACGGTCGTCCCCTTAAAAAATCAAAAATGGAAACCTTGTCAAGGTATCCCAACCACAAGCTAATGAATTCAGGAGGATCCTGTGGCAAGGGCTGCCAGCTGCCCTACCTGCTGATTGCATTGGCTGATGGAGTAATTGTTGCATGGAGATAGTTTTATGATTGCTTTGAGAGTCTGAATGAGATCATGCATGAGTTAGCACACTAAGTGCAATAAAAATGATTTTATTTGCATGTCCCAGAGCCTTTCCTGATTCCTTTGCTGCTTTCACAGGCAACGTCTTCCCAGTGAAATCAAGCCAACATTAATAAAACATCCCTTCCATACATCTCCACTCCTCTCCTCCCACATACTGTATGCTTTCATTACCATCTCTGGGAAAAAACTGACATTAAAGAAAATTCATCTGATCTTATCTGTAATTAATTTGTATTTTGATAATATAGAAGAAGAATTTTTGCATGTAATGACTTACCTGTTCATTATTTCTCTCCTTTGAACTCCTGTGACCGCTTAATAACTCATGCCAAAGCAGAGCTGATTATGACATTTTCCCCACCCACCATCCAGGAAGGTTGAAGGTGTTGCCTCTCATACTTAGACAAATTGCTCCAAATAATGACTTTGTGCAAAATTAGTCATACATAATTGAGAAATTCTATAGATGAATAGGAAAGTAACTCGAGATGAAGTTATCATTTTAATGTTTTTTAAGTTAACATGGGATTTGACATACTGGTTCAGACCAGCAGTCCACCTATAACAATCAACTGCCTTTTGTGGGAATGGGATCAGAGCCCACTCCCGCTGGAAGCAATGAAAGCTTCTTGGTTGTCATCACGGAGGGTGCAGAAAGGCCTGGAGGGTACACTGGATGGCACCGAGGAGCGTGGTGTAAAACGACATGAGCTACACTGGCTATAGCATCCAAGAGGGCTCTCTCCCTGGCTGGTTGGTCTTGGCTCTCAGGCTGCTGTCCTTATTCTACCGGTGACAAGCTGGCTTTCCCAGCCTGGTGGCACTGATAGACTCTACAGCTGGTGATAATTTCTAATGTTATTTGTATTCACGTAAAATGGTGATGTGGCATAAAGTGTCACATTGCCCACCCAACACATCGAGACACTCTCAGCACCAACCAAAGATTCCTTAATTGGATTAAAAATAATTCCTGAGCCCCCTGGACACATATGAATTATGGTTTCAAACCCCCTTTTGCCAACATGGGTTTTTTTTTGAAATCCCTGTCCTTCCTCATCCCCAGGAGAAATCTAACCTTTTTTATGCAACTGTCAGATCCAATAAGTAGGTCTATTATGAAAGATAGCTCACGTTTCATGGTAAAAGTATCACAGGCAGTACCAGGGAAATCAAATCAAGAAAAATAAGAATCAGGTCCCAATTCTCCTATAACAAGTGCAAACAAAATGTACAATATCACATCAAACAGGAGACATACCTTCCTCTTTCCCCAGGGAAATACTGGATTACACCATGAAAGCTCTACCTTTATAACTGCCCAGGCCTGAATAGCAACACAAGTGTTCAGTGATCATAAAATTATCCAGTCCCTCTTTTAAAGAGCTATAGGACAAAGGAGGAAAATTAAGTCAAAGTTCCAGCAATGTAATGGAATTATTTATAGCTTTTCTGTGTTAAAAAGGAGAAATACAAAGTCTAGAAAGAGGCTTGGGTTCCAGAGGTGTACAGGGGGGAAGCTCAGGACCTGGGGTTTCTGTTCTAGCCCATTGTAAAGCCATGGGTCAGTTGAATAGGTCAACATCTGAAGGTGTTCAGATTTCAGAAGCTTGGCTCTGGCCCTCCTCTTTATCTTCCACTGGTGGATTAACAGAATTGTGCCTTAAGTTTGCCACACTTAGAAACCAAACACACTTACTCATTTCTCATTACATTTATGACTCATTCTATGCCTTGACTTCATTCATCAAAGGCCAATATATCAAACAAAGCATTTCTTTTAGCCTAATTTACATATATTTTGTGTTATCAAGGTTACTGCCTCTCTCCCTTCTCCTTTGCTCAGATTATTGAACATTGGCTGTACCATAGTACGATCTATCTTTGGTGTATTGAAGCAAGAAAACTGGGACAGGGCAACACTTAAAAAAAAAAAAAATCATATTTGAAACTGGAAAAGTTGTGTGCTCACCATGAGGGATCATGATGGACACGAATGCAGACTGTTTTTTCAGCTCCCCAGTGAAACTGCTGGCCCTGTTTCTGGGTTTAGGGAAAGGTAGTCACATTCTGCCAGCAAAATGAATGATAAACATGATAAAGACAATGATGGACAGTAGATAGACATGGCCATATCAGGTGCACATTAAAGTTGAGAAGAGTGGTTTCAATTAGTTTGTGGGATATTAGCCCAGGCTCCTATTTCGAATGAAAAGCATCAGAGAGAATGCATTGAACTATATGTGTTTATTGCAGTGTATACCATTTAAAAGGTGCCTGCTTGCTGCCCACAAGTGCCTTTGGTACTATTTAATTTAAATAATATAGTGAAGACCAAACTAGCATCTACCCACCTGCCAATCACTAATCCTAAGAGGGCTGGCCCCAGCAATTTTTTAAACAAATGCTTCCCCAGGTCCTGGCTTCCATCAGGTATTGTCATTACACATACTTAGAGTGATTTAACAGGTTGTAGACAGAAAATGGAATCAATGTGCATCATAAATCAAACCAGAATAAAATAGGGGACATATGAGCTTTTAATTCTTTGGCTACATAGGATTTTTAACACAGGATGAGGGAGGCCATACGGAAGCTCAAGTCTATGGTTAAAACCTTAAATAAACAAACCAGTCCTTATAATGATATTCAGACTTCTGGTTGGCTTTTATCAATAATAGCCTGTATTACCCATATGCATCCTGGTGTAGAGAAGAGAAGGGAATGGTACAGGGCATTTGTGGAAAAGAAAACAGCATCTTCACTGAAGCATGTTTTCACCATATTGTCACCTCTGATTCTCCCGTGGCTGCCAGGAGAGAACTGACTCATCTGGCTGAGTGGGTGGGTGGCCAGGACTGGCGAGGAATTAGAGATTCGTTTCACTGCAGTTCAATTAGGCATGTTCTCTGAAAAAACAAGTGCTTATGATGCAATTTGTAGTACAAGTTCTGCTTCCCTGAGCAGAAATACTCCCTTTCCACAATTTGAGCTGACTATGGGAGAGGCAATGCTGCAGTAGAGCAATGTTTCAAGTGGTGTTAGTGCTGCAGTGGGTGTTCAGAGCCCAGTGGGAATCCAGACCTCTTTACAATCTCCAGGAGCTCATGCCAGAGAGCTTGGATTCATCTTTGGGATTTGTAAAAGACTCCCTCTTCGCAGCAGCCCCATAGCTCCCAGCCTTGCAGTAAGGTGGCTGTCTAGAAATAGCACCCTTGAAAGGGCAGAGCACAGGGAGTCCGACCATGAACAGCTGTCCCACAACTTCACTTGACTACAAACTCACGGAGGATTTTTGGCACTCAGCTTTCACCATCAGGAGCAGCGCATGCGCACACTGGGTGAGAGCCCAGCGGAGGCAAAGGTGTGATTAAGTGTTCTGTTAGAAAGGTGGAAAGGTCCTGTCTTGCTGCTCCACAACAGCACTCTTAATCACATGCTAAAATAAATTCACTTGCATCAATGACACATCTCGCTTCCTTTAAAATCAAAGGATGACGGTAACATCTGCAAAGCTGTCGCAATGAGACTTCTGCAGACTGAAATCCTCTTAGTACGTGGGCAAGCAAGACAGCCTAGATGATTTTCCTACCATTAGGCACCAACTTGATCTGGAAGAGTCACATCAACATGTGAAGGAATGCAATTTGGAAGCTGCTATTCTATGAAATGTGAGAGGGAGAAAGATAGTGAAGAAGGCTACACAATTAGGTAAATGTTTCTTTCTCATGAGGCTGGGGAAAATACACGAGGAACATATTGATACGATCGTGTTAATATGTGGCCCCTTTGTCATCTCTGAAGACCCAACCCTGGAATTAATTATTTCTTTGGGATAATTTCTGGGATTTGAAAGAAGGATGTAATGGATGGTAGCTTTTCTTCAGTGTCGGCAGCTATAAAATTTGATTGAAATGCCCAAAGCCAAGACAATAAAAGGCCAGCAAAGACTAACTGGACATTTTTAAAAAAAGCTCTTAGACATTTTGTAAATTTAAAAAGGCCATCTGTATAACACAAAGAGCCTTTCTGTTCATTTTATCTTTCAATTGCTGTTGCTATTTGCTTGTTTCCAATCTCAGTAATGGACATCCAGCCACTGCTCTGCGGAACGACGGAACAGTAGTTTCAGTGTCATGGTTTCAGTGAAACGAAAGCAGCTTCGGGTGCTTAGCCCAAGAGCTCAGTGATGTAAGTTCCCGCAGCAATTAGCTGCTTCGTCTCCTCTTCCAGCTTCATGAGTCAGCTGCACAGATCAAGAAGGAGTGAAAAAAAGCCCACAAAAGACTTCTATAAAGATTCACAACAATTATTTTGCAATGACTAGAAGCTACCAGGGATGCTATAATTGTAACACGTTGCAGGGTGTATAATAGCGTGACCTTTATATACGGTGCATTGCACTATGATCTTTCCAAGCACAGAGGAGAAACTGCGAACAAAGGACTGCTCAGACTTCTGAGACTTCTCCCTTTCTAACTTATGATTACCTCATCTATTTACACTAGGTGAGGAGAGATTTTGTGTGCTTTAAGTACATGTACTGCTTAGTTCTTTGGCATAACCTTCTTTTTATAGCCTCTGCATCCTTTAATCCTGGCTGAGCTTAGTACCTACCTTTCTGCCTATCTGGCTGCCTGTTGGAAGGCACTGGTTCTCTACTATCCATGTTGCACTGAAAACATATGTTTTAAGGGACCCACCTTCATTGCCATCAAGAATTGGAGGATGGCCACAATGCCCTGATGAGTATCTGTGCTCCAAGGTTTCTTCCCAGATGACAGATATTAAGAACTAAGCTTTGCACTTCCTCAGAGTACCACAGTCATTAAAAGCATATATAACACACTGCATCCCAAACTAGACTGTTCTCCTAATTGGAGATTTGAAGAAATATGGTTAAAGTTTCCTGTAACATAATTAGCTTTGAATTCTATATTCCACAGAATGGAAATACTTCCAGGTATGCCCATCACCTTCACTCCAGCCTCCAAAGCATCTATGATGTTTTTGATGCCAATTGAAAAAATAAGAACTATTAGTACGAGTAGACAAAGGGACGAGGTTTTTCTTTATGCAAGAAGGAAGGCAATGGCGGCAGATGATGTGAAGCATATGAACTAAGGAAGGGAACCCTGCTGAGAAAATTATTTGTGACTATTTATTGGGAAAAGTTTTCTTTTCTTGTTTTTTTCTGAATTATCCAGGAACTTTTTTTAACAAATTTGTGCATTGTTTGATGATTAGGAACATATGCTTACAGGAAATGTCATCCTGGATCAATCAGAAGTCCAGCAGGCCCAGGGGGTGGGATTTCAAAAGTGCCTAAGTGAGTTAAAACATAAATCCCAGAGAATTTCCACCGGACAAAATTTACTCCAAACCCTCATTAGTCAGAAGTTCACATAAGCCCTGAAGAATGTAGGTTTATAGCTCTCTCAAAAGTCTTATTTATTTTTTTAATCTTGATTATTATACCTGGCTATTCTTGTTACTGATACAAACATCTAATACCTTTTTGAATCCTGCTAAGCTTCTGGCCTCAGCAAGACCTTGTGGCAATAAGTTCCCCAGGCTAACAGTGCATTCGCTTTGTACACCAGTGGATCATGGTGGGATTTCACTTTTGTTGCCAGATGACTGGTCACATGCAGTGGACAAAAAGATGTCAAGAAATCCAAGGAAATGGGTACAGCTGGGCAGTCTAGACTCAGGCAAAGTAAGAAAAAAGGATTAAAGAGATGAATAGCAGAATGTCAACATGCCTAAATTCCCTCTGGAGGTATCTTTGTCTCTCCCTTGACTATAAAGGGAAGCCAGGAGCAACTGGGCTCCTGATTTAAGTGTCTAAATTTAGGTGAGCTGAATTTGGTCCAAGAATCTTATTCTACCTTTAGAACCTCTGAAGTGTCAGAACAGTGTTTTCTGCCTTCAGATGAAGGAATAAATAAACAAGAAGCAGCTCTCCAAATCTTTGCAAGCCTGGTGGAATTCTTCAAGAAATGTTAGAGGCAACTCAAAGCTTGATGCACACCCAGGTCCCTTCCCCGGTTCCTGCTGCCTCTCAAGAGGTTCTCCAGGAAAACCTCTTCCCTCCATCTTCTGCCACCATCCCTGAAATAGCTCAGTGTTCACGTTTAGAGAACAGAGATTTTATTCCTCTTTTAAAATAACCCAGTACCGATACTTTTGCTTTCTGAGATGAAACCTGAACCTGACTGACACGGGGATTAGGAGCAAAGGTTAAACTCATGTCAGACTGAAGATGAAGATGCAAAAGGAACAAATGACTGGACCAAACTTCCTTCTTTAAAGTGTTTCGCATCAGCAATTAAGCTGACTATTCATTTAACATTAGCTCAGGAGCTTCTGCAGTTCAAATGAGATGTAAAGGAGACGTTTTCACCTGCTGGCAACTAAAAAGCCAGGGAAATGATTATTCTTTTTCTGACCACTTAACTGTGCTTCACCTTGCACCAGGCTTTTTTTGGCATTGGAGAGTGTTAGCCTTTGAGATTTAGGCAACTGGCCTCAAGGTACAAAAACCAATTTATAACACAGAGAAAGAAAACTTTAAAATATACAAAACCTCTTTCATTCCTCATTTTCCCTAATGTTACTAAACCCAAATAATTATACATTTTAAATTTGAAGTTCCCCCCCACCCCAATGACCAAAGAGGAAAAACAAAACCAAAATAAATGACTAAGAAAATAAGGGATGTAAAACAATTTAGGTTGAAAACGGGAAGAAATAGAATGACTGACTTGGGAACAATGGATCAAAGAGATAAGTAAATAATGGACAGAACTCCCCTAAGCTTCAGCAGCAGTGCAAGTAACCTTCAAAATAAATGAAACTGGAATATACAAGCTGAAAGTTTCCTTTAGGGTTGGGGAGGGTTGAGTTTTGAATCCAGTTGGCATGAGAAGAACCTTGCCTAGAGTGAGGTGTTTTTTGAGGTCAGGGCTCTCAGATTTGGTGTTTGGAGAAAAAAAAAAAAATTCTAGTAAAGAGGAGGATGGGAGACCTCAAGGAATATGGCAGTTTTTCCTATGTTTGAAGTATCTGACTTTTGGCAAGATTCTTTCAAGTTGAACTGACACTGAAAACATGTTGAGATTTGACCATCATTAGCCCAAAAAAAGGATCCCTTTGGCTGTGTATTAAAGCTTTGATATAGTATCTGATTGGAAAAGAGAGGGAATTTCTCCTGATCTGCCCTTCTTCAGCCCTGCACCCCCACAAAGCAGGGGGCAAAGATGGCTCTGTCCCCCTTGATTCATCCCTCCCTCATTCCAGTTCAGCCTGAGGTCCCCCTTTCCTATTACCACACGGTAAGGGGTAACTGCTCAAGATTGTTTTATTTGGCTCCGTATGAGTCAGAGCTATAGCCAAGGACTAATTTTCTTTACAAGAAAGAAGTTTTTACTTTGAGCAGCCGCCCCCTACCCTGCCATTCTGACCAAACAGAACTTCAGTTCTGCAAAACTGCTTAATGAAGCTTAAAACAATTCCCGTCCTTTATTGATGTGAATTCCCCTCTTCTTTTTAATCTCCTGTTTTGGTATGCTGTAACCCACATTTTCCAAACAATGGAAAATTTTGCCCCACCTACCTACCCACTGAATCTCTGGAGTGATTCTGTAAGATGACAGTAGGTTGGGGAAACCTTCCCATCAACAGAGTACTAGGTATCTATCTATCTATCTATCTATCTATCTATCTATCTATCTATCTATCTGTCTGTCTATCTATGCATCCATCCCTTCAGAGCACTGAAATTATATTTCATTCTGCTTTAGAGAATTCCTCTGGTTTGCCACAAATATCTGAGCATTTTACATCCTGGCTTTGAGATATCTCTACGTCAGGCTTTCCATGGTACTCTACAGATCAAGGACTATATTCTGCTTCTGCAGAATCTCTTGATGTTGATTTGATATAGTTGTAACTAGTGTTTGTTCACATACGCAGGCAATACAAAGGGATTGCTTTACCTTTTGCTGGAATACAATCACCTCTGGGGTGCAACATCTCTGCTATTTAGCAACATATGACCACGTTCCAGGAATGGAAGTAAAGAATGGGAGAACCATACCCAACTGAAACTGCGAGGGGGACCATGGCAAGCGGAATGCAATTTACTTCAGATGAAACTGTCAAACCCTCCTCCTCCAGGGCTGCTGTTATTAATCTTGAGAAAACTGTCAGGAGATTTTAAATGACCATAAGTGGTCAAACCTTGGTCTTCTATCTCATTCAAACAAGAGTGCCTCCAGCTCTACCATGCTTTTAACATACAAACACAGCTGATCAGCCCTGAATTGCTCCCAGGAGAAGTCTGCTTCAGAAGAACAATCCAAACTTAGCTGTAATCAATGAAAAAAAGAGAAAAAAAAAAAAGCTTTTGCGGGCTTTGTAACCAACTGGGTAGACTTTTACTCATGAAAAGGACCAATGATAGATGCTGTGTCTTTGTTGCTGGATGTGCCAACCTGACTGCCCATCTTCCCCTTTCATTCCTCCGCAGAACAGTGAAGGACTGAGTGATAAGGAAGAGTTAGACTGCCCTTCATCTAGCTTGTGGTTAGCAGGCACTTTGTAGAGGATACTATATAGATATTTTTAAAGCTGTTTTATTTAAGTATGATTACTGAGGAAGTACAGTCACTTCACCACACCCCTACCCCCCCAAGGTGGTGCTTCTTCTTAGAGAGGCATCATGTCAAACAGTAAGATATGACATTCACAATCACGGGCTGTATCACAAGATAATATATCTGCCTGGGAAATCTTAAAAAAATGCACTGACAACTGCCTCAGGAAAAAAAAGAGAGTTGTAAACCATTATTACATGGAGAGGGAGAGAGAGAGAAGAGAATATTTGCAATAGATGTTTTGCTTCTGGAGACCTGACTTGCTGAGTAAATAACTTCATCAAGTGCTGTCTAATGTACAAAATTACTTTTAACTGTCTGCCACGTAGGATAAAACAGCCCTTGTTCACTAACCATTTATCAGCATTTATGACTTCTATTAAATTCAGCACTTAAAAAACAAGTCTAGAAAATGAACTTCATGACATATCTGTCTTATGCTCTTACAACATCATAACATCGGATACAGTCCTTGACTGCTATAAATAGACACAGTCCCAATAGAATGAATGAGCTTACACTCTTTTTTATTTACAGCAAGTGAGAAGCTAGCCCAGCATGTTTGACCAAGCAACTGGGGCCAGCCCTATCAAAACAAACCTGCTCCAAAGCAAACGTATTCTAGGATTCTCCATTCCACCCACTTTCTCCTCTCCTGTGTCACTGCCATGCGCAGTCACGGCAGCATCACATACGTGTCCCCTTGCCTTCCCTTGTTCCCCATGTAGGGAGGAGAGTTATTACATATTTAATCACTCTTTATCCAGATGAAAGCCCCTCAAAGCAAAAGGCAAATTCTTCCTCCACTGCCTTTTAAACTGTTCTGATTTATACAGGTTAGCCAGAAGTATAAATGAGATAATCTAGGCCTTTGTCCTTCAGATAATTTGGGTCCATTAAGAAGCCTTAGTGTGTTGTTATTTATTTTTAAACAGTAGTTTCTAGCAATAGCATAACTTTAAAAAAATGTATTCAAGAGAATGGGAACTGAAATACATCATGCTGCTAATCTTCAAGTGCAAATGTAAACATCCTGAGTAATGCTAATTTAGTGTTGCCACTTGCTTTTTTTCCTTCCCTTTCCCTTCAGACAAAACCTGCTAGAGAGATCAAGATGACATCTTCCCATGACACAAACAAAATCACAACTACATATCCAGGCAGAGGATCAATGGAAAAGTACAGGCAGAGCTGCTCAAAGTAGCCCAGCTGGCCTGGGATTTGTCAGCGTGATGGGCCAAATAGGCTTGAGCATCTTCAGAAAATTGTCCTAACCCCAAGGGATACCTCTGGGCACTGCCCTGTCTTCAGCATGATGTGGAGATTGCACTTCAAACCGGCATGGTGGGGAGTATGTCAGCCTTCACTGTCTTCCCAAGGGCTTCAAGACCCACCTTGCTTCAGTGTGATATATCTTAGTCCAGAAACATAGATGAGAGGAAAAAATAACTTTCAGGTTTAATGAATTTTTCAAAATTCAAAATGAACATTTGGCTAACAATTTGTACTGGATCGTTGTTCTTCCTAAGTGGTTATCCACTCCCCAGTCTGGGGGAGAGAGTACCTGTGAAGGTATCCTTTCTTGCTCTTCCACATGAACAAATAATTAACTGCCTTTGCTTTTCCTGGTTCGACTTGATTTTTTTTAAACTGCTTTTGGTCTCACATGTACAAATATGTAACTGCCAATTATAGGATTACAGCATTTATTAGTCAGGAAAGTTGTTACAGTGCCTTGATGCCTGTAGCAAAAAATTGTGCCTCCCTCCCCAGTTCACAAGACCCTCTCCATTTTGTTGATTTTTGACTCCGTCTCAGGCAAACCTTAGAGATTCACTTCTGATTTCACTTCATATTCTTAGGTGCAGTTTTTTACATGAGACTTTTTGCAACTCTGCTTGACCCAGACAAGACATTGATTTTTAGGTCAAATACACTGATGGGAAAGAGGCAGAATTTTTCATCACATATTGTTTGAGATACTTGTTCTGTTTTTGTCTATAACAGGAACTGACCACATTGGCTGCCTTAATCCCATGGTGGTCCATAGAGAACAACTTATCTCAGGATGCCATTGTGGTGGGAAAGCTTTCTCCAGGTGCACTTGTCTTATGTGGCAAATGGTTGTGGCTTTGTCTCAGGAGCAGGCAGATGAGCCATGGAGAACTCTGTTCTGCTGGAGGAGATCTGGCTGTGAACACAAGGATCTCTTGTCAACATTTTTAGTCCCAGAACTTGGACCTGAGCTTTGGAGATCCTGCCAGCTTTGTGCAATCTAGAAGAACTGGATGAATACACTGTTACATAATAAATGAATGATGATTCCCGCCCCCCTTCTTTTTCTCTCTTTTTCTGTTGTCTGTGAGAAGTTCCTGATCTGTTTTCTTCAGCTCCTTGTTCAGAATTGGCTGGCCTACATATATGATCTTTGACCAAAAGTTGCTTGAAAATATTTCTTGTTTGAAGCCCTCAGATCCATTTCTTCGGCTCCAGGGTAGGATTGTTAGGGTGCCCTTTAGCTACAGGTCAGGCCAGCAGAAAAACAGATCTTGTACACATTTCCTGGCTCTGCTTCTGGCTGCAGGAACCAGGCTCAGTCTCACCACAGTTTCAGAGTCACCAGAAGGGTCAGTAGCCAAAGCAAAATATCCAAAGTCATGGTTCAGCCCTGAAACATGCTTCCTTCTTGATAGATGCATACTCTGGGAGCTGTTAAGAGTGGTGTGGGGGAGGTCTTTGGTTGTCTTTTCGTTCCTCAGAGCAGCAAAAAATGCCCAAGAATTTGCTTACTATGAACGTTCTGCACGGGTTGCTTAAAATGGCTGCTTCCAGTCATTTTCTTGTTAATTAGACTTGTCTAGAGTTGAAAACAAAACCAAGCATAAGTTCTGGGAGCCAATTCAGAGCAAAATCTCCTTTTCAGAAACGGATAAATATTCATGTCCATGCCTCATTTTTCCCTTTTCTCCAGGTCAGTGGCATGCTTCAATATTAAAAAAAATTGGTGTCCTTACCCAAATTATACAGTGGTGTTAAATGACTTTGTGACGCTGTATTTATCAGAAATAATACAGAAATCACCATTCTCCTATTGTGCCTCAGAAGGATTACTAAACAAAGTATTATAGTATTTCAGTCCCTGTCCCAAAGCCCATTTGCCCTATATCTTTTTCCAGTTGTAGAATTATTTGGCTGTTGTCTCCATTTGAAAGACCCAGAAAGTACATGGATGAAAAGAAAAAAAGAGGAAATTTCTAAGGTAGTAATATATCCATCAGGCCTTTATAAAAATACAATAGATCTTAACATTTATAACTGCACCCGGTCCACTGAGGAACATGGTAATCTTACCTCCTGTAAATTGCAGGAGAAATTTAATTTTGGAAAACAGCCTTTTGGGACCAAATGTTCATGTTACTTCCACTTGCTGGAAGAGCTGCCATTTGCAGTGTTGCCTTGACAGTGTTCAAGGAGAGCAAGGCGTCACAGCTCAAAACAGTGGAAATTAGTCAAATTTGTCCATAGAACAGGCTGGATTATTCCTGTCTTTGCAACAGGTGATTGTTCCGCAGCACACAAATGGAACAACAGCTGCAGGCAATTGTTATTTCCTCATTAATTGCATTTTAGGGCTCACTGAGGTTTTCTGTGCTGCAGAACATTCCCAGTCCCTTGAAATGCTAATCGAAACATTTGAATATGTTGTTATCCTGACAGCACACTTGAGGAGGTTTTAAAACTGACCAGCTGTCTGACTACTCCCTATAAATCACTCGCCTTGACCTAGCAGTACATTTTTCTTTTCTCTCGTGTCTATTTGCTGTTTGACACAGGAGCCTGTGCTGTAACTGCTCATTTAATACCAGACAGTGTAATACCCTTGCAGCCTGCCATGATTGTCAGGTTGATTTCATTAGTATGATAAGATGCATAGACTCCTTTTTATCTCTTGTATTCTCCTTCTCTCTCTCCCTTTCTCTGTAATTTGGGTCTTTAAAGTCCTTGCTGTCTCCTGATCTACAGATAATTGTTTACTGTAATACTAGCCAGGAAAAGAGCTGATAAACTCCAGATGTAGCTAGGTCTTCAAATTCACTTTCCTTGCTCTATGCCCATGGCTATGGACCTCAGATAATATTTTGCCGCTGTCTGGGGTTCTCTAAAACTGCTAATAAAAAGAGGCTATTTAAGATGGACAATCATTGTATCATATATGATCTGGGTGGCTCATTAGGGTTTCTTTTCTGTTTGGGGGGTTGTTTTGTTTTTTGTTTTTTTTTACAAGCTTCTTACTAGCCCCAGTTCTTGTTGCCTGCCTGTATCTGCCCTGCACTGTACTCTTTGAAGTCTTATCATGCTTCTTAGTGACAGGAGCCAGGATGCTACATGTTAACCCCCATAGAGCAAAGAGATGAGACTTCTTTTCCCTCTTCAAAAAAGAAAAAAAAAAAGAAAAATACAATCAGTCTTTTCTGCCTTGCTGGAGCTTGTGGTTCCTTTAGTTCTTTGCACAGTGACATTTAGAGAAGGCAGATTGTCAGGGGTTAATAAACAAGAATGAAGTTATTGTCTCCAGCTTCACCAGCTCATGAAACAATACCTTTCACAGGTTTGATAGGAGTTCTCTAGTTTATTTTTTTATTAATTGTTCTTTAGTTTTACATACCTCTGAACTTCTCCCTTCCACCCAGCACTGAAAGGCAATGTGCTATCAAAGAGAGAGTTCTCATATCTCTAGCCTCATTCTAAGGACCAAAAATAGCCCAAAAGGCCCTGCCTACGTTTCCACTGTGAACTGACTTTGAAACCAGTTCATGAAAAGGTTGGCTATAAATATGTTTTGTGCCCACACATAATGTGGTTAATACAGCTAGTAGTTGTGACATCCTCGCCTGGTACATGGAGATCTTCCTATAAACTGGTTTGGCACATTATTTTTTGCTATGGATTCAAGACCACCTAACCATGCCTGTGTAACCAGTTTGGCTGGCTCCTCCATGCTCCAGACCTGGGTGTGGTAGGATATCCTCCCTCAGACGCCTTGTCTCTCGTGCTGCCGGGGCAAGCCAAGGTGTAACTTTTTCGAGCGTTCTGGTATGTGTTCAAGGACTGTGGGATATCTGCCTGACCTGGGTGCAAGCCTTAGGCAATACCCCTGTGGACACACCACTGTGCAGCGTGCACACTGTACAAACACAACATGATCTCCTTCTGGAAAGGGCTGCTATGGGGATGTAGGCAGTTGTGTGCTTGTGTCACAGGACAGGATCGAACGCTGGTTTAAAAAAAACCCCACCCAAACAAAAAAAACATGATCAGACTTGTCCTTTAGTCAGAACCTGGGCTTTTTTGACCTGAGATTTTCATCTTAATTTTGCAAAATCAAAACTGGATTTGGATCTGGCCATTCCAATTCCTGGGAGAGAACTGAAAACCTGAGGTTGGATATAAATTTTATGAAGGTGTCTTAATATAATTCATTAGCCATTTTACACACATCAAACCAAATTCCTTGCGTATGACCTCCCCATAGCCTGAGGTTTTGGAAGGCTCTAATATCCGAGGCTAGATAAGGAGGCTGAGTGCCTTCCACAGGGTGCCCCTTGCTCCTTTGCCCTAGAGCAAGGGAGATTGGCAGCCAGTTGCCCTCCCTCTGCAGTGGCATACCTGCCGAAAGGGCATCTTTCAGGAACAGGGAGTGAGAGTTCAACTGCAGATCTAATCTGGGAGGTACCGACTCGATGTCTCCCTGCTCTTCAGGCCTTCCCATTTCACGTTCCTTCAAACTCCTTATTGCAGGCAGCATTATCAGACTCCACAGCCCAATTACATTCCCAGAATTCTTAGACAAATATTTTGTTTCCACTTGGTATTGCATGAGATGACTCTACAAGTCCATTGCTTTCAGTTTAGAAAGAGAGCTGTGGTTCTTTAGTAGGGGAAGCAGAACAAATGACAATCACCGAAGTGATCAGCCTACATTATCTCAACTAGGCTTTTACTTTCTCTGTAAAAGCATCTTTTCCTCTGTTTTTTGGGCTGTTTCATTTCACTTCAGGCTTTCTCAAGGCAATGAGGCCCTGCTGGACTGGGTGACTGGGCATTTCCAATCGGTAATGAAGGACATATCTTTTATTGCTGAAGAGAGGAGCTGATGGGCACAACCGCCTCCTCAAAGGCCCTACTGGCTGCCACCCCATACGTCAGCAGAGATTTCCAAGACCCACCTTCTCTAGCCCAGTATCATTGAAACCCTTGGCTTAGCCATCAAATTAAAGAGAAATGAATTGGTGTAACTCTTCCCTCATAACAATGCTGTTTCATTGCCTTGTAATCCACTTTTAATTGCGATTTGCTTCCTGGCAACAGCATGTAAACAAGGAGATGGTCAAAGGCAGCAGGGGGAGGGAGGGAATCATGCAGAAATGGGTTCCCCCTCGGTCCAGCTTCCCGTCTCTAAAATTTGACGGTCTGGGTTGCTTCCACAATCGTTTTGGAAAATGCCTTTCATTTCCCCCCTCTTCCGCCAGATTTAAAAAGGGTCTATTCTCCTCCCCTCTTCATGTAAACATCACTTATCTTGTTCTATAGGCAGCGTAACTAGCAAGAGCAAGTACTCACAAAGTGTAAATTAGCTAGTGACAATAAATTGTCAGATTGCCTCTGAGGCAGAAACAAATGAATAGCTTAGTTTATTAATCACATGGCACCTTCACCTTTGATGTCTTGATGTTCCAGTTTTGGTGCTCCATTAAGCAACCCTGAGTGACTGCTGCAGCAGCCTCCACTAAACCAGAAATTTTGTTGGCAGCACATTTCAGGACTTCAAAGGCGGTAAATTACCTTGAGATTGTTTCATTAAAGCGCCCTTCCCAGTGTGAACAGCAATAACAGGAGAATCGAGATCAAAGAGCATCCATCTTTCTAGATTTGTTACATAGAAAATTACATGCTGAGGGTGTCTTTTTCACAAATCATGTCGCCTCCCATTTCAGCAAGAATGGTTCTAATTAGAGCAGAAGCCTCCCTGGCTGTGCGGAGAGTTATGATTGTCATTAATACAGCACTGGAAGTTTTTTTCCTCTTTGCACTCCCCAGACCCCTACCCAATTCTCTGCAAAGCTAGCAATGTTTGTGATGTGCCTCTGGAGCCTAATTAGAAGCAATTATGCTGATTAACTGATTACAGGCAGTTCTCTACAGATTCTTGGGAAGAGCTTTTCCTGGGATGTATATTTGTTTATTTTAAATATTCTTTCATTTCCCTTCCCCCTCCACCCCCACGGGCTGTCTAACTTCACATAATCCTGTGCTTTGCTTTCTTCTGTCTAACCATCAGGGATGCAACCTAAGCAAACCGTGCTGAAGACAGACCAGAGAGAAGGGACTTCTGGAGGTCCTGCTGGTACATCTCCTGTTTGATGTGATGTACCAGGCGCAAACCAGCCAGACGAAGGATCTATAGCCCTGATTCCTGTATGATTTAGTTTCATTTTCATGCACTCAACAGTTGGATTCAGTCTTCAGGTCATGAGAATCTTTCATAACAGGTTAAATCCCAGCAGTACCATCTATAAAGCATACAAAAAACAGAGACATCACCTGCTGACCTGTCCCTGTCTCGAATAGCTGGTACCTTCTCAGAACACCATTTGGAGAAGCATGGGGTGGAGCAGCCATGGGCAGGCAGGCACCAATCCCATGGTATAACTGTCTCTTCCCGTCTCACTTGCTGTACGCAGGTGTGGAGGGAGACAGCCAGACAGGCATCACTACAAAATTAGGGCAATTCTTACGAAGCCTGAATCATCGCTTCCCGAGAAATCCCTTTATCAGTAGGCTGCGGAACTTGTCCTCCCAACTTCCTTTCCTTGCAGCCACTCGTCACCGTCCTTTGCATGCCTTTTTGACCACAAAGGCACCGCTGTTGTCTAACATGGCATGTACTTCATGATTTCGTAGAAATAATAGCAGTCCATAGAGAATCTAACTACTCCATAATCATGGCAATTCAGTCTGCGTCAGAGGACAGTAGGAGAAACCCAGCAGTAGAGACAGTCACAGAGAAATCTCCTTCCACAGAAAAGTTCATCCACCTCCAGATGGTTAGAGGCTGACTTCTGCATTCAGACACAGCATGTTTACATCTGTCCAGACTGATTTGATTCTCAGGTCTTACTTAAATCTGATGTTCTTGCCACCTAGATAGATATCCATCACATCATATGACTGAGGGCAAAAGCTTAAAAGGTGTCCAGGTAAAGTCTCCTGGAAAAGGTCTCTCTTTTAATGCTCTTGCTCTTGTGTACTGCCTGAGGTTTCTCTGGTGTACTGTGAAGAGTGGAGACATCAGTTTGGCCAGACAGAATAGTGTTTTAGGAAACTTTCTTGTACATCTCTTACTAATCTCTTCTCTAACTAAGCAACTAAGAAACTTCACCGTTTCTCTGAACATGTTTCCTTTCTAGACTTTTAGGCCAGAACAATTCCAGAGGTGCCTGTAACTTTTGGTGTGTTCAGTAGCATTTTCTGTCCCGTTCTTTAGGCTTCCTAATATGTTTTGGCTTATTTGCTGCTGCATAGCCCACTAGACTTTTAGCACTTCTGTCATAAGATGACTTTTTCTCCTTAAGGTAATACCATCATTTAATATACTGTGTTATAGCAGCATGAAACTGGGAAAAGTAAGAGAGATGTATGCACTAAATCTCTCCCCCCCACATTCCCCCAGACAAACATTCCTGTTGGCAATGTCCCACTGGAACATTCCCATTAGGGGTACATGAAGAAAGTTTCCTTATCAAAGACCATAAAAGTATTCATGTGCCTAATGCTCTGACAAAATAATCTAACACTCTTTCCTGGTTATAATATATTAATTTGATATGGAAGATACAACTCTACTCATATCTTTTGTGAATTTGACCTCTGATTTGCAAATCTCCAACCACAAGTAGATGCGAATGAAACATTCATAGTCAGAAGTGACATTATTCAGATTATAGGTTTTTTTCATAATTCATTGTAGATTTGAAATAGGAACAAGATATTGCTTTAGTTCTAAAAAAAAAAAAAAGGCAAATGCATCCATTTTTCTACAGATTATGGGCTTCTTGAAAGTGAAAGATGGTATCAAAATGCAAAGCTTGAGAGATACAGACATTTCATTTTACTCTTGTGTTTTATCAGACCTTTTTGTCGAACATCACAAGGGAAGAAAAACATGAGGAGAACCGTGGGAAAACCAGCAGTGAAGATATTTGTGTGAAATCCAGTGGATTCTCTTTCACCAGCTCTGCAGCACTCTGAATCCAATCTGCTGGATCCTGTTCCACAGAGAAGAGATTGAGAAGAATAAGCAGCATGCAATGATTTGTTGGATTCTGGTGAAGACATACCACGCCTAATTTCATTGTAAAAGAAACATACACAGCCATTGATCAAAATGTCTTTGCCATTGCTGGAATTACACCAGAAGTATCCTGGTATTTCAAGAAGGATTCGCGTTGCTTTTTGTGATATGAGGTCAGAATAAATTAAGTAGGGCCTCTGACAGCTGATTTTCAATGATAATCTTTATGTTAGGATTGACCTGTTTATTCAACCCAGTCAATCTCTCACCAAAATGACAGCTCAAGAACACCGTAGGTTATTATACCCAGGGATGCATAAAGATCCCGTCACTCGAGAAAATAAAAGCTGATTAGTACAAAATTAGAAAATAAGACTGAATGAGAAGAAAGAAAAAAAATTCAGACTTTCTATCTCTGCCACAACTTAGAACAGAACATGTTGAAACCCAAACTGCAGATTCCTTGTGTTGTAACAGACCTTTTTATTGGGATGGCTTGCAAATTTTTGATGTAGGAGAAGCACTAGTCCTCACAATCTGATGGGTCTTTCTCCATTGTAGGGCTTTGGGTTATGCTGTGTTGTCATATCTGGGTAAAACGGGTAGTGGCTCCATTTGAAGATAACGGAATTGCACCGTCATAAAACAGATATATAAATGTAACATAAAAGACAGGCTCAAACTGATGCCTGGGAGATGGTACTATGGAACAAAGTTGCAAGGCACTGTATGAGCTGTATAGTGTGTAGGGTTAGAACAGCTGGCAACTTGTATACTGTGGTTGTAGAAGTATTTCAGTACAGCTGTTGGTAGTAAAGTCTAAAGTGTACTTGTCTGAACAGCTCCTGTAGAGATTGATTTTTGTTTATCACTTTTCTAAGTGCAAAATTTACACATGAAATTAAAAAAAAAAAAAAAGTAGTCTTTCTAATTGTGGTTGAATAGTCATACTGCTAATAAGTGCACAATAAAACTGTAAACAGATTACAAATCTGGAAACATATTAATTTATGTTACCTTTGTTCTCATTCCAGGAAATACAAGGATTTGATAAGTTGACATTGATTTAATAGTCTGAAAACTGGAATCAATCTTCCTTTTCAGACTTTTAGTTTTCCTCCTGTTGCAAATTACAAACACATTTCTTCTTCCTGAAAGCTGTGCATGTATTTCCATGGCCATCTTGAAGACCTCTCCCTCTCCCGCCCCCACTCTTGCCTAAGCAAGAAATGTCTTGTTAATTGAGGTTGCAATTCAATGTTTAGTGACAGAAACGAGCACAATACAGTTAAGGAAATTCAGCTTCACTGCGTGTTCGTTCTGCAGTGGCTGATTACTGGTGTGATGATGATGATGATGATGATCAGATGTTGTCTGAGAACTGAGATACAGTGATTGGTTTTGATAACCTGAAATTAACAACTGGATTTATAGCTTGTAAATATTCCTTGTGGTGAATTCTCGCATTGCTGGCATAATCCCCTCTTCCTGTACAGACCTCATTTATGAATCCCAAACCAGTGACATTATCCCAGGATGTAAGACAAGACTCTCTCCTGTAATGCACACTGCATTTACTGAGTAGTCAATAAAGTGGGATTCTCATACTTTTTATGTGGACTGATTAAATTGTATGTGACTGTGACAGTTAAATGTACACACGCTGACCTACTGCTCAGTTATAAAGCTGCCGGCTTTTACTTGCACAAGATTTCTACTACAGTGTTTCTCCTTCATTTCCTCCTTTGTGGTAAGGAAAGATCTCTTATTTTGGGTTTTGTGATGTGATACAGACACTCAGTGCCAGTCTGGTGCAATCTGCCTGTAAGGCAGTGGCAGATTGCCGCTATTAAGGGGTGCCCTCCAACAGCGTTGAGTCAGTTGTGCAGCGGGGGCAAAGAGACCCCCCCTACACCATTGCAGTGCTCTTTTTTGCCTCCTGACAGCCATTGATAGCTGGGACAAGTTAAAGCTCCTATGGGCTGCTTCATCCCAGCCTTGTGGAAATGGCTCTGCTGGGCTGCAACTAGAAAAGGGGATGCAAAGATAAGGTGGATGTCACCCTCATACCCAGGTCTACCAGCCCCTTTGATCTCTCCTTTTCCCACTGCCTGCCTCTGAGAATATGGGAATCATGTCATGCCAGCAACTCTTCCTGGAGCCCGAGACAATTATCAGAGAAGGGAGAAATATTTCTTAATGGAATGATCCTGAAACATTTTAATGCAGATTCATATTTTAATCTGTTGAAGAATATATTTAAATGCTGCTTCAGCTTTGTTTGCCACCCAGATCAGAAGCATAAACACTGAAATAAAAGTGTTAAACCATACAGCAATGGAGACATCAGTTCAGTGAGCTCCTGAGATGATGAGGGGAAATACATAGCAGTGGCTGACTTTTGGAAACATTTAGGCTAACATTCAGATCTTTAGTAATACTTCTAATCCTCCTGACTTTGCCTCCTGGTAATGGGGAGGAGTGGGCCTTTCTAGTCAGGAAGCTGACAGATACAGGAACAGCAAGAACTTGTAAAGTAATTGAGCTAATCTTTCAAAACCCATTACTAAGGCAAGCAGCAGGCAAAGCTGATGTGAAGTTAAAGAGTACAGTAGGAATTGTCCCATCTTATTCTCTCTATGTTGCTTTTTGTTGACATGAAGTTCTTTACTGAACAGAGTTTTAGAAAAGGTTTGACTGGTGGTTCAATCCCAACAATGGACCCATTTTTTATTTTGTAGAAATGCTTTTGCTATCACCAAAGAAGCTATACTTGGGGTCTCATTTAAAAATATCAAAGCAAATGAAGCTTTGTTGATGATTCTGACCCTTTCAAGCTGCTGAGATTTCCAGTTCTTCTTCCTGGGGGCATCACCAGAGTGCAAGGCAGGCCAGTTTCAGCTTTGGGCCATGCCATATTGCTCTGTGCCAGAGAGATTATGGTCTGGATGCAACTAATGTTAACTGAGAAGCAGGAGGCTGGAAAAGTGCCTCCTTAGCATGCTAGAGAAGGGGTGCTCTCTATGGGTAGCCAGGGTGCTGCTGAGGGCTTCCTCTAAATACTTTCGAGGTACTCTAAAGATTTTGAGAGTACTCTAATGACTTTGAGTGCTAAAAGATGCTGGTGTCAGGAGGTGCTGGTGTCAGGAGGCTGGATAATAGAGAATTGTTCCAGGGAGGGCTGGTCCTTGCCAAGTAGCATCCCCAGCATTTGTTATCCTATATGCCTATGTACCTATGCTAAATAGAAACCAAAGTCAGAATAAACTAGACCTTTATTTTAACTAGGCTACAAATGCATTTTTGGTGAGAGATGGAACTGAGTATCATAGAAGAAAGAGAAGTACAAACATTTTAATGTATATTGATGGGATATTATGTCCAAGATGAAGGCAACCATTTGTAAAAATATTCCTTTCAAAAACCACGAAGTAAAAGTGAACTAGATGATGCTGAAATTATTATCCTTTGTGGGTACCTGTTTTATATGTTGAATATTTTGCAAAGATTATGTGCAAACCACTAAAAATTCAGGGAAGTGTCATTCTGTAATTAAAGTATGTTTATTCAGTAAAGTGCTAGTATGATTTCTGCTTGAATAGTTCACTGAAATTTGGACCGTTGCGGGTCTCAAAGGCCTAATTCTGTTTGCAATATGCAGTCAAAATGAGTTAGTGGAAGCTCTTCCTGGGTAGGCAGTAAGGAGTGAAATCTTTCATGCTCACTTTGTCCTCAAAGAGATTGTCCTGCTTTTTAAAAATGCAATGTGTTATTAATATTTTTCTTAATTATCTACGGCTGTTAATACACAAATTGACTTGTCATTGTTCCCGCCAGGAAACAATGTAGCAGAAGTGTATTTTTATAGGACTGAGGAGCCCACAAGTCTGATACACTCAGTGGACCTGCAAATTAGCATGATAATAGAATTTATAATCTGCTGAGGTAAATAGAAACCAAAGCCCACAGAGACATCCACATGTGGTAAGACCGGTTTGCTAGCCAAAACAAAGTCTACTTGTGTTGTTCACATTCTTGAAGATTCTGAATATTAGAAGATGTCTAGGACACAATGAGGTAAATTTCCAGACAAGATAAATACAGACGGAAATATAAGCTGAGAGTGAAGAATAGGGCTACTGTAGGAATTTTAGCACTAAAAAATGGAGTGAGTTGTGGGAGGCACGCCCAGTTGGGATTCTGGTTTTCACAGGCTCTTTGCTTGTCAAACTTAATATCAAGTAAAATAACCTAATTTGACTTGGCAAAGGCATATAGTATATAGACTTGATATCTGTGACAGAGGCTTTTGAAGTTTCTTATAAACAGTGTTTTCCTTGCTTTGGAAAAGATGTTGAATAATAAACAACTTTCCCGATTCTGACTCCTACTGCTGAAAAGAACAAATTGTAAGTAGCTCATCAGCAAAGGAAATCCCTCTGCTCAGCCCGTCTGCCAAAAAAGGACTTGATAGTGTGCTCAGTCTTAGGCATGTGCTGAAAGAAGGCCTGAGTAAGGGTGTGTCACATTTTTAGGGTTTTTGTTCCTGTTTTTTTCTGACCCATGACCTCATGGAAGCATGCTGCAGGACTGTCTTTCAGGCAAAACATGTGCTTTTGCTCTCCTGCATCTTTTTTTTTCTCTCTATTGTGGATTGATGTGAAATCTGAATGTGAAAAGAGAACTAATTTACCCATTAGGATATTATTATTATTATTATTATTATTATTATTATTATTATTATTATTATTATTATTATTATTATTAATTATCATCATCATCATCATCTTGATTACTATTACCATTATCCCTGATTAGGAAACAAGCAGAAATAGGTTGCAGAAAGGAAAATAAAAATATTTTGGAGGAAAACTTAGTTCCAAGGCAGAAATGTATTAATGTTTTTGAGATGCAGTATGTTATCTTTGGAAACGGAGCAGATTTAGCCACTGGTAAAAGAAATATTAACTGGAGGGTGGTGATGGGGAATCAGTCAAAGCAAATCCCCAGAAGAGTATGGTTCTGTACTCTTCCATGATGTCCCAGTTTCTTAGATGCCCTCAGTCAGATTCAGCACTGAAATATGGAGGTACTGTTCTCACTGGAATTAACAAAAACTACATACAATTACTTTTGAATTTTCATTTATTTGGTGATCCAAGCAAAATAGGAGTCATATCAGCTTGCACTAAAACAATGATGCAAACAAATGGCCCAAGAAGTGTGGCTCACAAAAAGAGCTGGGTTTTTTTTCCACATCTTATGAAAAGTGCCAGATCTTCATCTCTCCCACCTAGGAATAAATCATCCCTTTCTTTTTTCTTTCCAAAATGTGCTTTCTCTTGCCGTTACTCTCCCTGTCTCTGTCCTTCTTTTTCTCTTCTGCTGCCAGTTTGTAAATGGATTTATGCTCAGTATGTCAAAAAGAGAGGAGCTCAGAGTTTCCTTTTGAATCTCAGCTCTTAGTATTTAACTACTTGGTTTGCATACTTTAATTTGCCTGATTCCTGCGACTTTTATCCTATTGATAATTGATAGACTGTTTCTTCCTTCCCAATTTCCTTTATTAGTTACATCAGGAAGTTTATTGGTGTTCCTTGCGTGTAACTCAAGAAGACGGATAGCGCCACGCTTGTTTTCAGGCCTATGTAAATTAATACTGTCCAGAAGTCTAAAGGCAAAGATCAGCAAGCCTTAAAACCCGGAAGATATCTGGTTACACGCCAGAGGCCTCCTCTTCAAATGAAATGACAGGAATCTGGGGCTGAAGGACTTCCGTTCGCTCTTAATGAACTTGAGTGGCTCTTGCCTATAACCAGAAATGATATGCAGACAAACAGCTCCTGAGCCACATGTCATTCCTGTAGCTTGCAGTCTATTATTACTTTTATTCTTTGCAGCATCCCCTTGTAACACTGCAAGCCTAAAGACCAATCATGTAAAGCATGAACAATAAAGTGCCCAGGAATGCTGCCACTGATGTCAAAAGTGTCTTTTCGCCAGAGTGGAAACAGAAAGTCTGATCCCTTAAACCTGGTGTGGCTCTTTGGACAGGTTCAGCTGGTTTACATTTATGAACAAAACTCAGGCGGATTCCTGGGTTGGCAGAGCTGGATTTGAGAGATTCACAGGTGTCCCTTGATCACCAAAATCCAAACATTTTCTCTTGTTATTCCTGCTTCACTTGAACCAAGATGCTGCTGTATGTGTATGTGCCTTTGTACAGATAACAAATAACCACAAGAGTCTGTAATGATTTACTATCTGTGGTCCTCTACTGACGCACATGTGAATATAAATACATTTATTGAGGAATAATAAAGGGAATTTCAAGCCATGATGTAAAAAACAGTGTATGAGAAGTTACCCACTCAAAATGTGGGTGTGTGTAAATCTCTCAGATGTAACAATTAAATGCTAACATGGTGTAATACAATAATATGGGCACACAGTGTTTCATTCCAGTGGCAATCCTAATTATAACACTACTTAGTACAGGAAATTGCCTGTTGAACTACTCTGCCTGAAAACCTTAACAGAAAACCGTGCATATGTTTGCTTATATAGTGAAATATAATGCAGAGCTGACTCCAAACAGCAAACCTCATGATCTCCTTCTTTCCTTTAAAGTTTCTTTTCCCTCCAAAACTGCACGCGGTAGAGAGTAACACCGCAATTTATTAGCAGGATGAAGTGAGGCAAGAGCCTGGTTACAAAAGCCAATGGCGTATGATAAAATGATGGCTCAATCAAACGGTCGTAACATGCTCAAAAACAGACTGGAAGGGCTGTGTTCCAGCAGCAGCAAGGAAAAGAGCCTGCCAACACTGTGTGCATGTTTGTCCACGTGAATATCGACGGCTATGAGTGAACTGCGCTACCTGGACTTGCCGAAGTAGTCATAAAATGAGAGCTCCCTTCCCCTCTGGATTCTCAGGAAGCTTTTGCAGAGAAACAAGCCAGATATTTATGAATTAAAATGCTTTCGATTCCATCTCTCCCAAGAGAGAGATAAATACCAATTTGATGTTCTTCTGTGCTAAAAAAAAGGATTTTGTGCTTTTTTTGTTCCCTGAGAATGGACTGAAGCAGACTTTTTTTCTAAAGCTTTGCTTTTAATCTCTAATGTAATGAATTACTTTACCCTTCAAAGCATGTAGTTTTCCAGTCAGTAAAATATCTGGAGGCATCCAGCTTTGGCTTTGGACAATGGGATGCCTGCTTCTGGTCTCCGTATTGCTCAGTCCTTTACCCTCCTTGACACACTCTTGATTATGGCCTGGAGAAAATCTTGATAATAACCAAAAACTCAGCTGCTTAATAGCAAATTTAGGCACCAGTTCAGGGAAGTCCTTAACCATGTGCTTAAACTTGTTGCTTAATCATGGCCAAAAGAGCAGACAAAGAAGTCAAGTAGAACAATACATAGACTGAGAAAGTCTCTGCTGGGGGCTTTGGTTTCTTAACTGTGTGTGTACTCCTGTCATTCTATTGACCTTCAACATCTACAAAAAGGCAGTATGATTTACGGGAGCAAAGTTGTTTTACGAGGCTTGGTTGAGACTTGAAGTTCTCCCAACAACAAACAAGTGCTGAGTCAGCAGCTGGACTCTCCTGCAGGAGGGGAGAGTGTGACTACGGGACTAACAATTTTATAGTCCTAATACATCTAATAAAAAAAGAACTAACTGTATTTTACCCCAGAGTAAACACTATTTACTGAATAATATCACGTGATTGGACAGACCATATTCTTGATACTGCCATGTCTTCCCCAAATTCCTGCTTTCATTGTCTGTAGCACCACTCTCAGTGTTTCTTTACACTGTCTTAGCACTGTTGTTATAAATCTTCTAGCAAAAATTTACTGAGGTTTGATTCTAATTTGAGCACCCCAGTCTACTGAAACACTTAGTTGTAGAAAGAAAAGCTGTTGGCACCGGTCTAGCATATCAAATCTTGAGGTTTACTTCTTTGACTTTACGGCTTAACTGGCATCTTTCTGTTGATCTGATTGTGCCGAAGGTTAATAATGCCCAGTAACAGACCATATACATTTGATTGGACAGATTAGCCCATGGAAAACTCTCAGTCATGGTGCCACAGGAGCAGAATCACCCTTCAGTGTGGCAACCCCATGCATTGTCTTTTCCAGTGGTGATATGGAATCTGGGGAAATCTGGGGGACTATAAAGTAGCACAAGACAAGTTGCTTTAGCTCATCAAAAATCAATTAAAAACATGAATATTAAAGAGTGTCATGAATTGGTGCAGGAACCTTAAAAGGGGTATTTATTGTCTTCTGATTTCAGTGATGTTGGTGCAAATCTTGGTTAGACCACTGAAAATTTCATTCCTAGCTCTGAATCTCCAGAACAGATTCTCATCTTGATGCTATGACCAGCTTTCAAAACTGAGTTACTAAAAAGTGATGGAAAAGAATTATTTTGCCTGTTGTTTCTTAGGACAGGCAAATTTCTTTTGTTTCATAGCCTTTCTGACTTCTTTGTATCACTGTGAAAGAAATGGAAGTTTAAGAACATGGTTAGACATGGATGACTGTTTATGAATCCCATTTCTAGCGGTAATAGATGAAATGAAATATCCTTGCAAGTGACATAGCAGTCTGGATATGCCCATTCTGTCCTATGCCTAATTACATATTTTATGTACACAAGTATTTCTCTTTAATCATCTCTGTCTCCTCCTTGCCTCTGTTCCCCATTGTCACAATTCTGCTTCTTTAGCCTGCATCAGCCATGCTTAATATGTGGCATAGCTTTGTTTATGGATATATTTTACTAATTCTTATTTATTAAAATAATTGCCTTAATTAATCCTAATTGTTCATTGTTAATCACTCAGTAATATGCTTCCATTTGCTTGTACATATATTTTTGTATTAGTCATTATAAAAGCAAGACATAAAGCAAATGGTATAATTACTCACAAAAGACCGGGAGCTCAACCAATAAAAATCAAAGGGGAGAAAATAAAATGCTTTCAACATTCCTATATAGTAAATGGGACATCCTGTGTCACAAATGACTTTATGAGCTGTCTGGAGGTGGGATTCCCTTGTAAAGCCCCAGGAGGCTAAGAAATGAAATGAGAAACCACCTTACAGCTGAGATGATGTTTCCAAATTTACCTCTTGCTGTTTGTCAGCAAGACCAGGAGAGAAGGTAAAAGATGTCAGTACCCTACTGAACTAAGATAGACTGCCTGGGAGAGCCTTGAAGGGAATGAAATTTGAATAACAATGTCAAAAAACCTCAGAGTTTTGTATTTTCTTTTTTGATTTTCTCTTGGAGGGGAAGAGAAAAAACCACCGCCTACTATTGTTAGGCAAAAGCTCAGAAATGTTTTAATGTTAGTGGTTACCAAAAATCACAACATGACTTGATCTGTTCACACTCATGCTGGGTCAGTTCATGATCAGACAAGTGCATGGGGGCGAGGAAAGAGGAAGCCTTGCTGAGCGCAATGGCAGTGCCATCACCCAGGTGGGTGGTTATCTCTTCTGTAACTCTAGCCTTTCCCTAAAGCCAAATGTAAAAACAGTACAAGGTATGAGGTAGCATGCAAAGGCTCTGCAGAGCTACAGAGAGAAGCTCTGAAGAAATGTGTCTCCAGGGCAGTCCTGGGCTGGCAAAGATATTCTGCCAGAACAAATACGGACTCCCTTAAGCAGGACTAAGCTATCGTATATCCTCCGTGCACATGGCCTCTATCTCCTGTGAGAAAACTGTTTTGGTTTTCTCATTAGCTGGAAAGTATCTTTCACGTCAGACAGAAATGGTCTGTTCCACTAAATAACTCTAAAGCAGCTAATGGTACAGGTCTTGCAATGTGAGCACATAAGGGAGAATAAACTCCCCAAGTGCTTGTTCTGCTTAACTGGCGCAAAGTCACTGAGGTACATGGACTTCAGGGAAGCCATGCTACTGCTATTAGCTGAGAGCCTGATGCGTGTTTATCTGTAACATACTGATCTTTCTATAACTTTGTGATATTATAATTGTCCTTAGTTAAATGATATTCACAAATGATTTATTCAACAGTTGCAGTTCCCACAGTTCTAAAGCTTATTGACTTCATATTCTCTGGGTAAATTATTTGTGGCTTAATCTGCTGGCAAAGTCCCAATGGTTTTGAGGAAGTTATATTAATAAAAGTTTTGTCCTGAATAAGTAGATTTTCCTCTCTAGCTGACAAGGTTTAAATATCTATTGATGTAAGCGCTATCTCTTTTCTATAGGCAAGATGGTAGTTTAAAGTCAGTGAAGCATTTCTCAACTCACCTTCCTTCTCCAAACATTGACCCTCTGTAGCTGGGGAAGTCCACCTGCAAGAAGTATGAGCTTATTTCTCCCACATTTCCACTTATTTTTGTCTTTGATTCTATTAGTTCTTCCAACAAAGACATGGTTAGTGGCAATTTTTAGTGGCTAAAGTTGAACAAATCCACTTCTGACACGTCTACAATCTGGAGTCACACAACAGAAAGGTTTTCTGTATTACGTCTTCTTCCCTTTTGACCATTGTTTTCCATGCACTGAGCCAACTCACATTGCCTATCCAAATTGGTGAATGCAATAGGAGAGAAACAGCTTGTTTGAACAGCCACTACAGGTTGGAGAAATCCTGATGACCCCCTTGTTTGGTCACAGAACAGAAGTGTCCTATGACATAAATGTGCCTGCATGTGAAGTGCATGTGAAGTGGGGGTGATCCTGTAACTCAAATCTACAGCTAAGAATGTGTCTCCTGAGGCACCTTTCCCTGGAACCATCACACAGGTACAGCAACCATGCAAGGTCTCCAGTGGTGGAGTTGTAGCTGCGCTCTGCAGAAGGCAGGCTACGACTTGGCAAGCCCATGGACTGAGCCCAAGAGTGGAGACACACTGCATAGCCTTTGTCACATCTTCACAAGAAACAACCCAAAAGCCACTGCTCCCATTCAAGTATGTAATTTTAAACTTCCATACTTCTTTACGGATCCCATGTGATGGAGATCACATCTCTGCAATCTAATGTTAAATCTATAGCCCAACTACTGCTAAACATGTCAGATGAAGTAAAAGACAGGAAAGGGGAAATTTTAAAGGAGTGAATTAATGGCAAAATTAATGCTACAGCTCCTCCTACAAATCCTCACAAGCTCAGCAGGTTTTTCTTGTTTATCCACCCAGACTGTCCTGGAAAGGGACCTCCTACCTCCCTCTTCTCTATTGCTGTTGCTATTAAGAGAGATTTTTGTAGTATACAAAAGCTCTGATTGTCCTCTCACTTATACTAATTTTGCAATTGTGTAAATCCATTGACCTGAGCAGAGTTATTTTTGATTGACACTAATATATGCTGGAGGAGAATCAGGTTTTAAATATCTTTGAAGGCAGACAAGCTTGGAAAAAATAGTCTTATTTTTAAGCTCTATAATCGTGACAATGTCCTTTTGTGCCATTTGTTCATTTGTTATTTGAATTATATTTGTCAAACGTTCATTCAGGTCAGATGTTTGTATGTCCATTGTGTATTACCTTGTAAATTTAACTTAATTCGTTTGTAGTTTTTCTTTATAAATAACCTCACTTCAAAGTTATTTTAGAGGTTTTAAAGACCATGAAGCCAAAGTGAATGCATATGAACTAAGCTTTAGGCTCAAGTTCCTAAAGCTTCAATATCTTCCATGATTTCTCTTACCATGAAATTAAATGTCATTTATATTTTACTATGTGATGTGATCATTCTGTTACTATGATGTAGCTAGACAAGAACTTTGTCAGTGATTTACAGTCACATGGTTCTCCCCATAAATCAGTGTAATAAAGTTTCATATGGGTAGTCTTCAGTTTAGTCTCTTTTATGAAGTATTCAGTTCAGCTGAGCTGTGTAAAGTACTTTGTCTAACCACCAAGATGAGTCATTACAGTGTTATAATTGCTCTTTTCTATTTATTTCTTTTTTGTTGTTGCCATTAGGTCAATTGCTTATCTTCAGGCTTTTATAGCAATAGAGGGACCCTTCCCCTCTGAAATCCTTTGCTTTCTACTCCACAGTGTATCATTGGGCAAAGCTAAACAGTGGATTTCACCTTGAATTACTGAAGCAGCTTCAATGATTCAATACCTTAATTTTTGTGGACATTTTAATCAAAAACTTTTGGCCCCATTACTGGCTTGGCTTTGGGCAGGATTACAGCAGAAATTGCAACACTTCTTTTTTACTGTGTTGTGCACGACAAGTAAGGATTTACAAGCCTGTCCAATACAGTGGCGTTTTGCATACTTCAGAGGCTGTGGTCTCTAAAGCAACTTGCCAAAGCCTTTGCTATGTAAAAGCTTGTTGAGCCAATGTAGTATACATACATATGTGTATTATATATATGCATTCTGTGTATTGCAGTGAGTCAGCTTGAAAATCCAAATGAAAAATCCGAAGTTGCACCAATACTGTGACTTACACTTTAAAAGGAATATCTTGGTCATTCTGTGCTGTTATATTTTTGTCTAACTAGTACACATTGCTGCTAAGCTCCCAAGTCAGAAGATTTCTTCTGTAACACAACATCTATTGGTAATAATGGATGCTCTCTCCTTGAAGAATAATGTGGCTTGTACCTGGTGTGAAACTATTAGTGAGTTGACTTACTGTTCACTGTAGTTAGAGGAGATTATGTTAAATGTGGCATCAGCCCCTGGAAAAATATACCAGGGAACACTTGGTGCTGTTCCAGCCCTGCATTAGCCCAGTTGAACATGCAGTTAGCCAATATTATACATAAGTCTAAAATAACTGTGCAAATTAGGTGCATAATTGCATCCATAAATTGTTGGAAAATCTGGCTTTTAAATTACACATCATAAACAATAATAACCCACTGAGATGATTGCTGTCAGTTTACCTTACTTAAACTGCATTTCTCTTTGTCCAGCATAAGAATCAAGGGACGCTCTCTAAACTTAGCAGGGAGCAAACTTCAAATCAGCAATGAAAGTGTTTGCCCACAAAGCATGTCAACAAGCTCTGGACGTCACTGCTGTAAGGAGTTGTGGGGCCTAAATCATAAAAGACAGTTGCATTTTTGGTAGGCTGAGTCCATCAGCTGCTCTTAATAGTCTGGTTGCGTTTTCTGGATCAGAAAGTCCCTGTATCATCTAGTCCTGGAAGCTGGGAGGATGTACAAAGACAAGGATGTCTCTGTACCTTTGTTTGCATTGTACAAACACAGGATTTGGGCTAGATGGACTTTGGTCTGGCAGTTACAGCTGGTTTTCTGACCTTGTATTTCTTTACATTACTTTGCATAACATTTCTGTTTCAGAATGACCTTGAAGTCATAAAAGTAATTCTTATTACATTCAAATCACAGTTATTATTTTTTATTTTTTAATATCTGTAGTTAGAAATGTGATTTATTATTATAATTCCTGTTATTATTATTATCCCTATTATTATTATTATCTCACAAACTTCAGAATCTGAATCTGACATAGTGAGGAATAATCTCACCGGGATCCTGACTCCAACTCAGCGCAGAATGCCAATGAAATAAAAAGAGTCAATTTAAAACTTAATTTTAATATCAGAATAGACCTGATGATAGTGGTTCAAGATAGACAGTAAGTAATCTAAGCATTCACATAAAAGCCACTTTGGAGGAAATTTGTCAGTGCGTGACAAGAATAGATAGCTCTGACCACCAAGAGGAGTGATAGAGGCTAGAAATAACACTTAAAGCACACACCTCCAATTACTATGATATTGTCTATCTTTTAATAATGAGAACATCACAACAGGGAGGTATACGAGCTTTTAATGACACTCAGTAAATGAGTTGGCTTGCAAAACAGCTGCACGTCCTTTTGTACTTATAATGGCTTGACAACATTTTGTCTAGAGGGCTGTGAAATTTTCCTAGTCCAGCCCGTTAATCTCAAAAGCAAATGTTGCTTTTCAGTGAGAAAGCTGCACAAACTGACTCTCCCTGCTTGTGCACTGTCATAGCGTGAGCCAAGAGCTGAAGCAAAGTTTGTCAGAGCCCTGAAGCAAGGAGCAACAGAGTCATCCATTAAAATGCATGAATCTTCTGAAATTAGAGTAATGCTTCTGAAAAACACAGCGTTGGTCAGGTGTGGATCTAGTGGGGGAGGTTTCTGTTTGGAGGCTCGTAGGCCCTCTGTGAAGTACCATCTAATACAAAATTTATGCTTAGGGTTTCAAGGTACTGTTCCACTTGCATGATTGTGCAGTAACTACCTTTCCACCTTCATTCACAGGTAAGACCGGCTCTAGCGCGTTTATCGGAGAAAGGAAAAAAAAGGAGCCCCCATTCACAGTCAATGTTACAGTTCTAGATAGGCTTTAGGGATTTAAATACATGCATTGTTAGATCTGGGCTCTGAGTCCAAATAATGAATCATATGTATTAATGGGAAAGCCCATAATAGCATTGCCCTGGGTGCGTACATAGTGATAGAAATTCTAATGTATTTTTAAATTAAACTTGACCCACAATCCTACTCCAATCTCAGATCTGTACAAAGGCATTAATTGGACTTATTCAACTAATTACTTGTTATTAAACTAGTGTAGAGACTGTAAAGACTTGGACAAGCAATTATTTTCTATAGACGACACCCTGAGTTTTGGCAATATTATCTGAACTGGGATAAAAGTTCTTAAACCTTCAGAAGCTGAGCCCGCGGCAGCCAAGTCTATGAAGCCAAAAGATTATGCCAATGTTCTCATGGTTTTCATTTTGTTATGTAGGATGAAATTATGCCAAAAATGTTATGATACTGTATCAGAAGTTGCATGCATCTTCTCTGTACAGAACCGTGAGGTTTCAGCAGCCCATTCTAACCTAAGCAGTAATAGGCAGAGATGCCCACATCTCACTTAGTAACCCAAATGCTGAAAGAGATGATAGCTATAAGAGCTCTAGAAACAAAAGATTTAATTTGTCTAGGGAATGGAAAAATTAAAAAAATACCCTTGTGATCAAGCCAGAAATTCTAATTTCTTATTTTAACATGTCTTCACTGTGGGTTGCTGATAGAACTCCCAGGCGTGAAATAAAGTTACTTATTTTAGTTTGTGTACAGATAATGCTCCCACGTGTCTTTGGGTGGCTATGACCACTCAGAGGGATGAGGACCAAACCTTTGTTCTGTTTTGGGGGTTAGTGATGGCCCTCTTGTCAAGGAGAGGAAGAAATGATGTTAAGTTTTCCCTTTCCAGTGAAACAGTACTTAAAAAATAAAGTTTTAGAAACGTCAAGGAAAGCCCACTGATCTACATGAGGTTTAAAAAGTTGAAGGACATGGCTCTGACAAGATCAACACTGTCCTTCTGACTTTTCCATAACTGATAAATAATATAGTTAACTGCATAGATATGATCTTGAAGTGTCTCAAAGCAAAATCTTTAGCTAATTTTTCATATATAACACAACAAAATTATTTATTTTCCACCAAACATTTTGGTTCCATAGAATCAGAATTTTCCAGTGGAAGACTCTTCACCTGAAAATTGTTTGGCTGCAGTGAGATACACCAGTTGCATCTGCTGGTGATAAAAACATGTATTTCTGTAGCTCCATCCCTCTAGGTACTCAGCTATTTCTCAAACACACTCCCTGTGAGGTCAGAAAATGCTGTTCTCATTTGGCGGCAAGGAAACTGAGTCACAAAGGGGCTAGGTGATTTTCCCAAGGGGAACAGGAAGTGTATGAAAGGGGTAGGAACCAAATCCTGGCTTCCCAAGCTCATTAACTTTGCTCTTCAAATGTAATGACTTCTTATTAAGTTGACTGAAAATAATTTCTGCCTCACTAAGAGCTGTACCTTCGCTATATGTGGGGATTCATGCTGTTCTGAGCTTTGAAAAGCTTCACAGCTCTCTGGCAGGATTTTTAAAACATTAAAAAATATAAAAATGAGGATGTTTAGAAGGTGAAAAGCTTTTTTTGCAGTCTCTCTTTCCTTTTTTCCTTCTGGAGTCTAACAAGTTCCAAATGTTCTGGAGTGTCTATTTTCGTTGAGTTTTGGATTGAGAGTGTTGTTCTTGTACATTGCTACAGTAAAGTGTTTACACAGAAAACAGTCTAGTCTGGAAAAGTAACAATTTGTTCACAGGATCATATAACATATTTGCCCAAATGGGCTCTTGGGAATGAGAGCAACCAATCCGTCTTCTCTCTGCAATGAATTTGCAATCTCTGATTTCTCTTTTCACCCATGAAATCTTCATCCTGCTCCCAGTGCCAACTATAGCCTGTCCTGCTATTAACAGCAACAGCAATAAAGGAAAAATAAACTCCTTTTAGTCTGTAAGGCTTTTTGAGAGCAGTGCAGAGCAAACAGCTCATTATGCTTGCGTGTCAGCATCTTGAGAGAAATGCTGGCAGCCCAGGGAAAGAAGGAAGAATAAAAATCCCATCAGAAAAATATTCTTTGTTCTGTATAATCCTTCTTTGCAACCCCTGAATTTAGACTTCTTTATTAAAGGGAATGAGCGGTGTACATGCAGAGCTGTATGTGGTTTCCCTGTTTGTGCATCCAAGGTATGACACAATAAGGACAAATATCCGGAGGCAGGTTCAGAGACATTGAGTCTAGATCTTTAATTAATAGCTGGAGATCAATTGCATAATACCTGAGCAAATAGACACGTGCATTTATTATCTGAAAACAAGAACTCTGCAATTACGGTCATAAAGAAAATGTCAGAAAACAAGAAGCAACAAATACCCATTGTGGAATTAATAAGAACAGTAGTTCCCCTCCAGTGGTCACTGAGTAAGCAAACATTCTGGTTAAATAAACTGAAATGGAGCATATCTGGGCAACACACTTAGGTGCTGGGTCAAAGCAGAGGTTAAATAAAAATTTGTTTTAAAAAGACCCAAAAGAACACAATATGACTCTCTACCCCATGCACCACATGTTGTTAAAGGAGCAAAGAGGAGCGTTGGGTACTTTCATGAGTGCGCTGTGTGACTTTGAAGTGGAGCTGTATGGAAAGCAGGGAGCATTTGTATTTACCCCAGGCTCCTAGCAACTTCCCTGCTCACAACTAATCTTTGGCACTGAGGATGTATCGGCACTCGGCAGCCAAACACAACTCACCCCTGCCAACACCATGGTGACGGGCTGACCCTTTCAGAACACATCAGCATTAGGATTTCAAAAAGGACAGATTTTCAAGGTCGATGTTTATTTCATGTAAACCAGCCACTTGAGGTTTCTGAGGTGCTGATCCTTAATTGGTCATTACAATAAAAACATAGGAGTAATTTCATATTAGACTGATGCCTCAGCATGTAATCCCAATTTAGGTCACTTCATAACCAATGGATTTTTGCAGCTTCAAATGCATACTTGCATGTCTACTACATAGTTAGATGCATCCAGTCACTTCAGGATAATTATTGTTGCTACCTTTTAATAAATAACACAAACCAATCTCTAGCAGTTGAATGTGGTTGGAAAGATTTATAGCCCATATTCTCACAGCTCTATGGTGATTAATACAGACAGTGATTTTGGGGGCTATACAAATTGCCCTGTGTGCTCTCGTGAGAAGGAACCACATATTGACTCTAGGTTCCCCCAGCAGGTAAGAGCAGGAATTATTCCCAGAGGTAGAAGAAAGGGGGTTTTGTCACTGTAAAAAAGCCTTCGACCAATCTAAGGACAAACATCTACTGAGGCTGAAGGGAATCCAGCTGCACTCAGAAGTGCTAACACAAATGATCAGCCCTGAAAGAAGTTGTACTTTATGCAGATTTTCCTCCCGATTATATTCATAGACATTTTGCAGTTTTACAGACACTGGTTTGAATCTCTCATAACTCCTTCTGCCACATCTCTTTACATTTCCAATATGCCTAACTAATCCAGTAATTACCCATAAAAATAAATTACTTGTATAGATTATGTAACAATAACAAGGCAGCATGAGTCACTTTTCTTTGTTCTCACTCACTAGTGAGCAACAACATGGGCTCATTAAGTAGGTACCAGAAGTTCAATATGGAGAAAACTCAGATCTCAAGGCTAGATAATTTGGCCTCCATTTGTTTGCCTTTGTTCTCTTTTGTTTCCAGATTAAAAGGGCACCATGTACTTTTAGTTTCTTCAGGTAAAAAAGACATCAGGGAGCTGTTCCTTCATTGACAACTGACCAGAGATGGGCTAGAGCCTACACAATAGTTGCTCGCCTTGCATTTACAGTTTAATTTGGACAGACATAGCTAGAATTTAATTTGCCCCAGGAGAATTAGGAAATGGACCCCACTGACATGCAGATAGTGAGAAACTAAGTCACCAATCCATTGCCACAAACATCCGAAAGCTTTCATGAGCAATCAGAGACTTATCATGGAAAGGACACAATCTCTGGCTCTGTAACCACAAAATTAGTGTAATGACTACTCCCAGGTCCATGACGATCTGACTAGCTTGTGTCTACTTGGTCCTTTGTAGAATGGCACAGAGCCTGGATACCCTCATCCTTACACACAATCCTGTATATAGGTAAATAGAAATAGCTGCATGGACATTCATATAGCTGATCCTTCTGTTGAGTGGGAGAAGGACAATTTGATCTCTTGAAGTGCTTCCAAACCCTTGTGGGGAACAACTATCCCATTTATAGATGAACACAAGATTGCACGGCCTCAGGAAGACCGTGAACCACCCAAAGCCTGAGATATTTCTGGCCATGGCTGAATGGCACTAGGGAGAAGTGTTGGACAGCAGCATGAGTATTCCCCCATCTCAGAACAGGGTGGCATTTGGACCATGGGGCTGCAGTTTGGCACTGTGGAGTTCAACAGCAATAATAGTTTAGGTGTTACCTCCTATCCTACCTCTTCTGTCCCATTCCTCTTTCCCATTCTGTAGGTATCACCTTCCTCACTTGTGCCAGCACAGATACTTCTGGACTGGGTCATGGAACCAGACCAGGGAATTCACTTGACTTAGGGAAACCCTGCAAAAAAAATGCCTGTTTATTTATTTCAGTCAAATATTTTCAGTTGCATGAGAGACCTAACTGAGGAAGCAGCAAGGCAAAGGGATGAGTGACTGAAGGGAGTGAGAAGAAAGGGTGTCTTGAGCCAGGACTTCCACTCAGTCCGTTTTTTGCAAATACATGGCCTGAGGAGCCCTAATGGGGGTTGATGCTCTGAACATTCCCAGTAAACCTGGCTGTGATTTTACTCCAATTTATATTTGTCTACCTTCAGATGCTACTACCTCAAGGGCTGCTGAGAACCAGCCTATTAAAGCATGGAGCCTGTTTCAAAATGAAAATTCCCAACAATAAGCAATTCCAGCAAGCTTTCCTCAGTCTCACTGACTTAAAATAATTTAATTTTTTTTTTTTAAATAGGGAAGTGCTACAGTTTCACTTTCAACCAAAATGAGAATTTGTTCTTATGTAGAGATGGGCCAACTAGGTGATTTTCAGATTAAACATCTGGATCAACTTTAGGTAAAGTTTTCAAAGGTAGCTTCATATTCACTGAAAATGCAGTCAGCAGTTCTTACAACAGTTCATCATCAAGAAGGCAAAAATCTCATGAATTTACTTGATCCCATGGGTTTTCCACCACTAGAGGAGTCTGTTTTTCAGACTTGGTTTAATACTGTCTATCAAAATCAGGTCACTTGAAGACATCTTCATTTAATCATCTGGAAATTGGAGCACCGAAAGGCACTAGTCAGAGTGAAAATGCTTGTGCTTTTAGCTGATTTGGATCTGAGTTTGATTATAAAGATTAGAGTTTGAATATCTAAACTCCAAACCTGAGACAGGTTATCAGAGGGGTGTTCCTAACTGATTTCTTTTATCTTTATTTCATCTGTAGTTCCAGCTCTGTAAAATCACAGTTCTCTGAATCAGAATGACTATATATTTTATGTAAATGAAATGACATTATAGTGCCAATTGGCTCTTGAGTCAAACTAACTAGCAAAGAATTTAATTATATTCATTATTAAATGTTTGTGCTCCACGGATCCAACTTCTTAAAAACAACAATGATGAATTTACAGATTCCTATTACCATCTGTTGCACTCTCTCCAAGTCTGGCAGGGGGTGGAAACCTTGCTGAATTAAAAATATTGCTATTTAAAGTCTTCCATGTATTCATTTCCTTAGACATGTGAACTTGTTCAGTGGCAGAGCCAGCCTTATGGTTTCTGTAACTTTGCTGGCTGCTGAACTTGGAGCCATTTTAAAGAACGCAGTGGATTCTCACAAAATTTATTTTTTTAAGCTATATTCCTCAGCCACAGACCTAAGTGGACAATCTTTTTTTTTTTTTTTTTTCCAAGGCTTGAAAAACAGAATTGCAAGGAGTTAAGAGACGGGAAGAGGTGACTTGCCAGAGTTTCTGGCTTCACTGCAGTCTAGAGTTGTTGCCTGGGCGATTGTGTTCATGGGAGGTCTTTAACTGGCAAAGCTGCCTGCTCAGTTTCACAGGCGCCACAGCTACTTCATTATTTCATCAAAGTTCATTATGTTGGGGAGGGTACCACCAATAAAACGAGATTACAAGTGTCTCCAAAGAGCCCTTAAAGACATAATTCCTGGTTTTACCTTTTGCCACATCCCTGTCTGTGGTCCTATAATGCACAGAGAGATTTGCACCTATGATATGGACTATCCCACAGCTTAATTGAACCGAAAAACTCCTGGAGAATTTGATTAAATTTGTCTTGCGACAGAACCTCCTTTTGTTTTCTGTGGAGACGGAGTTCTTCATCTAAAAAAGAAATCAGAACAGTTTAATCACATGTTTTCAGGGAGGTGAGAGTATTTGGGAGAAAAGAAATTAAGCCCAGACTAGATCTAGAGCAAGACTGATCTATATTAAATGTAGATCAATGGTATTTAATGCCCAACAAATGTCCAGGGAGGATTCCTTACAATTCAAGGGAGAATCAATAATCATGGGCCATTTATGGCTCTGTGCTTGGTGAATCACATCTCCACACTTTGCTTTATGAAATGCCAAGATCCAGTCCTGACACTCCTAGCATTTTTCTCCTTTTATGCCAGTTTGACCCAAGTTCATAATACATTTGGTCTTCATGTAAAATTATGTATCAAAACAAAGAGAAAACCAGATTCAGTGTGGGTCAGTATTTTTGTGCCTTACTATCCTGCCCACACAAGTTTAAAGTAGTTATTGCTAGCTAAAAGCAGTTGGGAGAACATGGTACTCTATTTCTGTTAAAAGGTGGGATGGAACAGAAGCACCATTAAAACTTCCATCTATTTCCACATCTTGCTGGGTTTTGCTTTGCTGTGGATATCTAGGGTCAGATGACTACTCCAAATTCCTCTCTGTTCTCAGAGACAAACTTCAAACTGAAAAGTCAGTTTTAAAATGTCATCGTTTTTCTAGCTCATATTTTTAAGCGAAGTTGGCAAATTTTACACTTCCAAATAACGAGAAATGATAGACAACCTGACTATGCTGAATTTATTCTGCTCCAAGGTATCTCTGTGTTTGTGCAGACCAGACCTGGCATCAGTGGATTGACTCCCAGGTTTCACTAGCAAGGCTAAGAGCATGATTTTGCCTATTTCATGAGGTAGGTGAAAATTTTATCTAGACCAAGATGTGTAGGACAAATCAGGTCATGTCATCATAACAGCATTCTTTTACCCAGCTTTCAACACTACCTCCTAGAGTTGCATAGAACAATAATACATAAGGAAAAACAACTTCAAATGTCACTCTCAGAAAAAAAACCCAACAATTTATTAATTCAGGCTGTGTTGTGTTTGTAAATTGCACATCTACAATGAAATTTTATACAAAGCCCAGTTTATTAGAATAGGTTTGTGCATCTATTTTCGACAGATACATAGGATTTTCTACACAGGCCTTCCTTCTTCTTCTCCTTCCAGTGCCTCAGAGTCTCCAGGCCTTTCTGAGAACTCTGAACAGTCATGTGTTGGACAATATTGGGCAATTCGATATATATCAGGAAACACCGACAAAACTCTTCCCTCAAGGGCTCATAGTCTAAGTTTGTAATGTGCTTAAAGAAAAGTTGAGATTTCATGAGCACACTGGAAAATAAGGTGCACCAACAGTTCCAAGAAGGCACATTTGTTCTGAATGCAAAGGCACATATCTTTCTCTGAATGAGCGGGTTAACCACAGCTATTTCTGATTTCATTCTCACTGTTTCAACTCTGAAATGCATGTCCAGACAATGAGACCAAGAAGTGACAGAGAGGGAGCTGCAGTCTGCTCCAGTGAATCCACCAGCTACAGGTATTGTTCAGGTGAAAATTAAAATTGGCATGAATTCCTGAGGCAATGAATCACTGTCCTTGTGGGCTTCATTGTCTGCTTTGAATCATTTGTTTACTAATATTTGAAGCACATTGGTATTTTCCCTTATTAAAAGTGTTTACTACAGGAATGCTATTGGCCCTGGAGTCTTAACAACGCTGGATGCACTTCGTTCTAGTGGGCACCCAACTGTCACCATTACCCATCTGTCAGGGAGTGGAGATAGGCCAAGATACAATATCGTAGAGGTCAACTGGAAACATGAAAGTAGAGCTGGCCTCACTCTGCCCTGTTTTACCCTGAAACATGGCCTTCCCAAGCTGTGGTAAGACAGGTTTTTCCCCTAAGTATCTTACAGATACCTTTATCCCATACTCCACCACTGCTGTTGAATGGACTGTACTGGGTGAAGTTCAACAGCTACTCACGTTATCACTCATTATGCTTAGTATTGAACAATAAATCTAATTTTACATGTTGTACCAATGAGAAAGATAGAAGTGGAAGCTCTAGTGCTGGATCATCTGTTTTGGAAGGGTAAGGTTGGTTTCAGCCCATTTTACACCTCCCCTCTTCCCTTGCTTTCCCATGTCCCCTGAATTCAGGGAGCAAATGAAGAGAGACGTTTATTTCCCAGATGTTGCCCCTCAGCACAATATCTCAGCTATGTGACTTCAGGAGATTGTGTAGAGAAGACAACACCCCCATACACACACATACTGAAAAACTACTTGTGTACCTTCAAATCCAAGTACAGGACTGCCTGATTTCCCAAAGTGAGGGCTCTATTTTCTAAGTATCTTGGCATTACTGCTCCGTTCATTACTATATGATCATTTCCCACTCTGTTTTCTCAATGTGTTTTTTGCACAGGCTATAATTATTACAGCCCAGCTTCTTCTTATTCATTTTGATCCTTTGTAAACCTAGTCATCATGCTGCCTCAGACTGGCTTCCCAAAATGTCAAGATTAAAATGGGGCATGAAAGCTTATGCAAGAATGAGTCAGTGGAGCAATTTGAACCAATAAATATCAAAGCAGTCTCTAAGAAGTAAGCAATTCATTTGATACCACATCTTTCAACAAGTCTTTAGAGGATTTTCCTCTGCAGGGTTACACCCTGATATTTACGTCTTGATCTCTCCACTGTGCAAAAGTCGTAGTTTGCCTCATTAATGTGATGCTCTGTCAGGCAAGCATTTCTGTCTGCAAAACACATCAGATTACCCTCCGTTCTTAGTGCTCAGCAGTGATTTGCAGTGCTATCTGCTATCAAAATAAATATTCCAGAACCTTGGCTTGTACCACTGTCTCTGCAATTAGTGATATTTTATTAGTTAATTAATTAGTTAATGTCAGATACGGGCCAAGAAATAAGTAACGTGCCAATATTCATTTTTTATGTCACTGTAGGTAAATGAGTTGTCAAGACAAAAACTTTGATATAAAACTGCCAGTATGACTTACTGGGTATAATAGGGTACAAAAACAATGAGTCTGTTTTCACAGATATGTCCTGCTGCTACTGCTTTTTTCCTCACTGCTTTCAATCTGATGAGTGTAACAACTCTTGCCTTTGATTTTTTGCCATGGACTCCTGCACCATTGTCTTTTTCTCTTACGTTATCCCATTTTCTTGCCAAGGCTATGTTTTACTTTACTCCTATCCAGGGACCATTCAATAAAAGCTAAGACCCCTTGAAGCAAAATTGCAGTACTGGAAAATTCCAGCTCTTAAGAGTTACTTAAAATCTGAATTTCTCAAATGGAATTTCTGTCTACCAAAGGCCCAATTAAAACCCTACTGAAATGCTACTTACTTGACTCAGGATGAGGATGGAAAAATATTTTTATACATACCAATCTCTGTTTATTAATAAATAGATCATTCACCCAGTACAAGGTGTGTCCTGTGCATCATTTGCCCATGTTATATTCATTCACCTCATCCATTTTACTCTGTGTTTTACAGGCTTTTACTGCCTTGTATGGTTTTGCATGTCCATGTCTGTTCCTCTGTATCTTGAGGCTGTTTCAAAGAGATCACATTTTAGTGACCCCTCCTAATTTCTCCCTGCTTTAATTAACAGGCGATGTAAAATAGTATGAATTGTTTCCTGCTTACACTTGGATTCTATGCAAGCAAATTACTCTAGATACACATGAGGTATTTTATAATCAAGAGCAAGAAGAATTATCCATGAGAAAATCTATTTCCTCAAGTGGAAATGTTTGAGAACTTCTGATACAAGATCCCTTTTGCAATATGTATGCTGTGATTTATCCCATCCAACAGTATCACACATTAAATTTAAATAGCTTTTGCACAAACATTCATTTAAAATAAAAAATTTACTTATTATCAGGAATTGTTGCAGTGTTTTCCATACCAAAACCCAAATCTCATTTAATACTATTTTTATGCCTCGCTTTCTAAGGAAAGAAGCTCATAGTATCTCTTCACATGCACGTGTTTCTTCGTTTCTACTAATTGTTGAACACATGTATTAATTTCAACTATATCTTACAGAAGGGTGGAAGGCTGAAAGGTACTGACCTCCAACAGGTATTGAGAAAATGGATACCCAGGAAGAGAAAAGAGTCTCTGTTAATGGTTCCACAGAGAGAAAAAACGGCAGTGTGAGCTTTCACATTTATTAGACCTTAAGTCCCCATTCTTGGAAAATGAAATTTTTTCTTCATGCTTAGACAGTACTTTTTGGTTAAAAAATATTCTAGCACCTTGAGGGTTTAGGTTTCATTTAGGGTAAAAGAATATTCAATATCCAGTTCAAGATTAAAGGTCGACAAAGCCTTACAACTTGGATAGCACTGAATAACCCCTGGAAGCTGAACGTGCCAGAACTTTAGGGACAAGTGTCCTAAAGACACCTATGAAGTGCAGCTGTTGGAACACTGAAGGTTTTTTCTCATTCTTTGTTCATTGTGTACCTCACATCCCACCCAATAATTAGTACTGGCACCTTCATATTGGTGCTTTTGTTTTCACTCTTTGTTTACCTGTGATGATATCACAAAAAGCATATACATTTCATTCTCCCTCCTTTTTTTTTTTTTATTTGGCTCTGGGCCTGTAAGTACTAATACAAAATCACTAATTGTACAATAACAAGCCAAGTGCTTTGAAATGCATTTCGTAATAAAAGATTATTAATTTTTTTAAAGACATATGAACAGAAAGAAATAGGAGAAACTGATACGGATTTCTTTGGGCAGAGAGGTTTCCACAGTTCTAACAACAGATGCCTGACTTTGCAGAAAATTGCAGGGGCAGAAATAACGTTGCTGCATTTTAGGAAAATCAATCACTTCCAGTGAAATTTAGTGAAATCTCACCTGAGCTATTATAAGTACAGAACAAATAGCATGGACTTTTACTGTGTTCAGAAACCTTGTTGTTTCATGATGAACTGAACTCAAGTAATTTCATGAAGGCAGTTTCTAATAAGGAAAATTTGAAGATAGGAGTTAGTCCTACTGTCGCCAAATCTGGGACAACCTATTGCCCCAAAGATGGCAATATTTCACAGCACTCAGTGATTTACTCTATTTCATATAGTTGTGTGGAATGACACAGAGGCACATGACTCATATGGATATTTGTGCATCACAAATCATGGTGTTAAAAGAAGTGCAACTATCTTAGTTTCTCCTAATAAATCTGTTCCTGTCACAAAGGTGCTTCAGGACATTTCCTGAGCCTTTAATGAAAAAAAAAAATAAATTAGTTGTAGCAAAGTTTGCAGAGAAAAAAACCCCAACAGTCCCTGCCTTGACGCTAACAAGGGATGACTTGATTTCTCCTGGCTATAGCAAATAGATGACTGTGATGTTCAGAGGAGTTTTCAGAAAGAACTGGGTACCTCCCTGTATCCTGGATGGGCTGCGAAGCATCAGGGCACCACCTGAGAACAGGCAACACTCGCTCATCTTACTCTTTCCCCTTCACTATATTTTTGGAAAGTTTCTTACATCTGACTTTCCCTTACAGGACTTGCTGTGAAAAAGGGGAAAAGAATCCCTCTTGAAATCAGTAAGGCCCGATTAGGAAGACTGCATGGCAACTCTATTTTACAGTAAATCCAAGACAGGAAAAGCGACAAACACACCAAGCTGTGATCCAGTAAGAAAGCCTGAAGGCAAATGGCTATCTGTGCTCTTTATTGATAGTTGTTTTAAGAAGGTATGTGGGAAGCTCTGGGGTCTCCCTCCTTTCATAAATGCCAGATGCACTTAAAAATCCATGCCATGAAAATGCTTTTCACTGTTAAATGATTGAAGTTGGATGCTTCATATGTGCACAGGTTCATTCATTTTCTTGTGCTTGTTAAATCTTTCTCCCTGTAAATGCAGCACTTACTTTTTGATGGCAGTATTAATTTTCCAAAAACTTACAAGGAAAACAGTTCATCTTATGGAACTTAAAATAAAGAAGGAATAGATTCTTCAATGAATTTTGCATTCCACATCTGACTTCCTTGTCCAGAAACATTTAATAGAACATTACAGACATTCCCCGTTAAATTAAAATTCATAGAAATCTTATACAAGGGCTATATTTGAATCCATTTTATGGGCCTAATGGTCATTTTTTTCCCATGTTTTTCTTAGTAACTGAAAGTTCCTTCTGTGGTAGAAGCTGCCAAAACAGCAAATACAGAGAATTCCCCAGGGAATGCCACACGAATTCCACTTCTCAGGCTGGCTGCCATTTCATATTGATCTCAGTCACGATGAAGTATTAATTTGTACACAGTTGAATGACCATGTTTTTTAAAAAAACATCTAATTCAAATAGCTATGAAGCCTTGGCAGCTCTTAACAAAGATGAATTCTTGCTTCACTCTCCTGTGAACCAGCTGTTGGCACTAGCTATGTTATGGACAAGGAGAAAGATCTCCTAGGTCATTTAACTCAGGCCAGTACTGTCACAGAAAACCCCGTAATATATTTCATCTAATGAATTTATCAATCTATACTTTAATAGTTAAACTTGTAGCTTTCACTTTCCAAATATAAGCTTATTTCAGAATATCACTGCCCTGACAGCTAGGATCCTCCTCACTTAGAGCTAAGTTCACTCATGAGCAATTTATTCCCATTCTTTCTTGTGTTAACATTGTGCTTTAATGCAATAGTTACTTTTCCCTCTCTGTAAACTGTAATGTTTATAAGGAACAATCATATTCCCTCCCTGACTAAATCTTGCTTGATTTACTCTGATTAAATAAGGAAAGCTCTTTTAGTTTTTTCTCATATTAAAAGCTACTCTTTTCTCTGATTATCCCAGTAGAATGAGAGGTCTTCTAGTGACAGCAAATGTTCTCTTGAGAGAAAATGATAATGACATTTGATGGTGACTTAAAAAACCAGATACTTCACATGAAGTTTTTTTCTGAAAGTGGGCAGAGCCAGGAATGATTGCATGGAATTTCCATACCATTAATATATATTTTCATTTTCTGTAATTTTAACCTTAATTTTCACCTTTTGGATTTTAACAGATTTGCTTTTGTGATACAATGTTTGTAAGGCTATTGGTATTACCCTAAATTGCTGTTCTGTAAGGTCAACCTTAACCCCAATTTAACATAGCTTTTTTTGCTTGTGAATAAGAATAATAAGTTATTGACATTTTGCCAATTATACATTATAATCCTTTGAGATAAACCTTAAGACAGCCCCGTTGTCTCAAGCATGGCAGAATCAATTGCACAATTTGTGGATTTCTGTTTAAGAACTTAAGTAGATGAATTATCATTGCCTACAAATGATTTTCTAAATCAAACCTAAGAAGTGGAAGAAATTAGTAATGATGTCTTATTAGTAACATGAGCTCTATAGAGCTCATACTCCATGAAGATAGGCCTTTCTGCTCTTGTCTGATGCAATGTATTGCAACACGAGGTCAGATCAACCATTTTGCATTACAGTGCCCCACTTGGTTTGGGACCTACTTCTTTCTTCAGTAACCAGCAGCTGAGAGAGGGGGTGGGCTATTTTTGTTCACAAACCCAAGTTTCGGACATTTGACAGGCAAGATGTGACTTAGGAACTCTCTGCCTCTGTGCGCTGTGGTCGTCAGAGCACCTGTGCCAGGATCACCTACCAAACCTCTTGCCTGATGGATACCTGACAATGATATTTTGGGTGCATATTTAAGTGATGTTACTGATGAGGTCCTTGACTTAGAAATAGGAGAAGTGGGTTATTTTCTGGGATCTATTTCTTCAGCCACCTTTTCTCAGTCTATTTAACTTTTTTTTGTCGTTGCAGGGCAGCAAGGGAAACCTGTCTCTCATTATCTAGTTGTACACTGGCCACCACCGGGGCCTTGATCTCAGCTGGGGCCTCAGGCACCACAGCAGTATAAATACTAATAGCACAGGGGAGTCCTTTGGTGAATATTTTTTGTTATAGATTTTGTAAGATGCTTTAAGGACTCATTCTCTGATGGGCCTATTTTACAAATTTTACACATAAATCAAATAAATATGGCAGTAGGGAACAGACTTTAAAAACTAAACCATTGCAATAGAGAAGTCAGACAAGCATATGGCAAATATCCTGATGCTGCTCAGTTGTAGTATGTAACTATATGAATACAATTAGAACAAAGCTTCTTTTTGAACTGCTTCGGTATAAACTGCTTGTGAGTAATATGACCTCAGTGTGTGCAAGAACATTAGTACAAAATTATTCATCAATAAATCACTCAGCAAATAATTCTCCCTCTCTGACATCCTGATTCCTAATTATCTTGCTGTCTTTCATTTACTAATGGCAGCTAAATCCCCAATCAATTGCCTAGTAGGGAACCTAGTGAAGAAAAAATATCTGTGGAAAGAGACTGTGCAAAGCAAGCAACATGGGATAGCCAAAAGAAAGTTCGAGAAAGACCACACTGGAGGAAGGTTTTAATGGCTTTTTTCCTTCCTTTCACCCTTCACTTTTCTGGATTTCAGGGATTCTCTTCTTCACTTCTTCTTCTTCTCTTCTTACCCTTCATGTCCTTAGGCATGAGAGTGATGGAATTTGTAGTGGCAGAACATAAAAAGCACTTCATGGATCTTACTTTCTTCTTAGCAGTCCTCGAATTTGTATAAGCAACCCTTCTGTGAGGTTCCCTTTTGAAAATATTGGACTGCCAGGGGAGAGAGGCACTTGAACAAAAGGTGGGGGAAGAATACTCAGGAGCAGTAATTTTATGAGTGATGCTTCCTGCATCCAACATCTTGGTTTTCTGACTTCATATCACATTGTGCCCTGAGGCAGTATCACATCTGGCAGCTGCTAGCATGCCTGCCTCTACCTTACTGCTGGAACAGTCTAACGTCCTGAAGGAAGGGGGAAATGCCCTAATCAGAAAGGCACACCAGAGAAGCAATAGTTTTACATATGCTATTCTGTTCAGCTTTGCAGACTCCAAAATCCGGGAGACAAGATATTGCACAATTAAAGCAGCTGTAGCAAAAGTGGAGTCACTTTGGTTTGGGCCAAGCACATACTCAATGTCACTACACTAATTTAAAAGCTGCCCTGAGGATCGACGGGACCCCTTGCCTTCAAAATATAAATGTACTCCTTCTGCTTCCTATCTGTATGGTAGTAAAGGAAAGGAGTCAAATGGATTATTTATAATAAAAAGCCCACTCCTTTCTTTCTCCCCAGAAAGCATAGAACTGCACCTTACATATCTGTTAGTTTCCTGTTCAAAACCCCTAGGATGGTTGCCCTGTTTCTGTTGGTTTCTAGGCACCTTTCCACCTCGATCTGCCTTGCCAAAACGATCAGATATCTCTGTCATGTGAACTAGGCAGTGAGCCAGCAGGTCAGAGCTTACACAATTTGTGGCGCCTACTTAAAGTGTCTGAGATTCTTACCAATCAGTCTGAACCTGGGGGCAAAGTGTAATTCTTTCCCTCTTGCCCATATTTATAAAATCACACAAAGGTAAAGTATGACACTGGTGGATTGCTTTGGCTTTTTATTTTTCTGTAGTGGGGAACTCAGAAAACTGCATCTCTTTGACTACAGGTTAATTCCTGCTTTGAGGTAAAGGTGCAAAGCAGCTCGTGCGACAACTGTCAAAAAAGTAGGTTGAGTTAAAAGAAATTAGAAATAGTGTGCTTAAAGCAGATTACAGTGTGTGAGGGCATTACTCAGGCTTTAGTTACTTCTTTCTCAGGCAACATTTTCATTGAGCTGAATTTGAGGGTTATTTTGTCACCTAAGGATTTTTAGACATAGTGCAATACAGACTGGCTACGTAGGATTTCATTGCAAATATGCACCTTTTTCCTAAGCATGAACGGTATTATAATGCTTTTATCAATGTGAATGTGGAAAAATTGAGTTGGTCAAAAAATGACCTGGGGAGAAGGAATTAAAAAAAAAAAGCAATTCTTTTAGTTCCTATTGCATTTTTGTTCTCTTAGCTGCAAGCTGCTGTCTCTTTACACATAGTTTTACTGTAGTCCTCCTCAGAAAATTGCTGCATCATTTCTGGTATGACCCAAACACACCCACACCTTCAGCTTGGTTCTTGACTGTCTTCCCAGTCTGAATTTTTACACTTTCTCCTGTGCAATACCTATCAGCCCATTTACTAGTGGCTTGAAAGCATAATACAGATGAAAGAATAACCCTTCTGCACGCTTATCATTTTCTTCCTCTTCTGTTTGAGACCGCAGGGGGAGACTGAACGTAACACGCTACCTGATTATTCTATAAACTCTCAATGGCGGGGGCTACATGGATTGTATTGTTTGTACAGTGCAACGCAAGAATTTGGCGCTTGCAGTTTAATAAATGTTCCAGGCCCCAGGCACGTTCAAGCTGGCTTTTGGCGCAGGGGAAGCCGGTGGTTTGCTGGGGCACCGGGTTGCTGAGTGGCCCTGGCCCTGCTGCCTGCTTGGTTGCTTGCAGATGCCAGGCTGCCACTCCAAAGCAGGGCTTGCAGCCACAAAGCAGCGGCGAGAAACACCACTGCTTGCCTTTTCTTCTCTCAGGAGCTGAAGCACATGCCTTGAATTTGCAGGAGTCTTTTCTCAGCTCCCCAACCCAAAACTGCCCCTTCCTCCAGGGCAGAAGCTGCGAAGCATCAGTCTGGCCCTCTCTCCTCATCCCAGGGGCAGCAAAATTCAGTACTGCTGCCAGGTTAGGGAGCCCCAGGGTGCCCCTGGGTTCCCATCACTCAAGTCTCTGGATGGCTCCCTTTCCTCCTGTCCTCACCTAAAACACACTGGGTAAAAGTGAACTCCCGTCTAGCAATCACTTAATAATTGGAACTTCAGATGCTATATGTTGCCACACTCCTTTTACATATGCTCAATACATTTAATCATAAAAAGAGCTCATGTATGGAAAACACATGCCTACTGTGGGTAGGCCAGCATTACAGCTCTGAGTCAAATAAACTACCATGGATATACCCCACAATTCCAGGAAACTTTTTCTTTAGGATACACACAGAACATATAAACAAAGTTATAAAAATCAGCTGTGCTATTTTGCTTCATTTCATGCTTCAGTTGTTTGGGTTTCTTTCACCCAGAAATGGATATTTCCCCAGGCTCCTAATAGTGTCATTTATCCTTCAGTGATACATTTTTTTCTCTGCAGTATTAATTTGTACACCAGAGCTGCGTTAGCATTAGGACATGGGATGAAAGCCACAGCAGACTTGTAAATTTTTTTTTTCAGACATCTGCAGGAAAGGATCACACTTCTTCAGTTTTCTACGAACATACAACAACTTTTATGACTGGAAAAAAATACAGGGAGCGGGCTAAAGTTGGACCTACACAAGTCCAACAGGGCCTAGCAGAGGCCTAGCAGAGGCCTAGCAGAGGCCTAGCACAGGGTGGGTGTGTGAGAGTAGCTGCCAAGATGGTGTCAAAAGGGAGTAGCACTGCCAGCACACACCGTGCAGAGCAGAAAGAGGGATATAGAGGGATTCTGAGAAAATAAAATGAGAAATGAAGCAGGTTGACATTCAGCACAGATGATCTGCTTCATCCCCTCTCGGCAGGCTCATTGCTGGTAATCGCACACCAGCATTAACACCTCTTGCAGCCCTTCTTCTGTCAGGGTAACCTATCCTTCTGTGACTGTGAATACTTGAGTCTAGCCTCCCTTCAGACTGCCTGAGGAATTTCCATGCAAATAGATGCATTGTCTGAGATCAATTGTCTGACATGCATGTTGGGATCGACTGGCTTGGAAATTATTTTCTTGTCTTGTGCAAAGGTGCTGTACTGACACAGACACTCTGCCCTGAGAGATTTATGAGGGATTTACAGTCTAATTAACAAGGAGTAAAGGGTGACTGGTGGAAATACCAACTTGGTAGACATCTGGAAGGGACAGAAACTGCAGTACTTGAGGGCTGGCTGCATGCATTGTTTCTGGGACACTCTGTCCCTTGAGGATGGCCAGATTAGGTCCATGAAGTTTTACCAGCGCAGCTACAAGAATGTTTGGAGCCGGCAGTGCAGGACCAGACTTATGTCATCTACTTGTGTTTTTCTTACTCATGCCCAGAAGTATGAGGAAATACTCTTCTTCAAAAGAATATTTTGCATATCAATAACCCGCTTCATCCAAGATCTCAAAGGGCTCTATATACAGTCATTAAGTGCAATTCGTATCGCACTGATGCTCATGAAGAAGTTGGTAACTGAACTCAGAAGAATACACCCAGGAGACCTGACCCCCTGCACTCTTTCTTAACCTGCAAATTACATTTTCCTTAAAAACAAATAAATGACCCTAAAAATCCCTAAGAAGCTTTAGTTACAGAAAGAACAGCAAGAAGCACAGTCTTGGTTAGTGATATCACAAAACCCCATACTTAGGCTGGAACTGTTAGAAATGTTCAAGCGCATGTGTGGAAATATAACTGTAACCATGTGGCTTTGGGAAGTCATGGCATGCCCAGCCTATTACTTGCTTCAGTACCTGCATGCAACTAGTTCAGCGTCTATAAAAACAGCAAGCTGGCTGGGAAACAAGGATGCGTGAATTCCTGGGAGTACAACATTTCTCCAATGTCTGAGATTTCCTCTTTGCTGATATGATGATATCTGAGGCTGGAAGCCTGGAAAGTCTGGCAAATTGTGCTGGCAAAGTGGCAAAGTATGACAGTATTCTTTTGATTCTGAATGCAGATACCTTGATAGTGTGCAAGTGTTTTAATCTTGGGGTACATAATAACTCAGTGCATGATGATGGGAAACCAGAAGAGAAAAAGGAATTAACTGAAGTCAGACATCTCTCTCTTTTGTTCCAGTTTTGCTGTTTTGGTGACTGAAAGGGTTAGTAAAATTTCTTCCTTACAAGGCTGGCACAATTGCAACGCACAGTCTAGGAGAGGAGGGTGGAAAATCCCAAGTGAACAAACAAAATCTGTGTGTATGGCAGATGATCTCATCCCAGACCGAGACTCCCAGGGATAACGTGTGCCCACCTGTTAGCATTTCAGCTACTGACAAAGCACAATACTATGACTTGCTGTAGGGTGCAGTTTCCAAGGACTTAGGCTACAGTTCAGTCAAAACTTCAAAAAAAAGGGTCTGCCTGTGTTAGAGTGCACATATGAAGACTATTTAAGATGATGATCTGTCATTGCTAAAATTCCTGAAGAATGCAGGTAAGAAAACTTGCTTGTGTTTGAGGTGTCCAAGTTTGCAGTCAGCCATGTGTGTGAGGTTTATGCTCCCAGATCTGTTACCTTTATCAGTATTTGCAAGCTGTTTGTCTCTATATATTCCTAGATGGCTCCATATGAAACAAAATTACCACATTTATGCAGCTTACAGTCCTGAGTACTTCCAGTTAGTCTGTTTCTGGAGTATGGTGGTAAAAGCAGTTGTCAATTACATAGCTACAGAGTTACGTGCCATGAAACAGATACGGGCTTGAAACAAGTAAAATCTCTCCATGCCTTCTTAAACCAGTAATATGATAAAGAATATAATTACATAGGTATTACAGGAACTTCAAGAAGCTGGGAACCTAAGTCTTACCTTTCCATCCTCAAGGGGAAAACAGAATGTTTATAATAATTTCAATGCCACACCACAAAACCCCCACCATTCTCAGTTAGAAGGCTCACCTTGGGGACCAAATAACAAAGTATGAAAACCATCTCCTGGGTCTGAAAGATCTGAATGAGATTTTGAAATGCTTTTCTTAAAGAAAGAGTCCAGATTGACGTTATGATATCCCTGCCAGTGTTTGATTTTTCTGATACCTGACTCACCCTTAAAATGAGTTTAGAGGTGAAGATAACTGAATGCAAATGTCAGGTTTAAATCCCAAATGAATAATCCCAGAGCCTGAAAATCCAACTATTTATGTAGGACTTGTATAATGAGTCCAAAATCTTTCTCCCACTGCCTGGGCAGTGAATCTTAACACTAAGAAAAATGATGATGGTCTAGTCCCACTGTCCCTTCAGTGCCCTTGTTGTCTGCTGACCCGGAGGACTTTCTTTTCATAACATTGGTGTTAGACACAGGTTCCATTCTCATTCTTTCATCTTACAAAACAACTCCTTATGATTACTATATATTCTAAGACAGACTGCTATAAAATACAGGTTTTGTCTTGTTTTTCCCTTTTCTTGTTATTTTTAACCACGAAATTCAATCAAAGCTTGACAAATAAAAGTCTAGCTTCTTGATCGATGCAAAATATGCTGATCCAGCATGACCTTGTAGCAGATCTTAAAATGAACATGCAATATTTCAAGCAATTTTCATGGTATAGGCTCCCTCTTTTTTAACGCAGGAAACCAGAAAAGAAGCAAAGTGAAATGAAATGGTCCCTTCATAGAAAGACTCCCATCTGAAAATTGTTTTAATTCAGGGCAGCCGCGGGTATAGTTTACATAATAAAAAGCAGTTTTACTAAAGTGTCTGTGGTTATACTAACCCAGTGTAGAGGTCCTGATCAAAGCTGCCTTGCAGCCAAAGTCATCAGCAACCCGACAGCATGCTTTTGTGAAAAGGACTTTCTTTCTCAGCTGGGATGGCTCAGACCCACTCTGAAGAAAACCAAAGCTAAGCACAAAAGACGGTGTAAAATCAAGATACCTTTTCCACTGGTTCAGTATTATGTATTAAAGACAGAGAGAGCTTGGACGGAGATGTGCACATTTAGGAAAATAACTGAGCCTCCACAACCAGCCAGAGTTATGTCTTGGCAGAGCTGGTGTGAGCAGCCATGCGACTGGGGACTGTCACTTGTCTATTGAAAGTTCTGTTCCTGTAGTTCCTCTGCTTCACTTACCAGCTGCAGGGAGAGATAATGCTCAAACAAAGTAGGCCTTGATCTCTGCTGAATATATTTTCAGAGCTGAAGAAATAAACTCTCCTGATCACAGAATTGATTCATTTCACAAAATTTAAACAAGTTAGCTTCTTTTCCCTTCCATTACTTCACCAGCTCCAGTTCCAACCTGCAGGCCTTGTAGAATGGAAGGTGCAATAATGCAATCTTATGTTACAGTTATATGAGAAAAAGAGACAGGGAGGGTTAGACTATTGAGTTTGCAAAGTGCTTCCCTAGGTGATCCAGGACTAAGCATATCTCACCCCACTAGGAGGCTTTTTGGTTTTAGGTTGGCCCTTGTTTTTTTCATTTTTCCTCCCCCCTCTAGGTATGTCACTTCTAAACATCAACCAAATACTTCTATAGGCAGAAAATGAAGCCACTACAGGACTCGCTCTTTTGAACTAGGACCCAATTTGATTGGCGTCTCTTGACTTTTAGTAAACTGTGTGTTCTGAAGTGTGAGAGAGATCCCTGCAGCAATAATGTCCATATCAAATCATAATTAAAAACAGCAGTGAGGAATGTGCTGAGATTTGAACTGTGGACCTCCCAGGCCTAAAGCCCAAATTGCAAAACAGGACTTTAAAGGCTCATAGAAGCTTTAAACATCACACATTTAATCACAACTAGTCTGTAGGGATGATTTCCAAAAAAAGAAACAAAATTGCACCACCACAGAGAATAATAACAAGATCTGAGCATATGTTGTAGCAGAGAGACAGTTTCTTCACAAAGGGGTCACACGCTGTGCATCTACTTTTCCATCTACCAATGACAGCTTGAACATTTTCAAAGACATCTGCAGTGGGAATCATATCGAGCCAAACCTGGGGGAGAGGGAAGGAGGCTCTGAAGCAGGAGTACAGTGTGCCTGTGATCCAATGGCATCTTGCCATGAGTAGGAGGGCTCCACCCAAAAATATCAAAAATAAATTAACACACCTATCTTTTCTTAGACTTCTTGGAACCTATGCAGGTACTTCTGTCAACCTCCCTACTACAAGATCCACTTGCCCCTAACTGAGGTCAGCAAGAAGGTGAACAAATAAACAGGCTTAAGAAAGGTCGTCTATGTTGGGTCAGGCCAAGGAGCTGTCTAGCTCAGTATCCTGTCCCTAACAGCAAATACTTACGGAAGGCATAATAAAAGGGCAAGCATAAATGAACTGATCCTGATCCTCTTTGAAAGGGGATATCTCTTGCTCACCAGTGAGACCAATAAGTTGAAGCAAACCTGAACTGAAAAAAGGTTTGAACTGCTATTTTTCTCATGAACCAGAATAAGACTTGAGCAATCTCAGGTACCACTGATGCCAAACCGGGACTGAGCTTAAAGTGTGGGATTCTGATGACATGTTGAAGACAAGTTAGTTGGGTACTGGATGGAGCGTTGCCCCTGGGTTGTGTATCTGCTTCACTGATAGAGGAGAGGCACTGCCTGTACACCTTCCTGACCCGCAGTATTGAATAATCCCAGATGCACTTCCTGATGGGTTAGCTGATCAGCATGAATCAGCCTTATCCTTTATCTATAGGTAGAGGAGGCACATAGCTAAACACTGGCTTTATGTTAATGAGCTGGAGGAGGACTTTCATTTCCATGCAGGTCGCTGGATATTTCTACATGTTTGATGACCTTCAAAGCTCAGTGTGACACTGAGCCTTTTTTAGTCTAATGGTTAACAAACCAATTACTCTAATTTAAGAGAGCAATGATTTTATTGCATGTTATGAAAAGGAGTTGAGCTTTGTAGGATTTCCTGGCCTTTTCCTATGACATAGTATTGCTGATGGAGACAGACTCTTGGCTGCCACAACTGTGTAGGTATACTGAAGTCAATAGGTACTTGAGCAAGCTGTTGAGGGATACCAGAGATACTGGTATCTAGCAGTGTGGGAACTTGGGGGGAGAGATTTGAACTTGAGCTTTCTTAAGGCTGAGGTCCTTTGCAACAGGGGAGTTGTGTTTCCCTAATCTTTCTACCAGCAGAGGTGGAGGGTGGGGAATAGATTTGCTCATCTCAGGAAGACTCCCTGGTAGTGCTAGTATTTGTCTGAACACCTAAAGGCACTGACGTTCCTGCATTTAAGAGAGCTTTCTTCTGGTGGTGGCTGCAGTGGACATCTGCTGTCAAGGATTCCCATTGACTGAGGCAATGATACTAAAGTCAGAACAAGAGTGGAATATAACTGGGGAGAAATAGGACTAATAAACTGCCAGAACTCAAAATCCTAAGAGGCTCTTGCCCTCTTCTTTTGAAGAAACTACCCTCTATGTCCCAAAACTGTAATTTAATTTCTTAATTTCATGGCTTTTAAAATAAGCTTTTTCTTTCACAAGACCCAAAAGAAGTATGTATGTATGTGTGTGTGTGTATGTAAATACATCACAAAAACTTCCTAGTCAGTGTTGACCTTGCCTCTGGGTATCAGCCTCACTCTGCTAATCTTTCAAACCCTGTAGGACAGAGCAGCATTTAGTCTGTATTTAATCATACAGTAAAGAGTTCACCACAGAGATGGTACTTACCAGAAAGAATTGGCTCTGGAGGGGTTCCTTAAAGAAACTGAATCCCCATCAACGGAGGGCTTGAAATCTGGAGAACAGCAGAGTATGGAAGAACAGACAAAGTCAATGCTGTATGGGACCCCTTCTCAGTGTGTCAGTACATAAGATACAGGAGAGAGAACACAGGTTAGTTCCTGCATTCCATGAAATAAAGTTACAGGATCTACAAATCAGAGATGGGGAAATTTCCCCTTTAGGTGCTGCTTCTTAGTCATTGTTACATGGAACTGTAACAAGGTTACAGGAAAGCTGATGTTACAGGAAAGCTGATGCTTTCCTCTAGCAATCTAGCAATCTGTATTTGTTCAAAGCCAGACCTCAACCACCTTTCAGACCCTGAAAGCATCCTACACCAAAGGACCCACTGAAATTGGTACTAGAGGCAAAAAAAGGGGACAGGCTTCTTTCTTCAGCTGGAAGAAACCTTGCCTTCTGGGATGTCCCAAAAACAAGAGATGGATTAGTTTTGGAAATTGTAACTCAGATTTGAAACCAAGCTATAACTAATCAAACATGTACATCCTGCAAAAGCAAAGAGTGTGAGACCAAAGATTTCCTTACCCACATTGTCTTTTCTGCTCACTCAGCCATTCTCTGTCCTAGATTAAAGCACAGAGCTCAGTGCATGGCTATGTTAGAACTAGAATGTGACTGAGAGAAAAGCAAGTGAGACATAGGAATTATAAAGCTGAGAAAATGGAAGAAAGGGATCATGGGTATGACTGTGAGAGGCAGGGAGAGAAAATGGGCAGATGGGTGTAGCCACATACCTTATACCTGCTTAAGTTAATGATGTTACGGGAATCTCAGCCTGAATTTCACTGTTCGGGGAAGTGATTTGCAGACTTGCTAGGATTCCCGCTTTCAGCCTTTTGTCAGTGCTATTATTCAATAACCTATTTTGATTTCTAAAGAGTTCTCTTTCGTGTCCTCCAGCATCAGAGATTTCTCACATTTGGCTTTGTGTAGGAAGCTAGTTTTCACCTTGCTCTTTGGCTCCTCATATGATAATTGGAAGGAGATAGGAGAAGCAGCTGCCAAATTTTCTTTTAATACCTGAACTAGGAATCCTGTCCTACTGAGTGAGAACAGTGGGGCAAACACTGTGAGGGTATCAGAAGAGGTAGTATTCAAAAGAGGTCTCAAAAGAGGTCTATGCATTAGTGAGACACAGATAATCTCCTGTCTGATCTTTTCACATGAAGGGAGGAATGCTACTGTTGGTACATGATATCCCCAAGAATACATGGGGCAAGAGACTGATGATGACATAATTATTATGCATTTACAGCACCTAGAAGCCATAGCTGAGATCAAAGACAAAACCAGCCTTGCATTTCTACAGTAAAAACAAGCACAAGGTGAGAAAGAGAAGGATTATAAGAGTGAGGGAACATGAAAATGGATCCCACGTGTGGCTTTCAACCATCCAAGACCAGCATTCTGAGCAGATGGCCCTCACCTCCAGCATTCTTTCTCTGGCACTATTGTATTGCAAAGAGATGTTGATTCACCTAGGTCTGTCTGTACACGTAGGTTTCTCACGAGTTATTTTTTGAGGATTTTGGGATTGTCTAGTTTCCAAAATTGACTTTGTGCAGCTTGAAGGTTCATATGCCTGTATAGTATGTGATAGTACTTCATATGCCCTTCTCCCGCTTCCCATCATTTAATTTTATTCTGTCTAATAAATGCAGACCTTCCTGTTCCAATGTGCTACAAAATACTTTGAAATAGAAGTGCTCAAACTGACTCAAATCAAGCCACCTTGGATGCTAGGATTAGTAGAGCTTCACTGCTGTTCAGGACTCCACCTGACCTGTTTGGACTTGGGAGAAATGGGATCTATTCACCCCAGAAGAGAGCCACATTAATGGTTTGTGCTGATGTTGAAGTTAGTGTTTTCAGGTCAAGCTTATTAGCTAGCACTGTGCCTTGCAGAGCTCATCCTTCAACCCTGGAGGGAACTAGGACAGCAGGATGCCTTCTATACCACACCAGCCTAAAAATAAGCCACCAGAACAACAGGCAGCAGAACAACTTCTGCAAGATGTTTATGTCCTAAGCTCTTGGCCAACTTCCTTCCTAAGCTGCCACATTCCCCATGAATCCCATCTACATCTTCAAGAGTTTCCATCTCCTCTTGTGCACAGTCCATGAATAACTGCCTTGTTATGTATATGCATGGTGGAAGGGTGGGGTGGAAAAAACTCTGGTAGGAGCCTGTCTTGAGCTTGCAGTAAATACTTATCCAACAGAAACGTCAATGACATTTGGCAGCTGTGAGGAGGACTTCTGGAAAATCATTTCAGGTTCCTAGGAAGTGAGGGAGGCATTTCATAATGGGTGGGGACATTTTTTCTTTCCTTTGCCATTTCTTGTCAGAGAAAGGGGAAGATCTAATTCCCCATTACTCATCTAAGAAAATCCCCTGTACCTAGAAACAATATCCTCTGCACCTAGTCTATGCTTGTACTGTCTTTAGAGAAGTCTCAGGAGGAACCTTAGGTAGTGTAATACCAGATCTGTCACTCTCCAACAGTCCCAGTAGCGGTGGGAGTCATAGAGGCTGCCTGTCTAGGAATGCCAAGCAGAGAAAGGCAGAGAGCACAGTAAAAGCTGTCAGGAGATATAACTTTAAATCACTGAGATGTTTCTGTTATTCTAACCCTTTTAACTTCTGGGTAATACAAACAAAGTAAAGTAATATTTTGTTTTTCTCTTCTTCACTGTATTCTGTTGCTGTCCTTGGCATTGGCCCATGACTATTTACCTAGCAGTAAATAAAATTTGAGGATTAAGCCTCCCTCCTTAATTCAGAGTAGATGAGTCTTTCAGTGCAGTATCTTTCTTTTACTCCACTGTAAAATTTATAAGCACCTGGTCTTGCAGCTACAGTTTACAAGGCACTGAGCATTCCTGTCCCAATGATAAAGGATGTCACTTAATCTGGGCACTTGAATGGCAAAGTACTTAAAATTTACCAAAATTAAAATTTCATTCAGTTTCACAGATTTTTTTTACCAGAAAAATCCTTCAATACTTAACCACTCACTCACAGATATAAACCTGTGGTATCTGAGGTGTATGAAGTAATTGTTCCACTGCTTAGTACTGCAGTTTCAGGCCCAGTTTTCAGAACCCAAGAGAGACATGGCACAGGCAGGTCCCTTGGAGAACAACAAGAATGATCAGAGGTTTAGAAAACCCAGCGTGAAGATAGAATGAAGGAACTAGGCTGGGCAGGGCAAGAGACAGCCAAATACCATATCAAGGCAGTCTTCAGGTACATAAAAGATTTCCCCAAGGAAGCAGGCTCTTAAATGTTTTCCATGTTCAGTAGGTATTAGGCAAGAAGTAATGGACTCAGATGAAAAATAAAGGCGGGGGGGGGAGGGCTTTGAGTTTAGACACTGATGATTCTTCATTTCTGAAGAAGATTCCACAAGCTAATTGATCTCTGTCACTGAAGAATCTTATGACTATTTTGCTTGAAGTGCCACCAAGTGTTACTCCCAGCCTATGAGGTACAAAGCAGCCAAGCAGCCTCACCCTTCCCAGAAACCACCTGCTCCGACAAGGTGTGAAAGGGTTCACCACCATCCAGTGGGAGGCCTGGACCAGCTGTGTTGCAAGGCGCTGGGCTTGGGGCCCTTTCCATCCTTACAATTCTATGATATAGCAAGAGAGTGTGCAAAGAGACATCTAGTCTCCATGAGGTGCATGAACTTTGTCAGGAATATGAATGTGAATAGGGGACGTAACTGGTCATTTCTAAATAAAGAATGAAATCAGCACTTTCAGAATATTTGCTGTTCTACAATAGCATTATCTACTGTGTAGATATTTATTAGTATCTATGTATATGGTATTATAGAAAAAGTATGGTGGACTTACCATCACTCACACAGCCACAAGAAGTCCAGCTGCACTAGAAGAAGCTTATTTTGAAAACTAAATAGAAGAAAACACTTAATTTCAACAATGACATCCTTCCTTCCATATTTTTAGATTCCATCTGGGACCAACAGAGTCTCAATCAGTAGGTTATGTCAAGTGGGGTAAACTCCTTCAAATTCTGGACCATTCAGCTTTTAATACCCACCCACCCACAGCTGTGAGCTTTGGAAAAGCTCCAGACCTCAGTGGGAGAGGGAACTGGAGCTCATCTCCCTCCCTGCAGTTTGTGCAAATTGTGCCAGTGGGCCTGACTCTTGTATCACATGTTGCCCAAAATGCCTCATGGCAATATCAGGGTGCCAAATCGAAAGGATTCAGGAGGTCCCTGCACTGGGTACAGGCAAAGGAGCTGCAGTTGTCTGAAGGCTATATGTCACTTAACTCAGGAAGGCAAACTGTGGAACCTCTAAGCTGAAGAACCTCTCTACTCTTCTGTGTCTTATAATAATCAACAGTATCATTCATACAAAGAGGCTATGACTTAAGGCAAAATTTGCACTAGCTTGGAACAATTTATAGGAAATATGTTGTGCTGGTTTTGGCTGGGATAGAGTTAATTTTCTTTATAGTAGCTAGTATGGGGCTATGTTTTGGATTTGTGCTGAAAACAGTGGCTGTCTGGGATTAAACCACGACATATGTGCATCTCAATCACCTGGATTGGCTGGAGATGATATTATTTACATATTTTTAAATATTCTGTGTATTTTATACACATTCTCTGTATTTTATACATACAACATTTAAAATAAAAAATACAAGCTCCATAATCCAGCTGGTCATAAGCATATAACAGAAATCTTGTGAGTGCGTGCCCTTCAGAAATAATCTTTTTAATATGTAGGTACTGTATGTAGTTTTTTCTTCTTTATTTCACTTTGCTGCCCATTTTTCTGATTCTTGCTGCTACAGTTGTTCCTAGAGATGGATCTGAAACAATACATTTGGCTTTGGCCTCCTCCTCTAGTCAGAAAAAGTGTTTGTCCAATAGTGGAATTACCTTTAAGTGATGCTCCATTTGCTTATTACATCATTGTCATCTTTTTTGATGCCACTCCTGAAGGGTCTGAAGGTTCTAAATGTTAAAAGAGGAATAAAAAGCAGCAAAACATTGTACCTATTGTGGAGCTCAGCTCTCTCTTACATGAGGTTGCGATGATCGCAGCAAGGAGGCTAGACAAACTTTGAAAATATTTTGTAGCTTGATGCAACTCCAAGGAGTTAAATCTTTTTGCTCAATAGCTCAACTCTTCTCAATATGCAGCAGAGCATATAATGAGGCTCACAAAATTTCCTTGCGAAAGTTACACCTGCCCTCTGGGTGGTAATAGTTTATAGCTCCTCTTGTTTTCCTCACAGCTTTTTTATTTGCTTAAATGTTTATATGGTGCTTCCATCCTGTTTGAATCTACAACAGCTTGCTCTCACATAAAGGGTGGAGGCATCTCTCCAGACACTGATTCCTGTAAACTAATGGCTTTGATTAGTTTAGATGAAAGAGACTCTTATTATAAAACATCCCATACTGGGTGCAGCTATGTGGGTGGATTGTACACCCATAAAAAAGAGAGAAGCACTGTATTAGCTAGACCCAGCACAGCGGGGTTTGGCGCTACATTAGCTCCATCTGTAGTCATCTAATATCACCCTTTTTAATTTTATCAAATACTACCTCTTGCAACACCTGCTGATAAACTTTTTAAGGTAGATAGGAACAACCAGTTACATTTGGCCAGTGCATTGCATAAGTGATTATGCCCTCCGCATACAAACTGAATGGCTTTCCTGCATCCCATGCGTGAAGTCTGGGGAGAATGAAACCACCAAGCAAGTCCGCTGCAAATGTAAGGATCTTTATTTGGAGCAACTGAATATTTTCTTTTGTTCCCCTTGTTTTTCCTTATCAGTTGTCATTAGAGAACAGAAAATGTAGACAATGCTGTCTACTATAGGGGTTATTGACTATGTGTGATATTCTGGGGACCTGTAGAGAAACAAGTGTAATCTTTAACAGAGGGATCTTCAGTAGAAACAGGAGTAGGATGCTACGTCTAATACTGTGCCTCTGACACAGAAGAAGGCTTTTTTGTCAGTTAGGTAATAAGACAGTAAGGCCTTGTCATGTTTTAATTCGCGTGAGCAGATTGTGTTTAGACTGGGTGAGGAGGATGTTTTGGCATTGGGTGATGAGGATGTTTGGTTAAGCCACTTGTTAAGTTGGGTAAATCTGACATCAAAGAGTTTGATAAGGTATTTCTAAGATCTTTGTGACTTCAGTGATGTTGTTAGTACAAAAATGATATAAAGATAAATGAACTGACACTTAACCAACGAAATACGTTACCCCCAAGTATATTGTAGGGTAGATCAGTGTATATGGCTCTAGATGAAGTGGGCTGAGTTGTCAAAAGGCATGGTTTCACAGAGCTTTCCCTAGCAAATTTAAAAACTAACTGCTGGTCAGTTCCTTCTGCTGGGCAAGGGTGGTGCATACGGAAGGGATAATGAGCTACAATGAGCTGCTTCTTGGATTCTGGTAGTAAGTAATGTTAGACAGAAATCAAGAGACTAGCTTAAATTAGCATGTGATGACTTGCAGTGCTTTTAGTGTAACTAGTTAGCAACAAACCTAGCAAAAGCAGCAAGTATGTAATTAGACTCTTACCTAAACAGAAGGCCAACAAGAATCTTCAGCAGCATAGCTCCACCAAGGAGCTACGAGGAGTACAGGAGACCCAAAAGAAGTAAGGATGGTCTAAGCTTCTGCCAGATCTCTGTGAGCTGCAAAGAAAAACCTCAGTGTGTCCACTCCACAAAGGCAAAATACAGAAGAGGGTCTGTAATCTACAGCTGCTATGACCTCTTTGAATTTCTGTCACGTGGGGGAAGATTGGTGCCCAGGACAGCATGGACTCTTAGGGAGACACTCAGCACTTCACATGATGCAACACCCATGTGAGAGGGACTTTCTCCTGCATTTAGTACAGGGGGACACTGATGCGGCTTAAAGTTTTAAGTTGTACTAGAAATAACCATGTTATGGGACACTACGAACAGAAAATTGTGAATGCTCTTTCCAGTAGACTGAAGAGTAGTGTCATCCACGTGGGTGCCCCAGTCAGGGTGTAAGGTTTCTCCTCTTTCTCACCAGCACAGGGAGTGACTCGCAGGGCTACTGTGCTTAGCTTCAAATGGTGGATGATTGCCCTCAGTCTCAAATCATTCATCCCTACAGCTTTCTACCACAGCAGAAGGCAATGATTTTAGTGGAGTTAACAGAGGAGGCCAGCAGGGTCTTTCACCTTGAAGCGTTAAGAAAATTTGAATTCTGTCCCAGGCCAGCTCCTCCATTGTGCTGGGTCAGGACTACACTGACTTCTGTAGTTGTTGCCCACCCTCCTGTACAAGCATCTTAGACTTGGACCTAACCCAGCAGTCACCAAGGTCTCTGGGAAGACTTTCTTTCACCTCAGTGGGTATTAGAGCATAAAAAGAGTTGGATGGGCAATTCTTTTTGGTGTTCTCCACTTAATTTTCTCATAAGATCAGTTTTGGATACAGGTTTTTCTTCCTAAGCTGTGGCTAGTTGGGGAATGAAGGTGATACAAAATAAGGAAAAAAGGAGCTGTTTTTCTAATCAGTAAAAGAGACATTCTGCTCTGGAGTAAATCCCTGTCTTCTTTCTTTTCCAAGGACTCAATGCAAAACATGGGCCAAACCCAGCTAATGAAATTCTATTTGTCTTAATGATCCTCTGGGCACAGGAGATCCTTGATGATCAAACTGAGATGACACCTGCCACTATTAAGTTATGTTCCTCAAAACTCTGAGACAATCCCAGCAGATAAATGATATAACAGGTTCCCCATTATGGTATTACCATAAAGCCAGACAGCCTTATGTTTACCACGTAAATAATTAGTCACCAGGCAAATCAGAAAAAAAAAAAAAAATCCCACCATCACCTTAAATTACCTGTCAAACATTTACCTCCATTTGTCTTTTAGGGCACTTATTTTTTGCCGTGTGGTCCTGGTTCTTGATTAGTTTAACAACTCCCCTGCATTTTGACAGCAGAAGAAAAGAAGAGGCGATTATTACAGTTACAGCTCTTGCTTTGCCTTGAAAGTCCATTCTAAAGAAGGCATTAGAGAAGGCTTTTTTGTGGCTGAGAGATCAGATTACCACAATTAAAGTAAAAAGGTGTGGTGCTATTTACTCTGCATGTTATGACACATGAAAGAAAGTGATTCAGGCAAGAAAAATAATTACACATTAATTTGTGTTTGGCAACTTTGTTTCATATACGTGGCCCACAGAGCTTAGATAAAAGCTATTTTGTCCAGTGTGTTCTCTGTGTAAGCTTGGAGGAGGGTTTATGCCACTGTACTACACTTTACGAGGAGTTGTCTGTGTATGTGTGCGGGGATGAGGAAATACGTGGGGCTATCCTCCTGGTCGTACACTACAGCACTACCTTGGATGAATTTTTCACCATGAAGCCCCATACTGCCCCTTAGGTTTCACCGAACTGAAAAATTGTACTGCAACCCAGAAACTCACTCCAGGTTTGACAAAATTCTTGCAAATCTGAGGAGAACATGTAGAGTTTCTGAGTCAGTTCATAGACTTGTATATAGGATTTGGGTCTGAATAACTCTGAAGGTGCAACTCTGAAAATGCAAATTAGCTAAATTCATACAGGTTTCTGTAAACTAGGGGGGTAACTGCAGTGTGCTCTCAGCACAACTCGAGAGGAAGTTCAGTCTTTGCAACTGCATAATATGCATGCAATAAATCATGTGTGAACTCCTCTTGTGCCTTGAGAAAATATCCCCTTTATTATACTGGCAATAACGCACAGGGAGGCAAGCTCCAAAACACCCAGGAGGGTTTCAGTGGTGTCACACCAGGTTTAGCAGTGCATTAGAAATGCAGAATGTTAGAACTGTGAAGAATAATGCAATCTGAATGTGATCAGCATGACTACAGTACAGCTCCCTTACTGTAAATAATTTCAGCGATAAATTCTTGACAAAATCAGTTAATTTCAGACAGTGCAGTTTCTGTGCTACGCAGATGTTATTTTTACAAAAATGATCGTGAACCGGCATTCCTGCAGGTTTTCATAAAATGGTACACAGACATGCATATCAGCACAACAGTCTCTTCATTAGAGAAACCACCCTCAAAATGGAAGAAACAGAAAAAGAAGCTTCAAAAAGAAGGTCTGCTGTCTTATTTTCATTTCTATTTTCAGAGGAACTCTCTGCATAAGGTTATATAGTTTTACTGACTTCAGGACAACCTAATGTTAATGGGACAATGACAATAGCAGAAGATTTGGCCCTCAGGAGGACATACTCATATCCCTATAGTAATAACCTAGTTCAAGGAAACAGCAGTTATTCATAACGTGAAAATAACAAATACATGAAATGTAAACCCACAAAGCTTCATTTTCCCACAAAGTAAGCTTTTTGCATAAATCATCATTACCCATTGCAAAGAGGCAGTTTTAATATTAATGAAAAGTTTGCTGTTCTTATATCAATATGTATGTTGGACTGATCACCAGAGTATGAAAAGGGAATGCATTTACATTAGTAAATAAAATAAATTTTCTGAACATACAGGAAAAATCCAGCCAATGGAATTGTGTTTTCTTATAAAAGTTTGTGGAACAATTTTTATAGAACAGTCTAAAATAGTATAATTTATTCTGTATGCTGGTTAAAAATTATATTGATTTAATTTGGCAATTATTGTCTTTTTCTTTCTGCCAACCTATTTTTAATCTTCCAGACAAGAGACACTGAGCTTTTTTACACAATACTACAAAACATGAATTCTAATCTGCAAGTTACAGAGTCTAGGGAATGGATGATACTTTGGTAAAATGCTTTTATTGGCATGGCACTGGGATGGCTGCATTACTTGGAACCGGCAGAGAGATGTTAGTGCATTCTGCAAACTACAACAGTTCCACATATTCCCTTGACATTTTGCATTCAGTTTTTGCAGTGGTTGATCTGGGCACTGTATAGCACAGGTAACACAAGCACAGCTGCACCAGGTGAAACGAGATCTGCCTAGACCAGTAGCCTGTTTCCAGCAGCGGCCAGTAGCAGATATTAAGGGCAAAGCATGCGAATAGGACAAGCACGTGGTGATTATTCCCCAGGATTTGCTCTCTGCCTCCAGCTGTTTGTGGCTTAGGGATATCTCAAGCCAGAGTTGGCACCTGCCAAACCAGGAGCTCTCAGAACATCAAACATACAGAAAGGCACTTTCATGTCTACCATGAGCAGGACAAAGTGTGTTTATGAAAGGCTGCTAAATGTCCATTTTGAACCACTAGCTACTTCTAAGAAGAACGAATACAAACGTTTCTTTAAAAAGATAAACATGCAATTGGTGCGTCCATTTCTGAGTGCTTTTGAACACTCTGTATTTACAGGCAGGTGTCAGCACTAAGAAACACAATTAAGGTCTGGATAGTCCTGGATCATAATGGTACCTCTCCTAGGTAACTTCAGTTGCTTAACATATACCTGCCCCAGGGGACCTGGAAGGTGGCCAGAGTCATTGACAGGTTCATAAAATGTAGGTGCACCCTCTAAAGTCTCAGAGATACTTTCAAAAAAGAAAATAAGCGTGGTGTTTCCATTGTGCTTCAGAAAACAAACCCTTCAGGAAGAAAAAAATAATGGAAACACATGAAACGTAAATTGGATACACTCAAAGTTAATGAAAGGAAAATCTTTTTCCATTTTAGTTAATGTCTTAAATTAGAATTTTTGTATAAAAGCTGGAAAACAGATGGAGAGGATATATTTTTTAAAAATAATTTGCTAGTGAATTTGAGGCTCATGAATGGCAGTACCTAATAATAGCATTGGCTAGAGCAACACTTAGCGTAGACTGCAGCTACGTAGGTTTCTCCACTGTAGTTCTCCCACTGCATTGCAGGAACCTGTCCGTGTGTCCCGCAGTCACATCTAGCACCTCCTGCTGGTCTAATTCAGCCAGAAAACCGCTCCTGTTACACTCTCCCCAATAGTCCTGACTTGTATTACACCTTTTTTTGTTTTGTTTTATTTCTCCATTCTCCCTTGGACTCCAGCACAGTCCATTTCTGTATGGAGATCTTCTACTCCACCTTGCCCAATCTGATGCAGCTTGACTTGAAAACCTTGTACTGTCCTCATCTTCTGGTCTTCCCAGTTTTTGCTCCCCCTTTAGCTGGAGGCTACTCATTGTATCACATTATTCAGATTTTCCACTGGTCCTTCCACTGCTTTTGGTAAAACTCATCAAGTTGTACATTTGCAATTTACACTAACAAAAGTAATAAAGAAAAGTTATAAATCCTTTTCTTGAAATTGCTCATCAAGTACTGTTTTTCTTAAAAAAAAGTATTTCTCTTTTTCCATTCCACAGCTTTACATGTATTTCTTCCTCTGTTTTTATCAACCATCTTGTTTGCATAGCTGCTCCCCAGGGTATTTGTCACGGCTGGCTTACAGCACACTCTGCTGATTTACAGCAGCAATTAATAATTTCATATCTGTTGGGAGGGGATGGATTTCTATCTTACAAGGATGAGTAGCAAATGATACCCACAAGTCTGAAAAATGCTGATGAGCATTTTTTCATCCAAATCAAAACACAGGGTTCATGCACAGGTGACAAGATGGAGAGGAAGATGTTGAGCAAGTATGGAGGGCATCAGAGAGCCACTCATAAGTCCCAAGTGGGAGTGGGACTTACGAGTTGGGATGTTTCTGTCCTGACTCAGTGGTGTCTATCTGTCCACCCGCTGGGCGGGATCCTGCAGTCCTGTTAGTCCAGCTGGCCCCGTTGGCACCCCACACTGGAACTGGCTGGCCCTGCTTGAGCTCTAGTGCTGTGGGTGCTGCAGGTCAGTGGCTGAGAAGCTGTGAGCAAAGTTGTGCAATTAATTTTGCAAAGCACCAGCCCACACTCTAGACAGCCATATCTGATTCCTAACGTTATGAGCAACCACACTGACAGACGCTATTGATTGGTAGGGAGAGGGAAGGAAGAAAATGACCAGGTTTGCTGCTTTCATTAAAATCATTCTGGGCCAGAGTTTTGGTCTGTATCCTTCTTTGTATGCTAACTCATAAAGGCAAATTTGAGCTAAGAGGAGCTGCTAGCTTTCTCTGCAGATACCACACTACAGCAGAGTGAAAAACAGGAGTTTGTACCCACACAAAGCAGCAAGAGACCCTTCTTTCAATCTGGCCCTTTATTACACTTCTGGGTAGTCACTCAACTTAGAGACAGCTCTGCTGTCAGTGGACTGTGAAAAGCCTGCAAGTGCAAAAGAAGCACACAGATCCCATCGATAATAATAATAATAATAATAATAATAATAATAATAACAATAACAATAATAATAATAATAATAATAATAATAATAATAATAATCATCTTATTTAGTAGATGCCCATACATTGTTCCTGTCCCTAATACTGTTTATTCCAATGTACCTGAGTGTTCATTGGTAGCAGTATAGCTGGACTTCTTAAGGCTTCCAGAGCTGTCTTCGTCCTGACCTTGTCTGGCACTTCACAGCTTAGCACATTTTTGACCTTGCCCCATGTAGGCTGCATGGCTTTCCCTTCCCACTTGGCTAATCGACCATACTCTCTTCCTCCAAAGCTTTCATACAAACACACTAAACCAAGGTTGGTAAGCAGCAGGTACTAGAACACTGAGCTGCCCCCACTGCTAAATTTCCAAGCTCAGACTACTTTCTATGTGCCTAGTTTTTCAGGAGAGGGGAATATCTATCAGATGAGGGCAGCCTTTGGGGTTTTTACTGTCCAGTGCTAAGTACACTGTCAATATTCAAAATGCTAAGAAGTAGCAAGCATTGACTTGAAACTACTGGAGGGACAGGCAAAGGAGGAAGGGGGGAAGTCTCCCTGCATTTTATTGTATGCTTTGAGTCATTTGAACTGACCATAAGCTGAAGGTACCTTGGATAAGGCCTGAAATGTTGACTTTGTACACGTATATAGATCCCTTTAATAACCTGGATGTACACAATTGCCTTTCAACCTAGAGAATTATATAACACTTCACATGGTTTTGCAAGGAGTGTACCAGGGAGTATTTGAAAGGATCTGAGCCAAGAAGCTGTACAGACAGCAAGGCGTCTGTGTTGCCACTACAAAGTGGATGTTAATTACCTAAAACAATACATGTAATAGGCGAAGAGAAAAATGCTCTGCATTGCCTTGCCATACCCACTCATCTAGTGCATCTCTAACTGCACAGTTATTTAGCCTGGAGGGATCATAATTAGCTGCTTCATAAATTAATAAGGGAAAGGAGGAGGGAAGGGGGAAAACTACCAGTGCAAGAATGGTGGGAAACTTTAGATAGGATGTTTCTCGAAGAATGTCGTTAGCACGCATAATTGCTTCATTAAATAAAGACACATACAAATGCACAGGGATCCTCCGTCCCTCGAGAGAGAAGGGTTGCTCGATAGGCACTGCGTGGCTCCTAGTTGAAGGACACCCTGGAGGTGCCGGGCAAATGCCAGGTGACTGCCGTACTGTGCATGCTGAAAAGCTTCCCAAAGAACGTGGAGAAGTGATAAGTGGCCAAGTGTGATTCACAGCCCCCTCTAACATGTTTCATCCAAGGCACTCAAATGGTGTTGTGAGCTGCAATTAGTGAAGTCTCGCATGGTTCATCATAAGCAAGGTGAAGCCATGTATCATTGTCCCTATTTTACAGATGGAGAAACTGAGGCAAGGCAGTGACACATCTTGCTCCAAGTCACTTGGCAGGTCAGGGTCAGGCCAGTTGCACTAACCACCACTGCCATACTCCGACTGGGTATAATGAACCTATTGGAATCCCATTTACATTAGTTAATTATGAGTTCATAAAAACAATGGGTTTTATTTCCTCTATTATGCAAAGAATTTACAAGGTGGGAAAAGCATCTACCCAGTTTGCAACCAGACACTAGACCCATTTAGCTAATTAGCCAGTTCCAGGCTGGCAGTTGGATGCATTCATACATCTTCATACACCATTACCACGGTCTGTTTTTGAACCAAATCCTCTTATGAGACAGCAGAAATATCTCCAAATATACAGGAAGGGGACACATGCTCTATCTGACCAGAGGCACTGCACCATTCTTTTTGTGAATTTTGCTCCACAGACTTCCACAATTTTAATCTGTTAATCCACAGCAACTCATCTTGGATCCAGAGCCTGCCTTTACGGGCTGTTTCTACATATTTTTTCCCTTAAAAGCCAGGCTTCTTGAATCACAGGGAGGTGAGGGATGTGACTTGACTGTAGTCCAACTGCAAGTCTCAATGATTCAAAGTCAGAAGTGGAATTCAGCTCCCAGGCTTCAAGGAAAACTGGGCCAAAAGGAAACTCTGCTTTTCCCATTCTATGTTGGCCAGCAAGCTAAAAGTTAGGCAAATAGGAAGCATGTCCCACCCTGAGCAATATGGAGAGCGTGCTTTTTAAAACTGCAGCTGGCCTTTTTTGGTGGTAACTAGCTTTCTACAGGAATATGTGGGATTTCAATAGAAAGGCATGTAGAGTATTTTCCATTTGACTAAAGTATCCCCTATGTATGCTTATTTGCATTCATCCTTACTAAACACTTCTTCTTCATCTCCTGAGCTTCTTCCTCTTCCCTCAGTGCTGGGAGTTTAGTTTCTTGCTCTTTTCAAATATCTTTATGCTCTTCCTCCTTTTTCTCTTTCTGGCCAAGGGTCTTGCAATTTCTCTAATGAAAACAGTTGCTCGCATCCAGAAAGTATTTTTGCTTTACAGTAAAGCCTCACATTCTTTTCTTACCCCACCCCTGAATGCCCATTTTAGATTGTGCATCTCCTGCACAATCTTGCTTTATTTCCTTAGCTCCCTACATGCTGTCCCATCATTAGGATGGTGTTGGCCTTCCTGTTTATATCCTTGCACTAGCTTCTTAGTGTCTAACCACACCTCTGTTCCTGACTGCCTTTTCCTTTTTTTCCCCCTCTTCTTGGAGCCTCTTCTGCTTTCCCCAGCCCATCTCAGGCTTCCCATTGTGCTGTAAACCCAGGACACATTCTCATGCCTTTATTTGCCCAGAGAAGTAACTTTCTTCCCAAGTTACTGAATTCAGGAATGCCATTTGCAAAGTAAGAATGGGATATACCAGCCGGCCTTTGAGTTAAAGGTTGTGAAAAGTGAATGTCCAAATCATATTTCTGAACATTTCTGAAAGTCTTACTCTACATGACTGAATTACTCTGACTCTGCCAGCTCCCTGACTGGGTCTTCTCTATCCCTTCACCGTAGAGGAAGGCTAGAGAAAACCTTTCCATCAAAGACTGAGCTGGCAACAACAAGCCTTACCCCTCCCTCCCCTTTTCTCATTATAAATTTCCATGGCACAATAAAGCATTTTCCAACCAAGACTAGTGCTGAACATATTGACAGAGCTAAATACGTTGAGCCATTTAGATTTGGGGTTTTCTGGTCGGTTGGCTTACTAAAACTGTTGACTTTCAATGGCAAAGTTCCCACTGACTTCAGAGGGACTTGGATTTCACCCTGTGTGTGGTTAGAGCATCTGCGACCCTGCCTTGTGTGAAGTATGTCATGATCAAGTTCTTAAAGGTAAACAAGTGCAAGTGGCAAAAATACAGCAAACTTCCAAATCCTTCTATCTATAATAATTAAAGACAATTTCTTACAGTGCTCTAAAGTGTATAAAATATATCCTTTTAAATAGATTTTTGTACTCTTAATTAAGTGCTGTTTTTCAATAAAGTATATGCTTTTTGCCCTGAGGATATTCAATCTCAGGCCTTTCACCCACTACAGAAGCAGTGAAGAGAGGTTTATCATGAACAGGAACTTTTTAAAGATTTATTCTGCAAGCCTAAGTAGTTCCTTGACAGCAATTATAAGAAACCTATGGTTTTCTGAAGTTAGAAAATCTCCTGTATTAAAAGCCTTGGAGTGGTTTAGGTCTAAGTACCTCAGATTCCTGACTTCAGGGTCTCATCTTAATTTCATATATTTAACTTAGTTGATTTCAATGGGCTTATGATGACTTACAGTGGGGTAGGTGGGTCAGGCCTCTCATTTCTATTTTGATTGTGTAGTGCGGTTCCATAAGCATCCAGATAAATCTAGTTTTCTCTCTGTGAGCATGAGTCATTCACTGGGTGGTGAGAATGCGAGGTCTAGTCTTCTTCTGGCATTTCCTGCATGCAAGAAGTGAGCTTATGTGAGATCAGATGCCATGGCATTGCACTCCTACAAAGGGCTCACCAAGACAAATGAAAAACTGAGTTATGTGTGAGACACTCCCCCTAGGATCACCAGAGAACAAGAAATGACCTTTCACTAGCTGTCCCATAACCATACCTTCATCCACTCTTCCTGGTGTTGCAGTCTGTTGCTGCTCATGGAGAAGCTGGGGATAGCTCTGGCCGTGTCCTCCTGATGTTCTTTCCCTCAGCAAAAGTGTCAGCTCAGTTGTCTAGGGATAAGAACAGTCACATGGAGATGGGTGCCATCATCAGGGACTACATCTTAATATTAATTCTGGAGCCCACATACATGGGGAATTTGATTCACTCTCTAGCAGTGGTCAAGATTTCAAACTCCTTTTGCTGTGGTGGCTGATGACCTCAAACTCTACTCAAGTACAGCATGTAGCAGCTGCCAGTTTTACCTCCAAAGTCATTAGCAGAGGCATCCAACAACATCCCGGGTACCTGGGCAGCTCTGACCCTTGCACTTCAAAAATTACACAGCAGGCAAAGCCTCTGTCAAATATAAAGTCAAGTGAAGTTCAGAAACTATGAACCATGGACATATTGGAGTCAATTAAAACCCAAGTACTTCATTCATGCAAGCACGAGAATAATTAACTCTTCAAAGTCCCAAGTTCTTGTGTGTGGGGCAATTACAGTTGCTCTTGAGACAGTCATATAAGCATGGATTCCCCCCTGCTGAAACTGCTCCTGAAATCAGGCAACTGGACTTTAATTACAGTACTGGCGCTATTTGGGATTTTCAGTGGACCCTCTCTGTCCTTCCCTCTTCCCTTCTTCACAACCCTGCTCTGGCAGAGCCTTGCAACATGCTGCAAAATGAACATAATGCAGAGGCAAAGCATGGTGTGAGGTCCTTCCTCCTCTGCTGCCTGCTTGGGGACATCAAATGGTGTAATGTTTCATCTTGTGATATCCCAAAGTGTTTTAAGACCTATGAATCAACTTGTGCCTGACTCCTCCAGAGGTGGATAAATAAGGCAGACATACGAGGGACTGAGACCACGGCAAGAAGTTCTGCATATAGGGCATTTGATTAAAGGGGGCACTAGTCCTACACGGTCAAAGGGAAAGGGCTGCCATTGTCCTGGGATAGTCCTCGTGCCTTTCCATAGCCCACTGTGGGGCAGGAGAACTGTGTATACATCATTCATTTGGAGAATGGGTTGGAGAGCAGGCTAATGCTAGGACTCTCACACCACAGCTGTGCTATCAGCCCCAATGTCAAATGTCTCTTCACACCCTGTATAGTGACTTGCTGCCTTTAAGATCAGAAAAAATCTCTGCTGCCTCTGCCTCGGTATTTTGAAACACTTTACAAAGCTGCTGAAGGAGTCTTCAACTCCCCCTCCCCAGTAAATGTATGCGCTGCACTGCTGACACACAGAAAAGTTAATTGACTTAATTTAAGTCACACCACATCCTTGGCAGAGCTGTGAAAGGAACCTGGGAGACCTGGGGAGGGAACCTCTCCTCTCCTCTGTCTGCGGGGTTTTAAAAGGCACGCTGTCAGCTAGGAGACAGATTTCATCAGCACAGAAGTGTCACTGGACTCTGCTAATAAAAAGCTTTATGCAGTCTCCCTTACAAGATCTAGCATATGATATAACTACAAATAGGGCTGAAAAGCATGTTGGGGAGAGGATTTCAGTAATGCCAAGTGGCAGATAAAACATAGAGCAAGTATATTGCAAAACAGTGTTTTTGCCCCAGATGAGTCCAGAACTGCAGCACACAGTTTTCCCAGTTCATACAGTTAAGGGCTCTGTGTCCCTCCCTCAGACAATGTTACAGTACTGAGTTTTGTGTTAAAATTCGGATAGGTGGATAGAAAAACAAAATGGGAGAGCTGAAAACGGGAACTGATGAGTCTTCCCTCATGGAAAATGGAAAGCCCTGGTCTCGTAAATTTTCTCGTAAAAAAACGAAAAAAAAAGGGAATTGCAAAGCTAGGGAAGGCAGACTTAAATCTAAAATCAAAACTTGAGCAAGCAGGACTTGAAAGAGAGTTTGTTTCTTTTCTTTTGTCTTTTTTTTTTTTTTTTCCCCCTGGAGGGATCTTAGGTAAATAAAGCCTGGCACGAACCCTCCTTCTTAAGAAACATGTTCTGAAGAAGGATGGAATCTACAGGTTGAGATGCTCTTTACATCAGAATTAGTCAAATTAGTTGAACCAGAAGCAATAGATTATCATACAGCTCCAAATTTCATCTGTGGCTTCTTGTATCAGCCATGTGACACCTGTCTTTGACATTCAGCAGCCTCACACAAGTCTCTAAAGGGGAAATTAATTTCTTTTCTTTCCTTTCTCTGGCCCAGGAAACTCTCCTCTTTTTTTTTTTTTTTTTTCCCTGTCGCCAAGATTTCTGACTCAGAGCACGTGGAGTTGGTATTAGTCACAAGCTATTTCCTGTTTTCCAGATAACCTCACGGGCTGGGGCTTCATAGTCAACAGCACAACCAGGTGGAGTGCAAGGTAGATGAGAACCAAGCACTGGCAATTGCCAAGCAGGCATAAAACCTGCACATAACTGATTGTTTATCCTCACAGGCATCTTTGTTGTTGTTGTTGTTTTCTATAAAGGAAGGGCATTATTTTAAAGTTCTTTATCTTCATATATTTGTCTCCCGTGAGTTTTCCCAGACCAACACACCAAACATGCCTTTACTCGTCCTCCTCTCAGTACAAATTTGATTATTAGCTTTTCAAGGCAAAGCTCTTGCCTTGTTGCAAACCTATCAAGTGCCAACTGAGAGGACCATGCCAGAAAACTGGGAAAGGCTCAAAGTAATTTGCTGCAACCAGGGCACCAGGCTCTTCTCTGTCTCACCATTTTCTTATACCATGTTTGCTCTGCAGATGCCAACACAGAGGGGAGATATACCCCAGGTCAATGAGTTTTACTGTCCAGCCTGCTTCAGCCCATGGTGTGGCTGTGCCTTTAGCTATTGCCTCCTAAAAAGCAGATATATGTGATGCCAATTCAGCAGGCAGAAAGCAGAGGATTACACTTCCATCATCAAGGAGCCTACTCCGTTCAGGGAGGCGCCTGGAATGGAGTAAGGCAGCAATCAGAATTGCCCTAAAATGGATCCCTATGTTCCCCATCCATACAGGATTTTATGGGTGCCACATGAATAATTCACTGAAGTGACTGGACCCACTCACCTCCACCTCCCTTCTGCTGTGCTGCCCTCCTCCCCGCTCATCTCCAACTTTGTGTGCCGAGCAGCTCAGTCTCAGCCAGGACTTGCAGTGCCAGAGAGGCACGATCGCACCTCAGGCAGACATCCCTACCTAGCTCAGGTGCAACTAACACAAAATCATGGCTCCATGAGCTCCTGCTGCTGACCCAGACAGGTGTATACAACCTATATTGAAATCCAGGGTGTCACAGTTACCAATTACAAAGATAGCAAAATGAAAGCTCACTGAGGAACAGGGCTGTAATTGTACCTCTGAATTGCGCTATGAGCTATCCTTAGGCATGTGGGATAGATGTTGCCCCTGATTTATTACCGTGCATGTTGATAGCAAGTTTGTAGGACTTCCTTTCCAAAATACGTTAATTTTCTAAAGTGTACTGGAACATGTGTACCCACCCTTGGTAATGCAGCTAGCTCGGGGGGAGAAAATGGTTGCCATTTTAAAGCAAACTGTAGCATTAAGCAACTACCTCGGATAAGAAGACAAGAAGACTTTACCTAAAAGGAACTGCAGGAGATATGAAAGCAGAAAGCAATTATGCAAATTGCAATTGGAACAGGATTACTCAGGCTAGAGCCATTTACTTCAGCAAAGTGTGCCATGGGTTTTAATGGTATAAATGTGCCAGGGGGAGCGGGGCTGGCCGTACCTGGGATTTGCCACTGCCTGTACCTGGGAGATGCCACCACTGGCAGCACAGCAGCCTCAATGCCATTGAGAGCATGAATCGGCACCAGCTCAGGCTCCATTGGAAAGAGCAGCATCAGTACCCTAGAGGGCCTGTGGTCCCCATCCTCATCTCCTACTTCATCATGCTATGGGGACTGAAGGACAAAGGAGACTTTGGCTTAGCATGCAGGACAAGAAGGGCCATGGCAAGCCGGAAAAGAAAACCAGATGGATTGCTGCTGAACCACCCAGGACTTGGCTTAGTTGTTTGGAAGGAAGGTCTCAGAGTGTTTTCATGGCTGTACCCAGGCAGATTTAAAGGGCATTGCACCACCCGAGTTTATCCAAATACAAATGTGCTCCTGTATATGGAGGAATAGGCTACACTGGAGACCAGATTTCTTACCAGGAGGAAAACATGCTTGTGGTTGTCATCTCTGGATGTTGTGCTTGGTATATCTCATTCATCCAGTATTCCCATAGCTGCCAACTTGGGGATTGAACCATGCTGATGAACTCTCTTCCCAAACATTTCTGGGCTTTGAAGAAAAAAATGAAAACCAATGAAAGGTGACTTCATAACTACTTTAAAATAGAAGGAACGGAGAACAACTCCTTAAGATCATAAATATGGGCTAGTATGTGCTGAAGTAATTGTTATCATCATATGTGGTTAAAATTAGTCACAAGCAAGTTAAAACTAAGCATTACATCCAGGTTCATTGCTGAAATGCCCTTGCTACTGTGTAAAGTGCAGAATAAAATAGGAAGAACAGGATAAAACTCCCCCAGTGTTTTTTTTTTTTTTGATGAATGCTAACAGAGCAGGGAATTTCACACTCAGACATCAATAAAGGCCAGTGAAACTTCAGCTTCTGGTCTCAACCAAAAGTAGGAAAAACAAAATGAAGATTTTCAAATCTCAAAATGCTAATGACACTTGGGCTGTTCAGGCCATCCATTAGTGTCTCTGTGATCTGTGCCTTTGTGCTTTAAATCATTTTCCAGAAGTTACAGAGCTCTGTCCTTTGGGTACTGGTTGCAAAAGAGAGAACCTAATCATTAGAGAACAGGAAGAAAACTAACTTTTTTTTTGCTGGTCCAAGCCCTCCCACCTGTGTTCTTTGTGATCTTCAACAAATGAATGGGACTTAAGATTTTAATTGTCATGTACTTGTTTATGAGTTGCCTGTGCAGCACTGAGCTATGCACATGCTATGGGACATTTGCTGTTATGTCCTCTGACAGTTCTGAGTACACCTAAGGCTGAACAGACTTTTTAAAATGGAGATCATAAAGTGTCTCTCCGCCAAAGTTTTACTAACTTAAAAGAGGTACAATTATACCTTACCTTTGCACCAGGAAGGGGAGTTACAAAGCTTGATTCTGCAGTGTTTTGAATAGGATCTTTGGAAAATCTCTGGATTCCAAAAGGAAATTACTATAAGGGCTTTATAAATACTTCTGCTGTAAAAGAGTGATTTGCACATAATCAAAGCCTCTTAAACACACAGACTGGCTGCCATAAGAAGACTCCTTTAACCTACTAGTTTCATACCCTGTTCAGTAATGGACAAGCCGAACCCCCAAATTATGAATCCAGTGTAACAGAGACTCTGATAATTATGTATGGGAACATATCAGCTGGGATTAAAAAAAAACAAAACCCCACCACAAACACGATCTCCCTCAGTCCTCTTCGGACAGAAAGTTTTGTCCTAAATGAGGAACACTTCCCCAGCTTATTTAATAACTCCCACACAACCAAGGAAAATTGTTGAGGTTTTGTGATAAGTTTCCTCCTGGTGTTCCCCCCACTGAAAACCAGTGTTTACAGTCTAAGGAACTGGCACCAGTTTTTTCTCTGGTGTCACCCTGCAATTTCACCAGCTACAATTCTGTCAAAATGGAAGCCACTGTACTGAGTCAGGGTAAAAAAGAGCCAGAGAAAGGCAGATAAAGCCTCCTTCTTAACCTGCCCAAGGAAAACTGAGACCCCTTGGGAAAGACTTTCACATCTCTGGATGCTGTCTGTGATGCTCTGGTTGTGGCAAAGGTCTTCTCCTCTGAAAGACAAACTCACGAACTCACTCAGAGCCCAGCAAGTAAAGCAACATCCAGTGCAAAAATGGTCAGCGTGATGGATAATTTCAGAGTGGTGGTAAAGCTATTGGTTTTGAAGCTAGTAATTTGAAGTTGTACATTGCAATTATGTAAGTGAGAAAAATGTTATTCTCTATTTCCAGAAATAATCTTTTGATACATGGGGTTAGGTCGGTGTAGTCCTAAATCTCCATGAATGTAGTTGTAATTCCTGTTTAATAAAACTCCAGAGGTGATCTCTTTTTATCAGCCTATCATCTGTAATTAAGGCATTTAATATTCAAGCTCTTTGATGTCATGTCATCTTTGAAACATAAATAAGAAGTTTGTCTCCATCTTAGAAATGAAGATAAATGAGTTGGAAAGGCAAGTCCCCAAAGATACTTTTAAAAGCTATTTGGATATTTTAATAGCTACCAAAAAATAACAACAATAATATTAAAAAACCACATTGGTAGAAAGCTTAAAACAGAGTCTTATAGGAAGTGACCAATACGACTTACATCTCAGCAGACAAACCTGGACACAATCAGGTTTACTACTGTTGTTGGGTTTTTTGGTCCAGGTGATTTGTTTGTAGTGAGAATCTCAAAGCACTGAAATTAATTCCCAGTCACCCTCCCTATTGCTATCAGATAGAAAAGCAAGTCCTGGCACTCTGTGAAGTTGTGCCAAGGGCCTGATGCACTGAGATATGGAGGACACCTCATGTTACACATCCTTCTCTGCCCCAATATTTAATAAGAAAATCAGTGGGAATGTGGCAACCATCTGGTGGGGCATCTTCCCCATATGCTGGGTTTGGATAAAGCTCCAGATGGGATGTCTGCAAAAAAAGGGACCCTCTCTGTCCAGGCTTGGGCAAAGCAAGGGGCTAGGTATGAGGTCAGTCTGTCACGTAACCTGTGGGGAGCAGTGCATCGGGGAATGCCCTTCTCAACCCTTTTTCTCTCCTCACCTGTACCAGTGGAGTAAGTCTCACCTAGGTCAAACTGGAAATTTCTATCAGAAGACCTGGGGCTCCAGACCTCAGTCTACTTCCTAATCTTATGGCTTAGCCACACGATTATCCTTCACCCACACTCAAAGGCACTAAAGGATGTGCAATTTTTTTCTGCCATCACTCTTCCCTTCAAACTTGTCAGAAATCTCTCGCACGTTCTTCTGGTGTGAGGCCCACTTCCACTCTATTTATCCCTCTGCTGGTATCCCTGGATCTCAGCCAGCTTAGATGTGAGCTCTCCTTCTGCCTGCTTATAATTAGAATGTGCACACATTGTAGTTTGTTTAATCCCAAGGTTTTATTGATGGGTTAGAGGGAGCAGCATGTGGGAGGGGAATCGCACAAATCCTGTTATTTGTAGGTTCAGAGTGGTGCATGGGAGGAAGATACAGAAATCCCATTAGTCATTAATAATATTTTAGGGCAGATTCCTTAGGCAAGGCTTGGAAAATCTCTTCCTGGCTGCCTGCTCTGCTGATATCTAGGTCTTCCTTTGCCCCACTGCTCCATGCCCAGTCAGACTGTATGAGTGTCCCAGCACATTGGGTTATAACCTCTCCTCCTCTTCCTCCCTTGCGGCACAGACTTCCTTTTACTTCTGTTTTGAATCATGCAGAATTCATCCAGGCTGGTGCAAATTTGCCACCATCATTATTTACTATGAGAGCTTCGGAGAGAAACCAAAGCAGCAACATTTGTGTTAAGGCCTTGCTTTGAGCTCTGCAACTGGACAGTAGTCTCTACAGACTCTCTTTCAACCCTGATTGCTGGTTTCTGACTAACCCCCCCTCCCCAAGCTTTTAATTTCCAGATGGAGTAAACTGGTTCTTGGAGTTAAAGGTAAAAAAGCCAATATCCAGTACTTCTCCTCCTATGGGGATCTATCCTCTTTTGAATGTTTTAAAATACTTGGCTAAATTTTTACATGACTATGCATTCCTCTCTTCTGAACACAAGCCAACATGATTGATTTGAGTATTAATTAGCACTATTAATCACAGAAGACCAAAGCATGATCTCGCTGAAGTTCATAGAGGAGCTCTGAACAGTAAATATATGAGGAAGAACAGGTCAAGTGCCAAAGAGATGACTAGACCCTGCCCTGAAGTGATTATATTCCAAAGGCACAAGTGAAGAAAAACAAAGCCAGACAAGACAGAACATATACAGAGTGGGAAGTGGGTATTCAGGCTTGAATGTTTCTTGAAATAGGTGGGGTCTCAATGGCAGCTTGCTAAAAATGGTGTGGGAGCTTAGCTCATGGTAGCATTCTTTTTGGCAGGCCATGAGGTGGGGTTGTGAAAGGCTGCCAAGATGGGTGGATGAAGGAGACAGAAGTATTGGTGACTGATGCTTGGGCAAGATTGTAACCGAATGGCAGATATTCCATTTTGTCTAATCTCATCTTGACACCTGTTTCTTCCTGGGCTGGATTAATCACCACTTGTCAGATTAGGTAAAGCTGCCCAGTTACTTACGAGTCTGGTTTTAATATGGCAGCTTCGTCAGCTTTTCCCTGCCAGTTGTCTAAGGTAGTTTTGTTGGGCTGTAATCGATTGAGCGAGCTCATACCTCAGCATATGCAGCCTTTTCTGTCTCAGCTGATGGCCCCTGGGACTTGGGCGGCTCTGGGGAACGCCTGGCAGAAAGCTCTACCAGCGACGGAGACTGCTCTGCTCCAAGCGATGTGTTTCACATTAAGCACCAGATGACTTTTCCATCTTTTTTAGTAGCTCCTCTAAACTGGAGATTAAAATCCCAAAATGCACAACTCCAGAGCCCCATTTCAACAGACCCACCAAGCTCAAGAAACCCACCCAGCTCAAAAAGGCATCCTGTACTGTAGAGAATGACGTGTGGGTGGCAGTTGAGCTTACCAGTGTCTGCTCCACTTGTTTAAACAATTGCTGCATGGCTGGTTTTGAATTTACAAGTATTTAGGAAGTTTTGAGATTCCCAGACTATAAATGTTAGTATCTTTTCCACTCTCTGCAGACTTGAGCTAAGCTGTCATTTCACAGTGCACCTAATGATTCAGGTGAGGGAAATGGTTTCTGCTGTTGTTCTACTCCTTTGCTGTTTTTTTCTGTGAGATGAAGAATCCTTTCGACATGGAGTCTTTCATGCTATGCTTCATCCACTTGAACCTTTCCTTCCCAGACTTAAGGCATATAAGAAAAAAAACAGATGTCTCAGGAAAAAAAAAAAGCCCCCAAAACCCTAGCTTTACATGCACTTGGATCTTTCATTTTATAAAAACAGTCAAGCCACAACCACAAGATTTCACAGATAAGAGAAAAAATGTGGATTGTACTTAATTCAATATTATAAAGAAATGCTCTTACGGGGAGACGGCAAGCTGAGCCAAAGCCAGACCAAGACTGCTGACTGATCTGAAAAATGTGAATATTATTCACACTGGGACACCACATCTCATAATGCTCCATGTGTGCTATAGTATATAATTATGAAATGTTTGCATTAAGTAACTTGGGTGCCTAAATACAGATGTTCCTTATTGACATTAATTGGACCTGACATATCTTTGGCCTGCTTTATAACAGTCACCAAAGCATGCATTTCCACTTTACCGTACATATTCTAAAGGAGCTCTGTTCCATATCGAGCTTATTAACAGGGAAAAACATTAGTGCCTTAGCTATCTGTCATATATTTCAGGTAAAAATGCAATTGGTTTGCATTAGAGAGTGTCGTTACTGGGGACTGACCACAAACATTAATTTCTGTTCTTTTTTATTTTTATTTACAGTGAAATCTGTTCCCAAGACTTAGAAAGTTATTTTTTCTTTCCAAAACTGTCAATGCATTGTGGTGCCATTTCTGCTCTGCTCTTCTTATTACCATGTCTCAAATGTCAAGTTTCTGAGAAAGAAAGAAAGAAAAAGAGACAGAGAAAGAGAGAGAAAGAAAGAAATTGTTCTTTAGCTCCCATATAAAATATAAATGGCTTTTGCACTTGTTAGTTTAACTGTTCTACATTACTCTGCAGTGTGCCTCATTCCAGTATCTAGAGAGAAACCCTAAGTATTAAAGAAAAACAAGGGTACTCATATTTATGAACTTCACCTGGCTGGTTCAAAACAGGTTCTCCAAATGGGAACCCAAGAAGGCCTACAGTTTCCTTTGAGATAATCAGTTTTAGAAGTGTCATGCATTTGAGATCCAGATCACAGATTCTTCAGAATCCTTATGGAACCTCAGGTTTTAAGCAAACCTTTCTAAACAAGCTTCCTTGGAAATGAAAGATAGGCTTGTTTTTGACATTTTCATCTTAATTTACAATGTTCAGCTGAGCTATTGATGAGTGGGAGGTGTGTAAGTGGACATTCATGCTTTTAAGCGATGAACACAGAGATGAAAAGGCATTTGAAGTTTGGTCTAGAATTCAGACATGAAAATTTATTCTTCTGATATTTAGGAGAAACTTCTTATACATATTGTTCCAGGCAGTTAATGGACCAGGATAATTGCTTCTTTTAAAAGAGGTTTATGTAAAATTGTAGAGAAGAATGAAAATGAAAATACACAGAGCAGAGAGCTGGTGATTTCATTTGGTTAGAGTCCTCCTTTTAAGAGAGGTGTACATCTTGCCTTTAGTGAACCAAATAGTGAAAATATATATGTTTTCTGAGTCAAATTCAACTTTCCCAAAGTACATAAGTCTCATCTAAAAGACAAATACTTGCCCTTTCCCTTAATATTGTGAGAGAATTTGTTGCATTACAGGAGGTCTTTTTTTCTAAAAAAAGTTAAAAGTGATTCAGAGATTTTGTGTAGGCTGAGGACTTTTGCCTTACTAAAGGAATAACATTGCTCTCTTTCATAGCAAAATGCCACTTTCCATTCTAAAACTGCTTGAGAAAAAATGTTAAAAAAATATTGCATTTTCTCTTTGACACTGCCATTGCCAATTAACACAATTCCAAAAATCTTCTGCTTGGAATATATCTTTTGGTTTCCTCATAACAACTTAAGCAAGACAAGCACGAGATGAAAAGGGAGCTTCCCAAGTACGTGCAAACACTTATTATAAAGGGAGAAGTCCCGTGGCAAATTTTCCACAGCACAAGTCATTGTTTTGAAATGTATTTCAAGACTAAGCATATCTGATCACATCCAAGGCAGGAATATTACTGTTTATAACATCACTGTAAGCTGTGAAGAATACGGTCTTCAGATACAGCCAGAAATTGATGATGGAGTACTAGAGTCTGAAAGGATCAGTGGATTGTTTTTGAAGCAAGAAAGATAAAAATGATGTAATATTAAGCAAAAGGCCATAGTCACTTCAAAATGCAGAAAAATAATCTGAGCAAACTCATATATGCTTGAAGCTAGGTGCTTTAACACCGATGAGTTTATACTTTTTCACTTGTATTCAACTGGTGAGATGTTACTTGTAGCTGAGTGTGACATGAGTCATAAAACATTCCTTTTCTATAGGCCATGCCAAATGGACAATAAATACCTGACAAAATAATCTAGAGTTCATCAGAGGTCATTCCAGGAAGTTTTTGTCCAGGCATGTACATTATAATGAACTGATAATCTGCTGGGGTCTGTCATTTATGAATTTAAAAAAAAAAAAGCTTTTTATATTCAGCTTGTTTTTAATTACCAAAGTGGCAATCCATAACTAGAAATATGCTAAACCTCAAAGTCATTCAGCACCTCTCTTGTTCCCAACCAACTACTGAATGTTGATGGCTCAGGTAAGTGAATGCTCTGCTCTAAGCTAATTCCAATTTTGTTTACTCAAAAGCTGGCCTTCTCAGCCCATCTCTGTTAATGCGAACAGGGCAATTGCCTTATCTACAAAGGCAAATAGTTCCACAGGCTGTTGGCTTTTCAGCAGTATCTAGCTATATGAAAATACACCTTACTTTCTCCAAGGCTTTTTTCCTCTCCTGGAGACTATTTTTAATTTTTTTACTTTGGAGATGGTAACCCCTAGCAAAACAAATGAACAAATTTTCTTTCTGAATGTCTTTATATTGAGTTTTAAAGAGGTACAGTTAAGATCTGAGAGAATACGACCAGTAGTAAGTTATGACAATAATAGCTCTGCTGCAGTGGACAATCCTGTTTATGTCTAACACTTACTGTGGATTCCAACCAGTCATTTTTATACAAGTCCATGAAGGCAAAAAGGTTGTTTAAGGCCATAAGGAACTACCAGCACATGAACAAAACACTTCAACTCCGTTATGCAAGGTTGCAGTAAACTCTAGTTTACTTCCAGCACTAGCATATCTTGTCAAGAAATATCAAACAAAGGAATTAGGAAAGAAAATACAATCTTTGCCTTCCAATTTACTTATCCTTTCAAAGCACACACTGATACACCTCACCCTCGGTTTTGCATACATTCTGGGAAAACACCAGCAAATTTCGGTAGAGCAGGCAGATTGCCCAGAATTCCTTCCAAGTTTAGAGAATGGGCCCAAAAGTCTTTGAGTAATGAATCACCTCAAATTCTCCATAATGGCCCCAGCAGCAGCGCTCCTACGCCAAGATGCAAGGTTCACCTCTCCTTGTCCTACAGGAGAGGCACAGACTTGCAACTCAGAGGTGCCAAGTATCAGGAAAATAATACACGTGAATTATAGCAAGATAAACTGGACCCATGGCTTTGAGAATGAAAACATATTGTAATTAAAAGATCAAAGGCAATCCAAATAAATCAACTCTGTTTCAAGGGCTAATGCCAGGAACAGGCTTCCCTTTCCATGATATCAGCAATCTTCTTGTATGTGCCCATCCTAAGCTGTCAGTGCCCTGCAGGATGTTATGACTCGGCCTCCATATCACGCGGCTGGGCAGCAGGGTACAGAAGAAAGGATATTTCCTGCTTTTAACCTAGCTCTGGCTCTTGATATTTCAGTATTGCCAGTGGATTTTTTTTTCCCTTAGCCATATGTCTTGCTGAGCACCCCAGGCAACACATACCTGCAGGTGGGCAGGTGGGGATTTGTCAGAATATAACAAAACACAAATAGCAAATTGTGAGTGTTTAAGCCATGGAAGTCAAGTTATGACAGCTTGTTGCCAGGAGTATTTGTACCGGTGGGTGTGCTGCACTGTGCCCACTGTATTCCTTCACACATCTGTTCTGATGAGAAAGATGGGCTTAAACATGGAAAGTGTCTATAGAGCAAATAAAACCACATGACTTTCAAAAAGTATCACTGTGCTTCCCATGATCTCCTCTTTCAAAAGGTGATTTCCAAGGTAGACCTGCATCTCTGATTTAATGTGTCAGACCAGACCTGTGCACCAGAAGGAATAACTGGTGGTAGTACAGATAAGCTGAGAGGACGCAAATCCTTTTTTGGAAACATGCTTCGTGTGTGCCTTAATGCCCAGAGTTAGGGAGGGTAAAAAATGTTTGACTTTGGAAAAATTTGGGTTCAGCTATTTACAAAATGCAGTAAGAAACAAATTTCTTAATTGTTTATATTACTCAGGAAGTCCCTGGATGTATCCTGGGAATCTATCAGCAAACAAGTTACAATTCTAATGACATTATCTTTCTTTATTCCTGATAAAACTGGGATTGGAGGGACTTGAGGATGAAGGTAGCAAGTTGAGCTAGTGCTAAAATGGTGTAGATTTTGCAGGGCATCTTTCAACTCCACACACTATTAGGCCTTTGCTTTCAAAGCTACTTATATTGTGCATTTATTATTATTACTGTACCACTGTTCTCAATATTGAACACCTTTTCCCTTCGCAAGAGCTCTGAGGCACTTAAGAAACAATGGCAGTGCCAAGAAGGGACCTTTTCTGTTTTGGAGAGAGCTTATACAGTGGAAACAGGGCCACTCACAGCTTGTCCATATATTGCTGGACAAGCCTAGCGAGACTTTATTTCCTGAAGAGATGAATCAGTGCAGCTCTGCAACATTATAAATGAGGTCATGGCAGTCACCCAGAAGCTGCAATAAGCTCAAGATCTGAAATAAGGGCTTCTCATGCTCAGGAAATAGAAGAGGCAACCCACAAAGGTGTCTGTAGACAGACTCTCTACGGGACACCAGCTGGCGCATGACTTGACCAAATTATTCATTTTTGGGGCTGCTGTGAGTGATTTACTGCAAACTAACAGGATCCTGGAGCTCATAATCACAACAAAAGGCAGGGACACTTTGCACATGGCTGGAGGCAGCTGCTGTAGCAGGATTTTTGCAAGCGAAATAGAGGCTGTCACTAGGAGATGCAAGGTGTGACACTGTCTCCACTGCTTGCTGTTACAGAGCTGCCTGCTGTGCTTCACATTGCCACTGGTCACCCACTCAGGCCCATGCAGTTGGCTGAAAAGTCTCTTAAAATTGCTCAGGCAGCGGAGACTGCTGCTTTGATCCTGAAACAGACAGATCCCTTCAATCCTACAGCCATTTCTCTTCCAGTGCCAAGAAGGAAAGCAAGGTTGGAGCACCATTTCTTTTAAGGCAACATAAGCTTTCAAAAAAAAAAAAAAAGGAAGATTGGGGCGAGAAAAGAGGCTTATTTTGTTAGTTGGAAGGAAAAGTCTGGGAGGCACCAATTTAAAAGGATATTGAAGTGACTTAGTGTCTGTCTCTTCCTGAATTTTGAAAACAGAGTCCTTTGTTGAAGGAGGCAAAAAGCAATGGTCTTCCGATTTGTCCTACATTTTACCTGCAGAAATGACCTGTATGAAAGGAATACAGGCTGCTGCCTTGTTCGATGCAGTAGCTGTTAAAGGATCCTGGGGAAGGCTGGTGTGGAGGTGGAAGGGAATGAGTATTATTATTTTTCTACATTTTGACCCCATTAGACATTCCAGGCGCAGGTCAAGTGCAGCAGTTTATCTTCACCCCAGGGAGGAGTCTGATCTGTTGTCTTTGATCTATCCTGTGGTGATGAGTCTGATAATGTTTCCATCTGAGAGCACTAAAGCAAGTCAATAAATAGCAAAGCAAAAAATTCCACCGCTGCCATAAACCAGAATGGGAGAAGGGGAGGGAACCTTGAAGTCCCTATTGTGTGGGGTTTTTCCCCTTAAGAAGCAGTGATGGGGGCATTAAATATGATTTCTACTTAAAAACTCTCTATCCAAATACTCTGTCTTTTAAGCGTCATTATACTTGATCAAAGGGGATCCAACTAAGTACCATTAGTCAAGAGATCCTCATTTCCAAATGTTTCATTGAACTTTCTGCTGCTTGCTGAAGTTTTAAACTCTCGAGCCAGGATCTGCATGTCAAACTACAGAGTGACAAATGAAATCAAGAGTAAAAGGCTGTCCACAGACTGTATTCCTGATTTCAGTCTCAATTATAAACCACAGGCAATTCTGTTTAATCCCTGAAGAAAGGGGATGCTTTTACTTGGGCTGCCGCAGGAGCTGATCACAGACAAACTGTGGCTCCCAGAGTCTATGGTTGCCCCATGCTAGGAGAAAAGGTGTTTGGACCAGCTCTTCTCACAGTGGGATAGCTCTGTTTGGCTAGCCAGGGCATTGAACAGAGGAAGCCAAGAATCAGTTCTTGAGGAATGTAATTTACCCCAAACTGTAACACAGAGATACGCAGCTCCCAGAGGACTGGCTACTTGGCTGACCCCTCGCAGAAGAGGGAGAGCCATACAAAAAGGTTGCTTCTCCCTCCCCACTGTTAACATGGGGAAGATGGTTAAATAGTTCTTTATATCTGCCTCTTCTCAGGCAAGAAGCCAGGATCGAATTGTGTCCTCCATGGGAAGAGAGTTAGGCACAAACAGGATATTACCCATGTGATAAAAGCACACTTAAAAATCCCAATCTATGTTAAAAGTAACATCAGTTAAGACAAAATGTTCTTGCAAAAGTCGTTTTATTCCTCCCTCTAAAAGAAGTTTCTACTTCTGACTTCTTAGAATTGCTAAATTATCTGGAGCAATTTATGATTAATTTTAAGATATTTTCCAGCCTCTGGATGTCTTCAGGACTGTAACTGTTTCTTTGATCTACCTGAACCTCTCAACTCCCAATCTAGGATGAAGGATGAACAGTTTTTACTGATTGGAAAGTTCCACAGAAAAGGATTAGAGTAGTTTCTTTTAATTTTTTTTTTATTTTGACATTTCTAAATGAAAAGATTTAATTCAGTGAGGCCATGTACTAATCCATATCATGGGAGTCGTAGCCTGAGTGCCCAGCTGGGTTGCATGTCACAGTGAACTGGAGGAAGACTGTAGTACCTGACAGAAAATGCACTACATATGGAGGAACATGACCAACTGAGGACAATGACTGTCCAAAACACATTCAGGTCCCATGAGGCAGCATGTCCATCCAAGCAAAACCTGGCTTTGCCTGCACAATAGCTCAGCTATCCAGAATTCCACAAATTTCTACTCCTCCCATCCATATTCAGTGGTCGCAAGCTGAGCCCCTGAGCTGTGTTCCTTCATGATGACCAGGCCAGGAGATAAGAATGGAGTTCCCATACTCCATGCAGTGGTCAGTGGAAAGCAGGCAGGACTTAAATCCTGCACAAGAGTATCTCCTACTCATGTTTTGTTTGTATGAAAACCAGGCAGAGTCAGGGACTGTTTTCTGCCATGACATTATAGTCATTAGCCTCATAGCTTTTCTTAATTAATCTACTTTTTGTTGCCTACAACATATGAGCACATCTTGGGCAAGAGCTATTTATTAGATCTTTAGATCTCATTAGAGGAGAAAGCTGCCTTGTCTGGGTTTTGAATTTGTGATGGTGGAATATCCTAGGATTGATTCATGGCATTTTGTGATGGATAAGTTCCTCTCAATATCTCCAAAAAGCAAAGCAGACCAGTAAGACAAGAAATTGCTTCAAGAATACAATCACAGACAGCAATTTTACAACAGAAGCAGGAGTAGCTCACTTCCACCTGGTAAAAGCTTGTTGTTATTGAATTACTCTTTTATAAAAAGCTGAACTTATTCTTTGTGAAAGTGAGAATCCAAGAGAGAAAAAATTGAAACAAATCTGGGGCACCTACAGAAGCTCTTTCATCCTTATGGAGGTACACAAACCTCCAGCAATGGGATGAACTCTCTCTAGGAAGACAAATAAAACCTCTTATCAGCACATTTGCACAAAATGGTGCAAAATGGAATAACATCAATTTCCTGTTACACAATTTCTTTCTCACAAAACACTTAAAGCTCATTTTTCCCTCCCTTTCTCCTGCAGTTCTGGACCTTATGCAAAGGAAGTCTGGACGTTATTACTATAAGTGTCTCCCTCAGGACTCAGACTTACAAACGTTCTCCGATCCCATGTAAACAGGATAATGTGTTGGACTGTTTGTTTATGCCACACTGTAATTCACCCTTTGACATAAACCAGTTTCAAGTCATTTTTTTGCCCTCTCCTTGTCTGGGAATCAAACATGACCTGCAGGTTTCCCTGCATAATTAGATAACAGTAATAGCAGAATATTGGCTGGTAGCTGAAGAGTTGCGCCAAGATCATGGTCTTGATGAAAACGCAGCAAGGACTACCAGTACGTGCAACTGCCGCCACGTTAGGTGAACCTTGTGGTGTCCTCTGGGTAAAGATAGGAATCAGCATTCATTTATCTCCAGCCAAAATGGCTATTGCAGTGGCTAAACCTCGCTGATGCTTCAAATAGACTACTGTGTTCACTGCTGATCAGGATCCTGTATTGTCTCTCTATCTTCTGCTGACACTGACTGTTTTTCCTATATTTTCGTTCTTCTGCTACTACCCTGTAAGATGGCTCTGACTGTAAGGATAGTGGTTGGCTGGAAAAGGCAGAATTATGAGGCCCTTCTGAGTCAGCAAAGGCAACTCAGTGGTAAAAGCAATACTGAGAAGCAACAACTTGCTTACAAGGGCATTCCCACCTTACTTCTGGCAGAGCTATGCTGACACTGGAAACCGTGAGAATTTGTAGGGAGGGAAAAACCATGCAAATAATACCAAGTGGTAACTAATATATTCATGTTTCGGGAATATGGTGAATGTCTGGCTCTAAAATGGGGATTCACAAGGGAATGAAGAGGCAGAAAACACCTACATGTCTAAAGAAGCTGACAAGTATTCACTGAGCTTCTCAGGGATACCTAAGCAATTTGGACCTGTAACTCTCATGGATTTCAACATGCATCTAGGTTTCAACATGCATCTAAATGCATGTAAAACTCCTCTCACAACTTTATCCAGCTGAAATTCAGATAATATAGATGAGTAATCCACTTACTTAGCTTTTTGTTTTGCTCAAGATCATGGAACAAATTGATAGAATGAGTAATGAAGCATGTTCTCTTTTCTATCCTGATAACTAAAGCACTAAAAGATGTTAACCAAGTATAAAATCTTTCTATTGCACCCTAGGTAAGCAGAAGAAGTTAATTTAGCTGCACCCAGATGTCAGTGATGATCTGTTCCCAATTAACAATGTATTTTGGGAGATTTTTTTTTTTTTCCCATCACCAGATTATTTCTGATTTTAACCATGCTATACAATCATTCTCTGTTTCTTGGTAATATCTTTCTTTTTATTTCTCAAAAGGAAAGTAATGGACAGCTTAAAAACACATCAATGAAGCAATGTTTATCCCAGGGGCATTATATTAACATTTCTTGGAGGACTGAGTGTTTGCAGTTCTCTGATAAACAGCCTTAGCCTTTCCCTTGGCAGTTAAAAAAATGGCAATAAAACTCTCCTTGGGCAATTGGTTGATAGGACCCAGAGCTCTTGCATTTACCAATGCAAGTGGCAGACAAAGCTTAGGGAAAAGAGAGAGGTTATTTGTTAAAAAGGATTCAGTATTGCTATTGCAGCAGGCAGGAAGGGAATGGCGTGCTCCTCCTGGGCCCAGAAGAAAGGTGGAAATTCCTCAGAAGCTTTGAGTGACAGAGATTGTGAAAAGGCTGATCCAGGCCCTAGGTTTATCCTGGCCAGTTTGAAAACATTAACATTTTCCTAACTTTATCCATGGACTCAAATAAAAACCAAACTGGATCATTTCCAGGCAATGACTATCAAGATTTCAGTCTCTAACCTTGAGATGGATAAGCTCAGACCACAGAGACAAACCCAGATCTAGTCTTCAGAGGAGAGGTCAGGCTGAAGCCTCTCTCTACTTAATTTAACTAGATCTGGGTGGTATCTGAGTTCAAGCATCTTTGCACTTTCTTTGATCTCAGGAGACCATTTTCAGGAGCTGCTGTATGAACTGCCTTATGTTTTTTGATATAACTTTAATTGTACTGCTCAGCCCTCTGATGAATCCACGAAGAACTTAGATCAGTGTACAAACTGCCACAGCCAAAGGAGCACCAAGACACTCCCTCTGAAAATGCTGCTTGGTGGATTTCCCCACCAGCAGATTAGGTCTTTCTCCCTTCTAAACACTTGGGCTTGGGTTAGAAAGTAAAACCATCAAGGTGAGCTTTTGTTCCTGCTGTAAATGGGCCTGTCCAGCTTCCACCAGAAAAGACAAGACTGCTCCATGATATTTTAATCTTCTGCGTACGCTATGGAGCAGTTGATGGCTATTAATTCTGTTTGTTCATACGCCCTTTCCTGCATGTGCTTCTGTAAACATATTCAGAGCTCATAAAATGTTAATTAGGAATAAAATAAAATAAATAAGGCAATAATCTGAACCTTCCGGTCCCTTTTGGCCCAGAGTACGTGCTTGCTGTTAACTATTTCCAGGCCATTCACAAACAAGTGAAAATTTACCAGAACAGGCGTCTTTATTCAAGCCTTTTTTTACGATGCAATGAAAAGAGAAACACAGCCCAGTAAATCATATAATTAACACAAGCTTGGTGCTTGGCGTGTGAAATTAACCCAGGGAATAAACAAGTGGCTGGGTTAATCCCACTGAAACTCCCGTTGTGCTCCGAGAAGCACTGGATGTGCAGGCACTGGGACATTGCCTCTCCCATACTGCGGCAGGGTGGTGTCCACCATTCCCTCTGCAAAGGTATGGCCACGGCAGGGCCAGCTGAGCTGCAAGTCCTGGAAGATTTTCGAGACATTTGTGGATGTCTGCTGTCTCCCTATGATCATGGCATCAGGTTGTGGAGAAACAAGCTGAAGGGAGGAAAGGATCAAGGTGAATTGAAATTCATGGGTGAGCACAGTGCAAAAACCTGTATGAGATTACTTCTGTCCCGAGGAGTTTATGGTAGGAATAGACCCAAAAGAGTAAGCAGAAGAGGGGAAAGAGAATGAGGGAGGGATGGAGTGATGTGTCAAAGGTCATTGGTGAAACCAAGACCAGGACCTGAGCTTGTGAATCCCTGTCTGGTGTCCTGAGCTAAGCAGGTGACTTCATATTGCTTCTTTGGAGAGCACCAAACCTTCACAAAAAGCATAACCATGGTCACACACACACATGTACACACACATACAGAGTGAAGAGAGCTTCCCAGCAGGCGAGCATTGGCTGCTTCTGAACAAAAATTAAAAATGCTTAGCACTTTACTGTCAGTAATATAGGGCTGAAAACACGAATATGCAAGTTAACATCAACTTTTAATAGGTATTTTATCAAGGTGCATTCTTGATTTTGGTGAAATTCAGTGTTACAAAAGTGGGAAGAAATATCTAGGACAGCTGGAGGAATTAATATAAGTCAATGCTTTGCAGCTAGCCAAGCTAGAATATTTGTGAATCAGCATTCAATTTTCTACCTGAATATGAGTGAAAATATACTGGTTTTGTGGCTTGTTTTTTAACCTGTTTGTACTGTAAGGGAAGGTCCACCTCTTACTGGCAATTTTTGATCAAGGACTGCACTATTCTTTTAAACAAAACCATAGAACACAATGGTCTTCTTGGGGCTTCTTGTCAAATTTCTTGAGCTTAATCTAATGAAATTCATAAATGCTGAACCTGTTCATGGTTTCTCAGAAATGTACCTCATCCAGATGAAAATTTCAGTGCCCACTGACTGTATTTGAAATATCCCAAACTTCAAATCATCTGGATTAGAGCAACATTTGGTGTGGTATGAACAGAAATTTTCTAGAGAAAAATGTTTTGAATGATCACTGTGAAGTTCTGCAGAGCAGGGGCATCAGTGCATGCTGCCAATCTGAAGTAATGATGTAAAGCACCTACCTGACATAAAGATTTATCGAATGCTTGGACAGGCTGGGATGGTGATGGCTTGGCTGAAGATTAGCAGTTTACTTTTAAAATAGACCATATTAGTCAGTCAAAAGTAGTAAACAGCTGGTCTCTAATTTACCTCACATTAATTGGATTCTAAAGAAAGACTTCTGACTAAAAAACAGGTTCCTGATTGACACCCATCATTAATCTCAGAAGAAGGCAAACCCAAGGAGACTGAATTGTCTTCTCCTTTCCTATGCATGACTCTCCATCTTCTGCAAGGGTGCAGCAAGCTCTGCAGCCTACGGTTACTTTGGTCAAACCACAGCAGCAGAAACAGACAAGTGAAAGAAACAGCATAGGGGAAAGTTTATTTTGTCATTACTCAATCTGGTCTTTCTTCACGGACAAACTGCAACACAAGCAAGTATTCACCAAAAGACTTTTAAAGGATGACCAAATGTCTGTGATGAAATATTTAATACAAAGTCATTGTTAGAAATAAGGAAGAAAGAGAAGAGAAACCACACACATACACACATAAAATCAATTTCCAGAGTGAGTCAAGAAATGCAAGAAACCAAGGTTTTTATCTTGACATAGTTATTTGTTTGTTCTCTGGTTCAGTTCCTTATATGAAAGATATATGCTGAAAAAAAAAAAGCTCTTTACAAAGTCCAAGGTGGGTCGTGGGGAAAAGCCGGGATCCTGGATTGCGTGAATGCTATCATGTACAATAAGGTCATTAAAACTGCTTGCAACCAGGTTCCCTCCTGACCTGCCATTTTCAGTGCAAAATTGCAGGCAGGCATTCAGAGGCAGAAAAGAAGCACACAAAGGGAGCAGCTGTTCTGAAAACAACTTTCTGTATTTCTGTTCAGCTCAATGTCCTCCTCAGCACATCTACCATCTTCCTTTGCATCTTTTTTTTTTTTTTCCCCTAAGTAGCCTGGTAACAGCTTATCTTCAACAGCCTTCTAAAAACAGACCAAAGGGGATGTCACAAACTTGAGGCAGCAGTCATCACTTCATCTTCGACTGCCTGTTCAACCTAGGCCATCTCAAGGAAAATACTCATGGTGGCCAGAAGCTTGGGTGTGTTCTAGGAAGTGTATCAGGTGGCACAGGAAAATGAAAAGAGATTTTTGGAGAATAGGAAGGTGTCTGCAAAATGAGAAGTGGTCCCTACTCAGAGGCTACACAGCTACTCCACAGCACCTACTTGGAGCTGTGGACAGCAGGTAAATGTCAAGCATCAATAGCCATGAGGTGATTTTTCTTTCCTTCCTGAATCTATATTGGAGAAGACTGCTAGGAAGGACTGACTATAATCAGGAAGAATATGATGGGGGTTGGTGAAAGCAGCTTTCATTATGTCTGGCTCGGTCAGTGTGTCAAATCTGAACTGCAAAGTTATTTCACTCCTAAACTCCACAGGCAGTTTTTAAATATGCACCTCAATCCTTCTGCACAATGCCTTTGAAGTTCCAGCTCGGTGCTCCTACACAGCTGTACCTGCCCAGGGGACTGCTCATCTACCCACCTTGTCCTGCTACCGATGGGAAGGCCAGGACTAGGGATCACAGCTTATGTCAAAATGGGCAGAACCATTTGGATCCTCTAAGAACAAACAAGGCTTAAAGAAAAAAAGAAAAAAAAGAAATTCCACTATATATGTGATATAAGCTCAGATAGATCTCATCACAGTTTTCCAGCTCTTGGGATATTTGTGGGTTTGTAAAACTCCAGCTCCTGCAGTCCTGTGATTATTTGAGAATTACAGCTAGCATTAAAAAATAACAACAAAAAATTTTTCAAAGGGATTTGAAGACAAGCTGTAATGCATGAATAATAAATATTCAGAATTCAGACGGCAAACAAAAGAATCTATATCGACAATTTTGGAACTCCTGTGATTTTGATTTTTGGGACTTGTGCCATTGTTTTTTGTCACTTGGGACTGGTGTTCCATGATTATTTAGGTGGTACTTGTAGAACTCCCTTTCTTCTACCTATGTTCTCGTGCAAAGCTATTATTCCTGACACAGAAAAGGTATACAGTTGATTGAGATGTATAATTCCTAACTTGTTTCTAAAAAGGGGGCAAGGCATCATATTGTACCTTTTAGAAGTACAGCCTGCACTTATTTATAAATTAGAACTAATTACAGGTAACCTGTCTTTGGCGTAAGTTAAAAGAAAAATCCAATTTTCAGATCTTGGCAGATGTTTCAGTGTCTTCCCATTATGATCTCAGTTGGCTTTATCAAGTGATACCACATTATAATTAGCTGAGGTATATGCTACAATTCAAAGGAGGATGCCCAAGAGCAGAAGCTGAATCTGAAGAAGCCTCAAGCAAAGAAGCTAATAAATGATACTATTTCAATTAGGCAATTACTTGTGAAAGAGCTGAGAGCACTGTACTGAAGACAGCATTTCTTAATGGATTGTTCGACACTCGGGGCTCTTGAGCAAGATGTGTGGCATCCTAGGAAAAATGAAAGCATTTTGCTCTCCTGGACAGAAAAATTTCACTGTATTTGAAACGTGTCTTAAAGACTCCCCTTTCTCATAAACAACACTAAGTGTATCTGGATCAGTCATGAGAAAAACTTGTTTAATTTATTCTTAAATTCTTAGGAAAAAAGGGCTTTCTTAAACTTCCTTTTTTGGAGACAGACAAAGTCCACACATAAGAATAAATATCTATATTACATATTTAAATTGCTTCCTGGCTCAAGAATAGTCAGTCTCCCTGACAAAACAGAGACTTTTCTGAGCCTACTATAAAATTCCAAAATATTAAATCTTTATGCATTCCACAGCATACTTCTGGGCTTTATAGGAACAACTTCTAAGCTTCAGAATTTTGAATTTTTCACACAAGATTAATATTATCATAAACCAAAACCAAACAGGCAAAACCTCTTGAAGAACACTTAAGGGTCTAGAAAAAACTCGTTTCTCCCATGAAATACCTGAGTCCCATGTCCACCTGAACAATTTTTGGCACCTGAAACATGCAAACACTGTGGATGCAGGCACATGCTGGGAAAGCATCAATACCAAGAGGAATGCCCACATTCCTTGCTTTTCACCACATCTTGACTGATGTCTTGCAGTGATAATATAAGATATTGCTGAGCTGCCTCTTAAAGAAAAAGATATTTGACTTCCCATGCAGGCTTCATGCTGTCCTGCTGACACCCACAAAAAGGGATCTTGGTTCATGACTGTGGTTCCTCTGTACTATTGCTGGTGTCACCCTAATGGTTATGGTCATATTAATTATGATTGTTATAGAAATAGTAATAAAAAGTAACAACATGTACAGCGTAAGGTCTTCACAGGAGACATGCTCTTAGGGGCTACAGTCTTTTAAAGGAGACCTTAACATTTGTTATTTTTATCTTGTTGTTCTCATTTAAAACAAAGTTATTAATGCCAAATAACGTTTGCTCTTTTTCATCCAAAGAAAAACCAAATGGGGACTACTGAGCATCCTCAGCAAGCTCAATGGTGGCTATTTGCCATACATGGCACAATCATTGGGTGTTCTTGTGCCTGGTGAAAGATCTTCGAGAAAAGCAGGAGGGCTGGTGAGGCTGGATGAAGCCTGTCCCATTTGTGTGACAGTTTTATGCCCAAGACATGTGTCTGGCTGTAGAAGTGCTGTGTTGCCCTGTGCCCAGAGCCCTCCCGCTCTGCCGCAGCCAGACACCCCCACGGGTACCACAGTCCTGCGGTGACTCCTGCACATGCATGCCAACTGAGTGTTACAAATGCTGTGAGGATTTTATAAGGGTCAATTAGCACCTTACACACAGCTCTGAATGCCTTAAAGAAAATACAGAGAAAGAGCGAAGCAATGTCTCTGCATGGCTCAACTTTGGGCTCTGCAAACTGTGTGGAAGGAGAGGGGGCACACAGGTATTGGTTCAGGGCCCATTTCAGGTACCCTGAACTGTCCTCTGGAAATGTCTCCTTCACTCTCCTGACAGTATAGGCAGCCAGTCTGAGTTAAGTACCTAAAGATAGATGGCATAAATACTCCCCCTGCACCTCCTTAGAGGGAGAGAGGGAGACTTTCAGTGCCCTTAAGCCAAAACGTTCACTGAGATTTAACATAAACTGAAATAAAGTCTTAACTGTTTGATGCTATAAAACAAACATGGCAGCTCTTTGACAGGACTAGCCATAGGTCAGGCTTATTTGCAGAGAGGGAATGCTAACATTAGCTTGTCTCTGTAATATACTTCTTTATAAACAGCTACTTTTCCAAGCTGATTGCATTTGAAATGCTGCAAGTTCACTTGACCTCCGTTCTCTTTGGGGTTAAGTACATCCTTGGGCTAGAGTTTAACACAGCACTTTGGGAATGTAAAGGCTTAGGGTGCCTTTGGCCTTTCTACCAGCTCCATAATCTGCTTACAAGCTCGTCCTGAACTTTGACCCTTTGGAAAAACGTTTGCTCCACTTAAACAGGGACATTCTGGCTCTGTCCAGTGAGAGCTGGAGCAATGAGGAAACGTGCCAACTTTTAAAAGTTAAGGAGACAGAGAAGGGGAGCAAGATTTTGCCTGACTGCAGGAGCTCTGATTCCTCCAACTACGTAGCAATTAATATCTGTGACCCACAAAACCCATTAATCATCAGAGCAGGTCAGTGGTTAGAGTCCAGCAGGGCACAGAGGGCCAAGCTCTGTTTCCTGCTCTGATGGGAACCAAAAGTTTGTCTCTAGACGTTGTGTGCTCACAAAGCAGCTCAAGATAAGCCTGTATTTCCTAGCAGGCATTACAGTACATATGCCTCACCCCTTGCCTTTCATACTGGCATTTATCTTGTTACTCTACCTGCCTTTCTCTGGTATTACACAGGAAACGTATCCCAGGCTTCCTAGCACTGCGGAGAGAGGCATTTATGTGGGAAATGGAAAACTTACCTTTCTTTGTATCTGACCACAGAAGTGGTGTTGGTCATCTACCCTCTCTCACATCTGCCCATCTGGACCAATAGCTTATGTCATGGGTTGGGATGTAAGCAGCTCCATTCCAATGCCTTGCACTGCCGGACTCATGCTGGAAGGTCCTTCTGGATGCTCTCTTAGGACTCGGAGAATGATAAAGAAGCAGTCCTGGGAGATCGGAGTCATCATTTATTTTCCACATGCTTTTTTTTGCCAGGGATTCACATCACATTTTCTCAAACAACTTACACAAATGTATTTCAACTTGTTACTAGTAATAGACATCCTGAAACTCTGAAGTTGCCCAGACTGTATTTCTAATTCACACACACTTTTGTATCTAAATACCACCAGAATGACAAAACTCACAGAACATTCCCGAGACAGTTTTCGTACTATGACTATAGGCTGTGCTCAAGAACATATGTAATCTGCTTACCTATTTGTGCAGTGGGAAAGTTGAGCATGCTGCATGCTACATCACCAATCTGAATTACCTCCTGTGTAGAATGTGTCATCTTTGCCCCTAGTGTTGCGATAGAAGACAGAAAAGCTTAAAATGATTTCATAGTCACTATTATTTATTTTTGTTCCTGTGTCGCCTGGAAGCACCTCTCATGGACACATATTCCACAGATGTGTCCAGGTAGAGAGCAGAAGGCCTTTGCCCAGAAGACTTTACAAGCTGAGTTGTCCCATTCCATTACTAAACCCCCTTTTGACCTCTGGGCTGAAGAATTTGATACAGATTCTTTTGGGAGATTAAAATTTGGAAACCCACAATCCTGTTGTTACAGCTGGAGCTAGCTACAGTGATACTTCAGACCACTTTTGTTTTCCATAGCATTTGATTTCTTTCTCCTCCTTTCTTTATATCATAGCCAGGGCAGAGCTCAAAGAGGGTAAACACTGACTATATGGAGCATACTGGGTAAAGCAATGAACAAAATACCCAGAGGACCTTCCTGCAGAAAGTTCACAGCAATATATTAATCAGTAACAAGTGCAGTTATTATTGCAGTTTTTCTCACTTATTCCTAAATTAACAAAGATGAGTTTTTACACAACCTTTAGGAAAGCTCCAGATTATAACTCCCTCCCATGCTGCATGGTCTCTTGTGTATAGAAACATATATGTGATGGCTGTCCTGGAAAATGGACAGCGTGAGCACTGTCACCTCTGAGAACAGCCCTGTGGCCAGCAGTTCTCTGTCACAACAGTCCCGACAGGTGAATCCTTGGCACAGACACTGATAAGAAAGCTAAAAATATTTGAGATGGTCTGCATCAAAATCCAAACCTTCCATCTACCTTCCTCTAGGTCTGTGGACACTCTTCTTGGATACTATGAACAGGGACAATATTCATGGCAGCTTCTAGACTGTCCAAAGGGCCCCACTGATGCCTTAGAGTCAGTTGTCATCATCTTCCAGGGTTATAAGGAGGTCTGAATTCTGCATTCTATGGTTTGAGTATAAATCTGTCCTGAAGACACAAAATTAGTATTTAAAACCAAGACAAAATCACTTCCAGATGGTCAAAAATCAGTATCCCACCTATAAATTAGTTGCCAGTTCCATTAGATGTTTTGCATCCTGCTAAGTGTATCTGACAATACAGTATATAAAATAGAATTAATGTATTCCATAAGCTGCTTGTACCTCCCTCTTTTACAGGAGATAGCCTCCAGGAGTTTGGGTGGGTCCAGGAAAAAAAGAGAAAAATAATTTATTACTCTATATCAAAAGGGGGTGGGGCAACCTTTTTTTCCCAGGATGGCAAATATATATATAATGTATGATAATTATTGTTTATTCTTCTAATATGGCAGAACAATGCCATCTCATTGGTATCACAAAAGACAGCAGTAGTTACAGGGCAAGCCTCAGCTTCTCATTTATCTTATTTGGTAGCTGGTGAAGACAATTTCTAGGCAAAGTCATGGAGGCTCTGGCCAAACTCAGCAGAGGCAACTTTCCACCAGGACCCAAAGGCTAAGTATTTCCACTGATTTCCACAAGAAACAGCTCTTTCTGAGGCCCAGACCATCCACTTTGCAAAAGCAATGGTGGAAACATTTTTAATTGCTAAGAATCTTTGCCAGAAGCCTGTGATGGACAGGTCCCAATAGTGCCTACGGTTTGACTTGGCTTCATTTGGCTAGCACCACTCCATTTTCGTTTGTCTTCATTTGGTTTTGGCTAGAGTGCAAAATTCTAGATTTTTTCCAAAGCTCTTGCATCTTACAAAATACCCAGACATTTTCCTCAAATAGACTCTTGTACAAGTAGAAATGTCAGTATGATTTTAGAAAGTACCCATTAATGTCTTTTCAAGTAAAATCCTCACATTCTTTTCAATTACACTCGTGATCCATCTTATTTGTTTCTCGCAAATGTTTCTATAAGCTGCTGTTAAGTGAAGCATATCTGGGAAACATACCCTGAGAACCTTCTTACAGCCATTGGATAGAGTTTATGGCCCCCTGAATTTTAATTCTGAGCTTTGTTTTTACATTTTCTGTTTACCAATGCTTGATCAGAAGTAACTTGATGTTTGACCGTGAACAACCAAGTATCAAATAGTTTCAAAGCCTACTAGAAACAAACCAATGGAGAACTATTCCTGTCTACAAGATTTAAGCAACTCTGGGAACTGAACACATTTGTAAAATATTAAGATCTGTAAAATGTTAGTTCATGATCATTGTAAAAGACAGGACTAGCAAGAAAATGGTGTGATACAAACTCTTAAGTGAGGAATAGTTGCCATGCTTTCCTGGTTCTCTAAAAACAAAAAAGATGACTTACACCAAAGCTATAGTTATCTCCGTTGCTAGTTCTGAGTGACTATTTTGTATTTTAAGGAGTGGGAAAATAATTTTGTCCAATCAGGTTTACTGTTAATGCTACCATAAGTACTTTGCAGTACATCAGTTAGTTAGGTTTTCCCTTTAGTTTCTAGCTGTTATGATGAAACATGAGCCACCGTTAGCATAATCTTTTCTTGCCAAAACCTAGATCACCACACAGGGACCACACCACATCTAGCTGAAACATATAAGATCAAGCATCGCATTCCCAAAGCTGACTAAGGGGCAGTGATGACTAATTCATGTTAAGTATCTAAATTACTTAAACAGCTTGGAAGATCTCAAATGTATGTGCTCAATTAATCTTCTCAGATTGTTGAACTGCCCCATGGCATAGCATGTTTGGCACCAAATTTGTTGAAGCGACAGGGCCCTCGGTACAGGCTTTGTTTCCAAGAGTCAGGAAGCAGAATACGTTAGCAACAACAAAAGGTGAAATATCAAAGGTTCTTTAGAGTTAGCAGCTTTAAAGCTTTCTCATAAAGCCATCCTGTGACCCTCCAGACAAAATGGTGATGTTTCAATCATGTCATTACCTGAGGCAGATTACAATTTTTTTAATTATTCTTCCCTTCTGCTTTCAAAAGGCTTGTTTTTAAGTGGGAGGAGAGGAGGCTGAATAGTGGAAAGGGCGTGTGCAGCTGTACCATGAAAAATACATTTCAATACACATAAATACACCCAAAAGCTTTATATATGTTGCAATATCCCAGACATTGGTGCTCCTGAGGAGAGCATAAAAGAAGAGCAACCCTAAATCAGATAAATACCGCAGTAAATCAGGTTCAGAAGAAAGAAGAGAGGAACATAGACTCCGGTTCAGTCAAGTGCTGGGAGTCAAAAACCAGTGAGTAGGGTTGGAACTTGTTTTCCCATTCTGTGTTGGCATGAAGCTACATAAGTCCTGCTCCCTTGAGGGGCCTGGGGCCCAGTGGCATTCACGTTGGGTGGGAAGGGGAGACAAATCCACATCCTTCTTTCTGAGCCTCAATTTCTCCCACTTGCGGTAAAGCTTCTTCTTAATAGGAAGAATTATTCCTGATTAGACAGGCTGTCCCTTTCCACAGAAATTTTGGTTTCTAGAAACTGCATTTTCTCATGAAAAGCATCCCCTAAAATCCCCAAGTCAATACACCTCCAGCATCAGTCATGAAACATGTCTTCTTCTTGTATCTCTGCCATTGTGATCTCCGGCAAGTTAATTTAATTGTCCTTGGGTTTCCCCAGTGATAAAAAACAAGTAATAACAACAATAACATTCACTTACTACTTTGAGGTCCTGAAAAAAATTTACTATGCAAATAAACATAATTTTCCTGACATTTCATGCTATTAAGGTTGGTTTTTCCTTAGACAAAGGTTAACTGGGGCTGAAAACATAAGCTCTGACCCAAAATTTTGCCCCAAACTCAGCAGAATGTTGTTCAGCCCACATCATTATTTACTGCTTAATGAAACCTCGCACATATCCTAGTGCACCACTGGTGTCTGACAGGTGTCCAGCACAAAGCTGCCTGCAGAGCAATGAGTACATGGTTCTCTTCAGAGTTTCTTTCTGTTCTTATTGTTTCCAAAATGATGTGTTTATAATACCTTTCAGTGGGAGGACACTTGAGGCTTTGTTATTTTACGTACTTATTTTTAAAAAAAGCAGGGTGCCTGTTTTTGTTAACATGGTAACACTGTATTTAAATTATCATCAACATGAATGATGCTGCTGTTATGCATCACTCCACAGCTAAAAATGCCGTCTGTGGCTGGGCTATGCTGACTACAATGACAGGAGGAGGTATTATCTACCTAGAGTACACAGCTACAAGCTTTAATAGCTCACAGCTGTTCTTTAAGGTGCAGAAATTACTTTATTCCCAGTTTATTGAAATATAAGAGAGGCCTAAATCCTCAAAGGTATTAGCAGTTAAATCACGTTGAACTCAGCTAGAGTCAAGCACTTACATACTGGGTGAGCCAAACATCACAGTCAGAGGAGGAGCAGAAAACCAACTTTTGGCTAGTACTTCAAAAACTACTGCACTGTTTTTGCCTCTCTTGAGCATGTCTTCTGCTTACTACTACTTGGCCATGGACTTAGGGCTAGCTAACTCCTGAGCCAGCATTCACAAAGAAAATGCATTTATATTTCTGCACAGAATGTAGAGGAGCTAGAAGGAAATTCCACATTTCAACAGACATTTTGAGTTACCTCTTGAAACTGCCCTTGGTTTGGGTTATCACAGCACTGGGGAGCTGTAGAAGAGCTGGAAGAAGAACAGCAAGTAAAAAAAACATGGCAAAGAGCTGAAGGGGCTGATTCATGAGCAATGTGAGCAGTAAGTTTAGTTCAGGAGAGCAAGGAGTGAAGGTAAAGATTAGTTGAAGCAGTCAAGGTGGTGCAATCCTGTGGCCACGGCCATGTCCTGTGCCCAGAGATGGACCCACATCAGACTGATGATCAGAGCAGGGACAGGGGTGGCCTTGTTTGCCCATCCTCTCCCAAATATCAGCAGCGGAATAATGGAAAGAAAGGAAACTATTTGGGGGAATATGAAGAAATCTGTGTTTGGCTGTTGGCCCATTAAACCACTGTGTGGTCCCCCAGAGGAGCACTGCATGTTTGCAACTCTGAAAATGCCCTTAGCATTCAGAAGACCTTACATGCCAGATGGGACAAACTAGTTTGATGTAAAGTGGCTCGTCCATCTTTATCTCCTGACAGTCTGCGTTGTGCCCTTCTCAGTCCAGAAAGGAGAGGAGGAGCCAGGAAACCTCTTCTCAGGATGGTTATGTTTGAAGTTCAATGGGATTTTTTTTATTTTCTTTTTTTTTTCCTTTGCTTTTTTCTTTTCCCTCTTGGCGTGTGACTTTTTCATGTTGAACTAAGGGGGTCTAATGAATGGAAAACTGAAATCAGAGGATTTTCATTCTTTAAGGAAATTAACCTCGTTTAAAGGAAATGAGTGTTCAGAGGCAGAAAGGAAAGTCATAATTTAAATGATATCAGAAGCTGGTTTTCCTTATGTAACATATTATTAAACAGTGGGGAAAAGCTTTCACTAGGCAGCCTCAGGGAGCACTCAGCAACTATAAAGAGGGTTCACATGCATGGCTCTAATATGTTAATAAATTATGCTAATTACAAGCAAGGGATTAGAGAAGGGGAAATCAAATAATGGTGCAGTAACTGGGCCTCTTTCAACTTAATTTGCAACATTGCCTGTCTAGGCTCCTTGTTGAGTTACTGAGTTTGTTTTCTTCTTTCAAAGACTCTGAACTCCTCTTTGCCCGTGGGAAGATGGTGGTGTCACTATCAAGAGATAGTGGATGAAAAAAATGAAGTGCGAGGGGAGCAAAAGCGAGAACGAACCCTCTCCCTGATGAGTTTCCGATGACTAAAGGCTCAGAAGAGACAGCAGAAATCCTGCTGCTTTTGCACTGTGCCAGCCTGGAAACCCGGTTGAAAAATGTTGTCAAATAGTATGTAATGGATCATGTTCCATTTCTTTTCCTTTCAGAGCCCCTGTAAGGCACGAACTTCACAGAGCTGCTGGAGGAGAGCGTGTGCCCTCAGCTGCTAGCTCTTACTGTCCTGATAACCTTTTATCCTTTTGGCTCATAGAAAGTGATTCCCACATTTCAGTTATTTTCACCTGAATGGTGCTTTTCCCCAAGATGCAATGTCTCTTTTCTTATTTGGAAATGGAGCCATTCCTTGCCCAGGGGCTCCTTTATCTCATTGGGAGAAACATTTTGATTGACTTCTCAATGGCTTTTAGATCATTGATCTCAATTTGTTTGATAGATGTCTTCCTCTGCTGTTGGAATTTTTTTCCTTCTTTTATCCTTCATATGAACATCTCAAGTGGTTTGTCAACTCTATTTACCTTTTCCTTTGTGATTTGCTGGAATTTATGACAGGAAGAATTGGAGTGAATTAGAAAAAATAAAAGTAAAGCAAAAATGTGTTTCATTTGTACTTTTGAGGTTAATCCAGGGTACAGAATCCTATTGTCCATTGCATTCTGGCTAGAGCTGTGTGTCCTTCCGGGAAGACTAGAGGTCAGAAGGAGAAAAAGTTGAGTCTGATAAGGAAGGATGACATTGATACAGAGATAGGGAAAGTTTGCTCTCTGTAGTGTGAAAAGTGCTACCTAACAGTTTAGCTATCTTACTGGGAAGAGCTAATGGAAATAGACACAAATGAACATTCACAAGCCCCAATTTTGTCATTAAAAAATACAGAGAGTTAAAAAAAATAGTCCTAACCCAACTGTGTTTAGTGTCTTTAATAAGTCACTGCCTTTTACCCTTAGGAAAGGGGCAAGTATTCATTTTCATAAATTCCTTTAAAATAGTTTTTTCCTTCTTTTTTTCCTCTCTTTTTTTCATTTGCTTTTTCTCTCCTTCTCTCTTTTTTTCCCCTCCATCAGCAAGGGGGGTGGTGAAAGAAAACAGAGACAAGCCAGATGCCTTTCAGTGCTTTGATCAGTTCCTCTGCAGACAGCCAGGCTGCCTCCTAGCACCTCTTTAACTACAGCTTGCCAGTAAGAAAATGAGCTGTTTTAACTCTGCAATTACAGTGCCTGCTGAATGCCTGTCATCACAGCAATAGGAACCTGATCTGAACTGTATATCCACTGGAGAGAGAATTACAGCAACCAGGGCAGAAAGTTAAATACCCCCTGTGGCGGTGAGACTCATATAAACGAAAAGGCCCACATCCCAGGCCTCCTTTGTTGGTGTAAATATATAAAACACTGACAATACAACACAGAGCTTCTCAAGAGAGTCAGAGAAGGGGGGAGCTGTAGGGTGATGCCATCCCGTTGTTTTCAGATGTTCTTGGGAATGATAGCTATGAATGCTTAAGAAAAGAGAGAGCGGTGGGGGAAGGGAAGGCAAGGCATGGATGGGGTAAAAATATATATTATAAGCAAAGACATATGTTCACTGGGTACTGCTCTATTCATGGCACAAATATAAATGCATATATGGAACGAAGTCAGAAGGTAATTTGCCTTTCAACACCATCTCTCTTGTTGCTCTGCTATCAACATACAAATGTGGATGGGCTGGTGAAGCTGCGTAAATAGACTCTGTCCCTGTTTGGAGGGCAGAGGCGTGAAAAGTTTGGTGACTTCACAAATATGCGGCCATTCGGGGAATACAACTGTGATTTCCTCCCCCCTGGAGGTTAAACTTTAATCACTAGATCGGCCTTCCCTTAGGCAGACAGCAACTTGTTTGAACCCCTGAGAATATTGTATAATCCTATTGTGTGCATTCATTTTTAAGCCACCCTCTCTTAAATTATACAAATAAAAAAACACAACCTATTTGCATTCATGGGCATTTTATGTACTGGCATTTCTTTGGGAAATATGCAAACCAATTGCAATTTGGGCGTGATCCAATGCATACTCAATCAGACAGCCCTGAACCAGACCCTTGCTTTATATGGGCAAGCTTTAATGGTGTCCTTGATTTGCAGTTTGTTTCATTTACCTTGAAAATAAGTGGGTAGCAGGCACTTCTTCAAGGCCTCTTCCATCACAACAAATGAGCTGCCCATTAAGTGGATATGAAGTTCGAATTATACAGCTTTAACTTACTTGAATATGTGGGAAAAGATGGATTATAAGCAGGCAACTCAAGCCAGAAAGTTATTAATTAGTTAATGGCTGTTTTATGGAAGTATTTTCCCATAGATCATGGCTTGTTAGAGGAATAAAATTAGATAACTACTTCTCTAGTGCATAGGATAAAGGTCTAAGAATCCAATCTTATGGGGTTTGTTTCTAATTCTTTCAACATATATTTTTATTGGAGTCATTTTAATATCTGCATGCTTAACTTTCTATTCTGAAACATGTGTTCCCATGCTCAGTTATCTCAGGGATGAGTTACAAGTACTAATTACATCCTGTTATGTTTACCAACATTAAAATGTTCAGACCAATGTTTTCACATTGAAAGGGCAACACACAAGTGCCTTGCTCAGCTACTGACCACTGCAAGGGATGACTTTGAACCATCCTCCAAGGTCCCCTGAGATCCAATGAACAACATGGCTGATGAAAGCTGCTTGGGGAACTGTGTTTTATTTGCTGTGGTTGAAGCATAAATCCCTTTGCTAAACACTGTAGACCAAGGCAGCTGGAGGCGTGATCAGTGCCAGCCAGTGGGCTCATAGCAGGGTGAACATCTCCATAGCACTTGCTGCGGCAGACCCTCTGGCACCTGCTTCCCCAGGACAATGCAAATGGTTTGCAGGTGCTTTGTAGGACAACCCTCAGGCACTGCTGTGCCAACCTGTAGTGAGAAAAGCTTCCTAAGAAACCTGCTTTTTAGATTGATCCCCTGTGCCACCTTTCTCAGCATGGCTGGTGACCCTCCTCCATGCAAGACCTTCATCCTTGACTCCAATCCCTGAGGGGTGGCACTGAATGGCACAAAGGTACTTAATCCCAACCCTGGTACAATTCAGACCAGTCCTTTGGCTACTTGGATTCACTTTGGTTTTGTCCCGCGCTGGTTCGACCAAGCCTAGGATCAGCGCAAAGCCAGTTTTCACATGGTTTCACCCCCATCTCTGACTGCTCTTTGACTTGAACCCAACATGGAGTCCCTCTGGAAAAGGGCTGTGGGTTGGATGGATCCAGCACATAACGGATCGCTTGATCCTTTTCTGGTCCAGAGGGCAGGGCAGCTTTTCAGAGCTGTTCCCAACTGCCACGATTTCTCTTCTCATTTACCTGCAAATATCCGTGGCATGGAGGTATGCTAACGATGACAGGCTGGGGAGAACATGTCAAAGTAAAGGCAGCGGCTCTTTGCTGTAGACTCAAGCTCCCTCTGCTGAAGAAAATGAGTAAAACAGAAGTTAATCATCACAGTTGGGTTGTTGGACTTGACTTGCTTCGGTGTCAGATTAAGTGACAACATAAAGCCCTTAATGATCTTCATGGCACATGAGGAAGAAGAGATATCCCCTTGTAAAAATATAGTTCAATTAAATATATCCACACCCTTGCAATCTGGGTGCTGTGGCATATAGGGTTTGGGGCTAGTAGTGTAGAATACCACAAGTCCTTTTCTTCATAACTCTAATGACAAGGAACTGCTCTCATCATCTGTAAAATCACCTATTCAAAAGGACAAGTGACGAGTCACACATGAATTGCTATCATATGGTATAATGTATACTCCAAATATTTACAAGACAAGGCTGCGCTCTGCTCCCTTTCAAGAAACCACATGTATTTACAAACGTAAGTGACGGCAAAATTTAGCCAATAACATCTCATCCTTATATTAGACCATTAAAATACTGTGGCTGAAGCTGTTTCCTTGCTGAGTTAATGTGTCCTGATGCACTTATCCTCCATATTTCAGCTGCTGAGGGGTGTAGAAATATGGCACAGATAGCAGAGATTACTACTCTTTTGATAGCTGCAGGTTACTGCAGACATCTCAGGCAGAATTAATTTGTTCTAGCATAAATGTCTGATAGTGAGACACTAAAAGCTGAGCTAGTTACCCTATTCTCCCTTTGTAGAGGGATACCTCCACATGAGAAACTGTATTTAATAACACAGCCCTCTTCCTCTTTGCAACTGCCTTTTACTTGTCATTAGAAGAGGGTATAGAAGCAGACACAATTGACTGGGCTAAATATTAGCCTGCTTGGGAATTACAAATGGTTCAGAGCATCTGCTTATGTTACATGATGTTCCTACCTGAAAGCCAGTGCCTCCCCATGAAAGGAAAATCAAAGATGCATATAAAGGCACTGGAGATATTCCTGACTGCTGTAATTTTCAGCACCCTTTGTCTAATTATTTATGATGTTTGACTTCTGGGTTTAAGTTTTTCAGAGGAATTAGATCTCCAAAAAGATCTAACTTGAAAACAGATGTTTGTACTTCTGTTTTCATTACATGTTGGTCTTTGATGAATAATGGATTATAGAATAGGAAATGTCATTTCTTTTATCATACTTCAAGTATAGCTAGGCTGATTCGGGTGGTGGAAGCAATTCTCTAAAAATGTGACAGTGCTTTCCATGATTGTAGCCAAGTTACAGTCATTCGATTTTTTTTAATTGTTTGTTGCTTTTGCTATATAATTTGCATTTTACTCTTAAAAGTGTTTAAGGCAGTCATGTACAGGATCAATACATGATTTCCCCTGCCTGCAGGTCAAATGAAAATAAAGGAGTGTGTACACTGTCAGGGGATCGCAGCTGCACTGTGTTGTGAGTGTGAGTGGGGAGAGAAATAACTCAGCAGAGGAGAAAGTACTCCATGCATTGACTTGAAAAACATTGTGTTTGTACCCCTCTTGCTTTCAGCGTCAAGATATTTTTTGCACTACAGATTTGGTTCTGGAAAATAAATGAATATTCCAAATTAATTTGGGGTGTAAGATGCAGTATGATATTTCCATTGATTTGGAAAGGGCTGGCATTTTGTCTCAATTTATTTACCCCAAACTCAATTGCTGCTGTTTCATAGCAGATAACTTGCTCTGAATCTAGTCTCTATGTATGACAGACTAATTTTTCTGGCAGGGATGCCTGTGGGGAAACCTAATTCATATGCTCAAGAGAGAGAAGCCTTAAAAGCACCTACCTTTTCTCCATGCTGTTGGCCTAGTTCTTAACTCCACAAGTCTTTCTCACTCCTTTCTTAAGAATATCAAAAGCCTGTGGATGTAATTAAACACCGTGCTTCTTCATTTCAGTTATGTTCATCCAGTACTAGATCACAAACAATACAAAGGGAGTAAGCAGTCATATAGCAACAATAAATACACCCTTGTTCAGCAACGAGTTTACCAGGTGAGGTAACTTTGCTTGCAATATTGTACAAATTATTCTGATTGACTAAAAATACCACAGGTGTTTCTGCAGAGGTGAATTCACAGAATGGTGAATTAGATTAAATTGATTAGATGGACTTTTTTTTCTTGGATCTAACAGGTCCATGCCATTTTTGTATGGCATAATCACAGATAGTTCAGTGGCAAGAATAACCAGGAATTGTGACTACTACATAGGCTAGTGGAGACATTTCTTTTGGATCTAGGGTAACGTAACTGTATTCAAGACCACCAAAATTGTGAGCATCGAAATGGACAAAGAATATTTTATTGAACAGACATGATGTTAAAGAGTAATTTGATCATAAGAATTTTTACAGAAAGAAGAGATATGAGGGAAATATTTCTTGATCTATCTGACCAAATCCTTATGTAGCTGCTCAAAGCTGAAGCCCAAGAAATTCAGCTGAGAAGCACAGTACAAAATCTTCAGTGATACCCTCATCTAGAGATGTGAAGGCCTAAAGCCAAGAATGGGTGTATTTCTGAAAGGCATGCTTTTTCTAGTCCAAGTAGATACTCTGGGCCAGACAGAGGTTCCTCAGGGTGCAATTCTCCAGCTTATATTATGCCAGACCAAGAAATCAGATGAGATAATCAAGAAGCTCCCTTCTGGCCTTAAAATCCATGAATTTATGATTCATTTCATTTAACTACTTTAATTGCGGGTGCAAGGTTGTACAAATATCTCATAAAGTCAGTTATAACTTTGTTTCAATGCAGCACTGTTTGCGAGTCTCCCGTGCTGGGCTGCACTGCCGAAACAGATGACATGCAGCGCTCGCTTCAGCTGGAAAGCCAAATATGCTTAGAAACATGTTTTATATTTCTGGTTTCTGACTGGAAAAATGAAGATGACCTGAGCCTGGTATGCATAGATGGCCCATCAATACTGAATTGTTTTTGCATTCACCAGAATTGGATGTGAAAGTCCAGTCCAGTGTGTGTATCATGTTGAGTACCTATTCTGTGCTCACATCATTCCTCGGCCAGCAGTGAGCTGCCAGGGAGGGGGCGAGCTGCCAGTGTTCTGTGTGGTACAACCTGTTAGACCGTTTGACACAAACCTGATGAGATAGCAATCATGGGCTGTGATTGACACTTGCAAAGTGAGCTTTAAAAAAAAAAAGAAGCAACTTTGTCTCCATGAGCGGCGTGGTTTGAAATCAAACACCTTTTTGGCCACCATAGTCTTGTGGCATTTAATATAATAATATTTCATTTTGTTCAATGACTAGCTTTCATCTTAAACAACTCTCTCTCCCCCCCCCCAGAGCCCATAGAGAAGAAATTAAAGATAGTGTTTAGTGTGAGAATACTTTCTTGGTTGTCAGTTAGAAAAGGTGGTTTTGCTCTGGAAGGTACCACCTATAGTTCTTTAAAAGGATCTCAAACCTCACATGCCGTTGTTTTCCTGATGTGCCCCAATGGTCCTCTCTCTTCCTCCTTCCCCCCACTCTCACCACCTCCTACATCTGCTTGTGCACACAGTTTCCCTTTGCTGTGGCCTTCTGAGCCACTCATTTTGTACTGCAGCTCGCTCTGCCGATACACCTTGCTGCTTTCTTGCAAACCATGCTGCTCTTTTGGCTGTCAGCAGGCTGAATTCATCAGCTCACAGAATGCAAGGACCTGGCAAACCTGTGTGATCTCCTCATCAAACTGCTGCCAAACATTTGTCAAAGGACTTAGTCAGAGTTGGGGACATCACTCTTGGCTCAACCAGAGGATGTCTCCGGACTCAGAAACAGATTCTTATAGATCTTGGTGAGGCTGCCTCCTAACATTTGCCTGGATAAATGAAGAAATTTTCTTTAATGACATACTCTGAGGTGCTTTCATTTTTATAGAACATTTACTTCTCTGCAACTTTGCAATGGGTCAGTCTTCTTTCAGAAATAGGGCTTTTTTGGTCCACAGTATTTGTGCAGGTTCCTCTAAAGGAACCCATGTCGCCCAGTGGTCAGAAGCCTCCAATGGACAGGCCATTCCCTTGGGTTTTGCTACACTTTGCAAGGGAGGTGCAAGGATTAGGAAAGAGCTTTCAGATCCTGGAGACTGAGGAAACTGAATGGACATTAGAAAAGGCCTGACACATAGGTGCTTCTTATTTTCTGCATGGTCTAGGTGCATGCAGAAATAGCCAAGGGAGAGGACAAGGATCATTGTGGAGAACCTATAAGTGGTGTGTGTACTTAAGCTGTTACAGGGTTTTCATACGTATCTTGCTTTATCATCACAATGTGCTTTCCTTTGCTTGGCCTAGAAAACCGTTGCTCAATGTTCTAGCCAAAGGGATAATATTAAAAAAGCACTTGACACAGTGCTGAGTTCCCTCAGCACTGGTTAATGCTATGTTTTATTTTTCATGGCACTGGGCCTATGTGTGAAGTTCGTATCTGGATCAGCAGGTGGTTACCTGACCACCTCCAGCCTCTGTATGAGCTGTCAGTCCTGCAGGCCCCCTTGGAGCTATGGGCTTGATCAACCTGTCCAGAGAGGTGCTGGCCTCTGAGCTGGATTACTGCCTGATGTGTACGGACTCCCAGTGATTGCTCCTGTGGCTCAGTGCCACCCTTGGCTGGAGCTCTGCGACTCCTGAGTCCAAGGGCCATGCCTTGGTCTTGCTTGAGCCTTGCCTGCTCCTTGCTTGGCATCCAGCATTTGTAGGGTTCCTGAGCACCAGTCTGGCTTCTGACCTCCTTGTTCCCCTCCCTTTTTGACTGGCAAAGTCTTTGGCTCCTGTTCTTGGTCTTTGTTTTCCCCCATCACTCTCTCTGGTTCCCTCCTCCATGCTGACTCCAGGCTTAGCTCTAACCACTGGGCAGGACTGCCCACCCTCTGTGAAGGTCCCATAATAACAAAGGATAAGGAACTGCAGTAAGCCGTCTCCTCCTATGAGTAAAGAAGTCTTCTGACAATATTCCTCTCAAAGGATATATAAACGTGACTTTTACTGCAGATGGTACTTGCCACCATCTGATACCAAATCCTAGCTCATTCCACAGCTTCAAGGTCCCTGGGAGTTTTCTTTCAGGCCATTCTAAAAGTAAAGGGCAAGCACAAATGTGTGCTTGGATACACAAAAATAGCTCTACAGATAAGGATAGGTGTGGATTTATAGGAAGGAGGGTCTAAGAGGTGGTGCCTTCCATGAGCCCCACCATTCCCACTGCAGCTACACTCAGGCCTGGATGTGAACACAGCCTTCCCCAAACTGGCTGCCATTTCACTGATATTTCAGTGTTTAATTTGGCCCATTTCTCTTGTTCCTGCTGAGCAGAGACTTCTCTACCAGCCCCACGCCATTTCCTCATGACCCAATAAAAGCCACATGCTCAGAACTAGCGTTACTGCTGACGGCTTGCTACAGTCACTGGGGTGCTAATTATCCCCTCCCCTCCCAGTGTTTGATGTCATGAAACTCACAGGACGCATCATTACTTTGGGGATTAGCACATTCAGACAAGTTCCCCTCCCTCTGGGGATGTACCTGGTGAGGGTGGGTCCTGAGCTAGCAGCCTCTGCCTGAAAAGAAGAAGCAGGAACACCCCATGGCCAGCCCTTTTCTTCTTGTTTGAGGCAAAAACAGTCAGGGACAGCTGAAGTTGTATTTAGGAGCAAGTATGGACTCAGCTAAAATGCTTTGATTATAAACTCAACATTTTTCCCAGCTGAATCTTTGTGTCCTTCTCTTGCTCTCTTTTTGGATTGGTTTTTTCCTTACTATGTTCTTCTCGCTGTTACTTTCATCTGGGCCCTGCCATCATATGTACTGTCCCTCTTGCTCTTCAACGCTGGTCCCCCCAGCAGTTTTTCACTTCGTTTAGCCACAGCAGAGTAGGAGCTATTTTGGAATAACCAATTAGGCAAAAGAAGATACCTCCACCCCAAATCCACAAGGAGCATTTCCCCACCCAGAAAATCAAAGAGATTGTGGCTGTGCAGATGGAAAGCTGGGCAGAAAAACAAAGGATAGGCCTAAATTCACTTTCCAGGCTGATAACATCCAAGGAAAATCAAGCAGGGCAGGTGGCTGGGAGAGAAAACAAACCCCCAAAATAAATAGCGAGGTTGATTCCTGTTGGACGAAGCTGTGGTGGCACTGATGGTTTGTGTACAATAGGTGCAAGCAGGGAAAGTGTGACCCATTAAAGAGCATGGCTATTGCAGGGAGGCAGTGCTCTGGCACTGGGCAGGAGGCCTGTGGGCATGCAGCCAGCAGGGTGTGAGGGAGGGGAGGAAGGAGGGTCCTGTTTTGCTCCTTACACTCCTGGAAAAAATCATTTATCCTGACAGCCCACCTTTGCTTTGAAGGCTTGCACACACCTCACGATAAGGGACTCAGAGCCCTTATTGTGTAAGTTTTATGGACTCACTGAGCCCATGGCTCATCCATGGGCTGGCCCATGGCGTACCAGCGTTATCCATGAGGATGGTATGCGGGCCTCACCACAGCTTCCTGCTCCCTTTCTTTCCCCTCCAGCTAGTTTTCTAACCAGAAGTCAGTGCTTTTTCCAAAGGCCATCTCTGCCTGTGTGGCTTCTGTGGGTCCAAAAGACCTTCTTGGCCTCTCCTTAAGCCATGCTTCATAGGCAATATATAGTCCTGGCACATACAAGAATGAAACAGAGAAAAGAGCAAGGAATGCTCTGGGGAAAGAAGTAACTTTATCCTGGCCTGATAATACATGGGCAAGTACAGCAGTCCTGACTCCAGAGGTGTTATCTCAGATATAGTCTCTAAACTATTCTGAGAGAGCTTCTGCTGGAGGTCATCGCTGGGTGAGACTGACTGCAGGATCTTACTGGACTCAACAGGTTTTCTTTCCTGACCATTAGACCTGTGCTGGAAAAAGAAAGCTGATGTAAGAGTTGTTGAAGATCTGACTGTCCTGTGGCCAGTCATGCAGGCATGATCTATGTGAACCTTGTATCAACCCTTGTCTTACAGATCCATATCTCATCTGCAGATGATTCCCAAACTTCTGTCACTCTGGGACAATGACCAGAAAAGAGATTGAAGTTTGAGCACATAATGGCAGCACGTTGATAAAACACAATTTGCTTTTTTTCCATCTGTCTTGCAGACTACAGGGAATAATTAGAAGATAATCTCTCTTAATTCCACAATACATAAAGCAATAAAACAGATGCCAGAATTGAATGATCACTGGAGCCAAGTTACGCCATCTAATCTCTTTCAAAAGCTGTGATTTTGCTAGAATGTTGCAAAACCAAAGAGATTACTCTTAGTACGCAATGAAGTAGATTGAGACAAAGGACCCGTATCAGCTTTCTTTCTATACATTTGGAAGGAATGGGAAGCCTGGATTTCAAATGGCAACTTGGGAACAGGTCAACTGTGGACATGATAATCTTCAACATAATTAGCACACTTATGACTAGTACGTTTATAATTAGCACATTTCTGTAGGACTTTTACTCAAGCATTTTCACAAAGAAGACTGTGGTTTTTAGGCCCATTTTACAGATGAGCCAACAGAAGTTCAAGGAGGGGGAAGCATTTGCCTGAAGTCAATAAAAAGCATCTGGCACTGAGTGTGTTCCTTCTCTTCTGGACCACTGCTTTTCTGGCATGTGAGGCACCAACTGGCTGTGGGTGTAACTTGTCTGTCTGGATAATTGTTTGATAATAAATAACAGATCAAAGGGAGATATTTCTCTGGATGCTCAGAGTCTCTGGGGGGGCGTTAGTGGCAGGATGTAAACTTAGAGAGCGTATAACCAGTTGCAGTATTAAAAAAACAAAAATAAACCCTCAGAAGGTGAAAGACTGAGAAAACTGGATTTACGCAGGCAGTTCACATTCAAATGCAATTTTATCTCATACAGTAATGTGGAGGTGGTGAGGTTGCCCAGCTCTACTAATAGGACTTGCATGACATCTTACACACATAGAGCATATTCCTTAGGCAGCGCTGCATAATAAGTGTCTAATTATTATTATGATTACACTTGGCATTTTTAATAACAGCAGTAATTGGGTGATGTTGATGGCCTCATTTTAGGATTCTGTATTTGGCCTGAAGCTCCAGTCATTAAGTGCTGGCTGAGTAAAAAATAGCATATCATGAAATGTATTTCGTGTCCCAGAGATCTGCCAGACTGGAGGGCAAATGCTGACAGTGTCCTTAATGCTGGGAGGGGTATATGTCTTTTTACAAATACATAAGACCTTAGTGACGCATGGTGATTTCTCATGGTAGCATACTCAGGTCACTGGGAAAGCTAATTAAACAGAATACATTTCACTGTGATCAGCTACTTACAACTATATTGCAGTGATAAGATCAAATGAAGCTCTGCTACTATCATAATGTGTTTTAAAATGTAGAAGGGTGTGGGTGAGTATTATAAGCAATATGACCTAATGGTTTAAGTCCTTGTCGTGGTTTAACCCCAGCCGGCAACTAAGCACCACACAGCCACTCACTCCCCCCGGTGGGATGGGGGAGATAATCGGAAGCGTAAAAGTGAGAAAACTCGTGGGTTGAGATAAAGACAGTTTAATAGGGAAAGCAAAAGCTGCGCACGCAAGCAAAGCAAAACAAGGAATTCATTCACTCCTTCCCATGGGCAGGCAGGTGTTCAGCCATCTCCAGGAAAGCAGGGCTCCATCATGCGTAATGGTTACTTGGGAAGACAAATGCCATCACTCCGAATGTCCCCACCTTCCTTCTTCTTTCCCCAGTTTCTATACTGAGCATGACGTCATATGGTATGGAATAACCCTTTGGTCAGTTTGGATCAACTATCTTGGCTGTGCCCCCTCCCAGCTTCTTGTGCACCTGGCAGAGCACGGGAAGCTGAAAAGTCCTTGATTTACTATAAGCACTACTTAGCAACAACTAAAACATCTCTGTATTATCAACACTCTTTTCAGCACAAATCCAAAACACAGCCCCATACTAGCTACTATGAAGAAAATTAACTCTATCCCAGCCAAAACCAGCACAGTCCTGGGCTAAGCCTTGCAAGGCATGGATCTAAGTCACAGAAATCAGTCTGGATATCCAAACAAGAAATGGAGGCTGCAATTTGGCAAAGAATTTTAGCAGATGCATAGGTTGCCCTTAGAAAAGCACATACACAAGCAGTTGACTTGAACCAGATGGGATGTAAACTGGTACTTAAGGGTAAGCATATGCTTACATGCTTATTAAATGAGAACAGGTTGCCGAACCAAAGCCTAAGAAAGTAGCTGGAGTGGTTCACAAATCCTAGAAGATTTTTAGTGAAATAAAAAGGCAACTGCTCTTCTCTCTATCCTTGGCTCTAGCAGTTTGCCACTCCTCTCCCATCTCCCAGTAACTTTTGAATTTTTACCAAATGTAACAGAGATGGAGAAATCTGAGAGAGTTAAATTCCTACAAGGTAGGTGTAAATCAATGTCTGGGCAAAAAGAAAAGCCCAGATTGGACTTCCATGCCCCCAAAACTCCCTTTGGATATATAAGGAGGAAGGAGGAAGGAGCATATTCAGGCAGTATCACCCATGAATCTCCAAGTGATTAGGAATACAGCAGCAGTAACTACACACTGAGGCACATACTAAAAATGGGTCAGTATTAATGAAAGGCCAATATCCGACCTACTTGGAAGCACCGATGCTTAGGGGTGTGTTCCTGAGCTCCAATCCATAACCACAGAGCTACCATCAAGCCCAGATGTCTCCAACCTTGAGTAAATTATTAGTGCTTTACTTAGCCAAAACTCCACCAGAGGCCACTATTGTTAAATAGATGTAGGGATTTTAGGGTGTGCAAAGCACAGATTGTCCACTCGCTGCATGGCAAATACAAAAGGCATTTCCTGAGGTTTTAGGGTTTTCTTTCCCTACCTTCTCATTTTAAGAAACCAGGTAGATTATTTCTGAAATACGCATATATTTCTCCCTCTTTTTCACAAGCCAGCAGATAACAATCATGATTTTTCAGAAAGCACAGCACATACTGGAAAACCACTGTCCCTTGGCACAGAAGCTTACAGAAAATACAGAGCTATGTGAATATAATTAAATAAAGAATAAGAAGGACAGGAGGTACTTGATACCTGATTTGTTCACTAATTTTAGCAAGTCTTATTTGAACAAATTATCTAAAATAGGAATGTGTCATACACAGCATGATCTTACTAAAACAGAGCTCTCTTATCCCCCATCTTCATGATTCCGTCATATTGAGTGTGAAAAAAAAAAATCTCATAATAATTTGCCTTTGTAAACATCCTGGAGCACTCAGGATGATTCATGCTATAGAAATATGATTAAAATAAAAACACCTTCATGAAAATTCATTAAAGACCACCTTTAAGGAGGATAGTCTTCCATGGATGACTGTAGGGTTGCAGTTTGCCTATTAAAATTCACATCTTAAAATGAATGTCATTCACGTAGACCTGGTAAGCCTGGTTAGGTACCAGGGCTGGAGGAAACAACGTTTCAATGAGATATTTAACTCTTGACTAAAAAGAATATTTTTGCAAGGAAAATGAGACTGACGTAGGGCTTGTTCCAAGCATGGATTTGAGACTAAAATGGGCATGGGGAGAGGAGATTTTCTCCCTAAAGTGAGACAATGCTGGGGCAAGCAGTCCCCTTCCAGCTGGAGCTGGAAGGGAACTGCTCCTGGACATATTTACTGCTCCTGGACATTTTTATATGTCTCCTGGACATATTTAGGATCACAAGAAGCAATATTAGTGATTAGTCCTACAGATGGTAGCCTAAAAGCAAGTAACTTTGTTTTGCCCACCTGTTTCAACTCTGAAGCCTAATAATGACAATTTAGACACCAGGATTTATTTAAAGCCACTTCTCTGCTTCCAGCATGTGCAACAGAAGAAAGTTAGTTTTGCTATGGGGTATTAAGCAATGCACTATAAATGCCACTGTAGATGGAGACCTGCTAGTTTGGGAGGGAAAGGTATTTAATTTAACCCAGTCTGATAAAGACAATAGCCTGTGTATTTCTATAGATAACAAATTGATATTGACTGGTCTAACACATTAAGGATCTTTGAATTCTCCAGGATGCAGTATGTTTAATGCTGCAAATAGCTGGCAGCTCCTTCACAATTTTAACAAACTGCCTTGGACAATCTGATGGAATAATCTGCATTACAAAGTTCAATTTCCCATCAGCTGATGATGAAATCACTCTCTCAAACTGCTTTTCTGCTATTTGACTCAGGATATTGCTTCTTGGTTAGTCGGCAGCTTCCCTCCAGTCGTCAATAAGCATTTTAATTAACAAAATAAAACCCTAAATGTGAATTGAATTTTCTCGGCAGCTCGAAATCCTGCCTGAGCAGAAGATCCCGTCTGGGGGTGCAGCTCAGCACTAGAGGGCAATCGAGATACACATGCAAGTCCAAATATCCCCTTCTCAATAGCATTTTTTTTCTGGGGAAAGGTGAAAAATTGAGCAGTGATGTCTGTTTCAGCCCAATCTCTGCATGGAGAACAAGCAAGGCGGTCCTTCAGCAAGGCAGACATCACCTGGAGCCCTGCCTGGGAGACGAAGGGGGGGAAAATGAGCTTTCCAAGGAAGCAACCCCAAGTTGGACAGAGAAATCAGGATGGTGTCACTGCTGGTACCAAACGCTTCATCTCCTTCCTGGCTAGGTGGAGAAGACGTAAATAAACCAGGGGAATCTGTGGCCTTTCTCTTACAGGAAATCAGAGAAACAGGGTTTTTTACAGTATATGCAGTTTGAGGACAGGGACAAGCTTCTAATCTGTGTCTAGAGGCCAAGGGCAGATTTATCTCAGTGGATGGTGCTACAGGGAGCTGTAGCTTCCCCATTACCAGCCTGGTGCAGGGCATGATGGTTTGCTGTGGGACAGGCAGGTATCAGCCAACAGTGCACCCCTCACCGGCCACATCCCATCAGTCGTCTCGGGGCTGCAGCCAGCCTGTTCAAGGGGTTCCTCAGTGTGGATGGCCCCAGACACTACTGCAATAATAAACATGAATTAGTAATAATAATAGCAATTGCTACGTGATCTTCAGACCCTAAAATCTATGAATCTCTGATGAGATCTGCATTGTAGTAAATCCTTCTGTAATGTTCTCTGGGCCACCTTATTTAAATATTTGCTTAGTGCAGCAGATAACCCTCGTAAAATGGAGTGATCTGTCAGGAGGAAATAAATGTAACTTCCCCCTCCTCCAGCACCCAGCTGCCTGCGCTCCAGCCCATGCTTTAAGCATGGGAAGTGCTGTGCAGCATTAAGAAATTCTGCTGTCATGTTTTAACCCCAGCCAGCACCTAAGTCCCACACAGCCGCTTGCTCACTCCCCCACAGCGGGATGGGGGAGAGAATCAGAAGGGTAGAAGTGAGAAAACTCGTGGGTTGAGATAAAGACAGTTTAATAGGGAAAGCAAAAGCCGTGCATGCAAGCAAAGCAAAACAAGGAATTCATTCACTCCTTCCCAGGGGCAGCAGGTGTTCAGCCATCTCCAGGAAAGCAGGGCTCCATCACGCGTAACGGTTACTTGGGAAGACAAACGCCATCACTCCGAACGTCCCCCCCTTCCTCCTTCTTCCCCCAGCTTTATATACTGAGCATGGCATGATATGGTATGGGATATCCCTTTGGTCAGTTGGGGTCAGCTGTCCCAGCCGTGTCCCCTCCCAACTTCTTGTGCACCCCCAGCCTACTCGCTGGTGGGGTGGGGTGAGAGGCAGAAAAGGCCTTGACTCTGTGTAAGCGCTGCTCAGCAGTAACGAAAACATCCTTGAATTATCAATGCTGTTTTCAGCACAAATCCAAAACATAGCCCCATACTAGCTACTGTGAAGAAAATTAACTCTACCCCAGCCAAAACCAGCACATCTGCATATATTTTTGTTGGAAGGGTTTAGGCCTAGCCCTGTGGCTGTGAATTCACAGCACCTTCACTCAACACACATGCACACATATGCAACCTTGATTTCCATTACGTCTGCCTGTCAGGGGTTTCTCACTGGTAATTGCAGAGAATCCTTCTCTGTTTGGTTCTGATCAGAATAAAAATAGCATCTCTTTGCGTTTCCTGTAGTGCTTGTTTTGTGCAAGCGTTCTAGTCAAATCCATCGCCAATGAGCATTTGGGAGGGAACAACACATCTGAATTCAATATGCCTGAGTATTAATCGCAGTTAGTGTGCAATCTAAGAAACAAGCAGTCAGCCATAGCACAGATCAGTGCTATTCACCCTGTGAGAATTAATCACTGCACCAGAAAATGTGTGATACCTCATATAGCTACAGACTCATTCAAGAGCAAGAATGTAAGAAAATCATTCTCAGCTGCATTTAAAGAGGTTTCACTCTGCTTCAGCAGCAAGCTAGTCTGGAAGCTGTCTGCCTAGCTTGAGAGAATAGTTCCTATGGGCAGCCCAGAGTCAGTACATATTTTCTTTGCTTTTCCTTTCTCACAGGTTTTATTGCAGATTGGTTAGATCTTTCTGTATGTTCTGGGATCTAATGCATGATGGCATCTGTGGCTGAGTGCACAGGGACAATACGGGTGGCCCAAAACTCCCAGAAATTACTTCATGTGATCAGATTCATAGTTCTGTAATGACGCTGCAACTTAGTAGATCATGCTGAGCATCAGGCCTGTATGTCATGTAAAATGTGTGTACTCATTGCATTCATTAATGGTAGTTCATATTCCTTGGTACAGCTGATCACATCTCTATGCTTGCAGATCTCCTTCTGTAACAAGTTCTACCATTCTCTTTAAATAAGATTTAAATTGCATGACCTACATATGGGTCAAACTACACCCGATGTATTTCTAAGTTTGAAGAATCTCATGTCGGTTGAGTATTAAGATTATTTTCAGTCCTTGTGAAGGAGTCGGTGATCAGCACTCTGAAAATAATCGAATTTCCCATTGAATTGGACTAGGAACACACTTTCAGTCAATTACCATGTCCCATCTGAGCAACGGAAGTCTGTAGTAATGAGCAGTACCTCTTAAAACACACTAACTCCTTCACCTGTGATCATCTGTGATCATATCCTAAAGCACCCAATTTAAAAGCTATTAGGCCTTCATGTGAAATATAATGCACTGTACATGCTACAGCAAACAAAAGCTCCCATATATCATTGCAGCCTTTAACTTCATGCCTTTGCTTATCCATCTGCCTAAACTTCCTTGCTGTCCCCATCAAGCCAAAACCTAAGTCTGCTGTAAGCAGTGCCATGGGACAGGGCTGAGAGGCACAGCACTGGAGCTCCCTTTGCAGGGCGGCTGTGAGCTGATCATCTCTGACGAGCTCCCCTGCCACTTTCCACAGGAGAACAAGTCATTAGTCCCAGTGTCGCAGCCAAATTCCAATCCAGGTCATTACAAGCTGTTTAATTTCCCCCAGTGGCTTCATTTGGACACGGTATTCATCACTCTTCTCTGAAACAGTTATGGGAGCATTGCTGCACATTGATGACAGAGGTTTTTTCCCACATTTGGCTGCTTGTCAGTGGCAGAAAAAGCTTCTCCAGGACAGACAGACAGACACACTTTGCAGAAATCTTTGGCATCCCTTGACACTCCGCACAGAGGAGGATACTATTTCTATAGAGACAGCAGCTCCTCCTTCTTGACAGTCCTGTCTGCATCACGAGCTCAAGCTACATTAAAAAGGTGTCTTGTGAGTGGTGTGGACACAAGACATGCATGCACACCACGGGCCATGGATGCCACTTGGAGGGGCTGTCATATCTAGCCACAGTGTTTGCTGGGGGGGGCAGCTCGTCTCCATACCAACTACACCCCTTCCCAAGGCTTGTGCTGTCAGTGGCTTTGGCCCTGGGAGATGTTGGGAGAGCCATAAAGCTGTTTTTAATCACAGTCTGTATTTTTGGAAATTGAGTGGAATCCTTTGCCCTGCTGAACCTTGTGTCCTATTTCCTACAAACTGTTTCTCCATCATCAGCAACAACCTTTTGGCTCTGTCTGCTTAAGCAACCTGAAATTTATGAGGCTTTCTGGTGCTTCAGGCAAAGAATATGGAAGAGCAAAGGAAGCCGCCATCCCCTTTGAACCATGAGCCCCCAAAAGAGAACTCACTCTACTATGTGTTGTGGGCAAGTTCATAAATAAGGCAGGGCATTACATACACCTAGCTGGAAAGAAAGACGTAGCTTTTTGGAGAGGTTTTTGTTGCCACCATGAAACACAAGAGACGATACTATCTTAGCTGATGTGTGGTGCTGTCTGCGCAACATGTAATTGTAGGTAAAACACAAAAGGATGAAGACAGCCACATTCCAGCCCTGTGTTGCTCCCTCCCTCCCACCTCTCTGACCTGCAATGTCTCATTTACTCCATATGCTTTTTCACAAGGCCATGAGTTTCCAGGAGACTATGCAGAGCGCCAATTAGGAAGCATTCGACCTTGATCAAGACAGAAACCTTAATTCTTATTCTTCCTGATCTGAAGCGAATTGAATCCCTCTGTCTGAGCTCATCTATTATTTGGGCTCCTGGATGCCTGAGAGTCTGAAGTCAAATGGGACTAGATTATCATACTCTGGGGTATGCAGGCAATGTTTTGCTCCTCTGAGCTAATGAGTGGAGTCTGTTAAGGGACCTGATTATTCCTACATAACTTATACCGCTGTCCCTACACAACTTTTTCTTCCAAGCTGTAAGGATTCAGGATTGTCATGCTGCAACCCATTTTTGAGACTGCATAAAGCAGGCAAATGCTACATGGCAAATATTCTATGGTTACTTCCTCTGAGATTGCATCCTAGACAGATGTCAAAAAAGCACAGGACAGGCATGTTAAATATTCCTTTGAGAATCTGTCAGTGCTGATACCCAAGACTACGATCAATGGGAAGGCAACAAGCCTCCTGGCATGTGTATACATGGCTCCGTAACTACAGCCTGTTGATAGCAAGCTTTCAGGGCTTCCTCCTCAAAGCAGCCAGCACCACTACAACTAAAGGTCACCAGATATAAAAGGGAGAAATGATGCCCACAGGGAACAGCAGGTGCAGCTCCCTTCTCTTTAGGAGAGGCAGTTTCTTTAAACAACTTCTACGGATACTTGTCTTCACACAAGCGATTGTCACCTCTAAGCCCTAAATGCAGAAGACCTAGTTATATTATAAATACGTGTATGTGTATACATCTGTATCGCCTAACTATACAGGTATATAGGTACAGCATTAAACCACACACACACAAAAACCCCGTGGCTCTGGGTCATTTGCTTTCCCCATGTATCCTGATGTTGTTGGTTGTTCATCATTTTCACCCCACCTCTCCTCCTGTCCCTCCTCTTCTACTCTGTCCTCCCAAATTCCCCATCCCCACCACAGTGCTCCCCACCATCATACATCAGCTGTGGTCCACACAGCAGTGGCTCTCAGCCTGAGCTGGAGCATCAGGCACAGCTATTAGAGGACAGTTTGCTGGGTGAGGGCTCTTCCTACACGTAACGTAACATGCTGGATTGTTCCACCATGTGTTTTAAGCAGCACTGAAAAGGTTGAGAAATGTGACCCTGCAGTGGAGGCAGGGCTGAGCCTCCTCCATCATCACTTGTACAACACTTACTTCCTCTGGGCACTGAATGATGTTGCTTCTCCCTCCCTTGAGTGTAACGCATAAATGAGCACAAACCAGCAAGAGATTTGTCCCATAGTCCAGCCTCTGAGATGTTCCAGACAGGCTAACAGGCATACAGTATTGTTAGCATCTCACTCAGCCTGGTGGTATTTCTCAGTTCAGTATTTTCCCTTTTCATAAATGAAAACAGTCACTGGGATGGAAAGAACAAATCAACTGACAGGAAAAAAGCTAGAGCTGCTATATCATACCCCAACATGCATATTCAACTTGGGAATAGGCTGTACTCATCTCTGCGTGTAGGGTATGTCTAGGCATCTCTCATTTTTCTTTATTAGCAAAAATCGAACTATGCCAAGTCTTGCCCTGCAGTTTCAGAAGCAGGCACTGTCTGCAAATAAATAGATGCCAACAGCACATAGTCACCTAGAAAATGGCCCTTTAGTTTCTGTCCCCATAGACCCCAATTATTAGAAGCAAAGCATGTTCCTCGCTGGTGGCTGAGAGCATGAGGACGAATAGCCAGTGGAGCTCCCCCGGACCTGGCTGCTGCTCTGTCCCCGTGGCTCTCCCTAGTCCAAGCTGTTGGCTGCCACAGGGTGAACTCAGAGTTTTTCTGGTGGCTTTGTTTTAGGTTACACCTCTTGAGAAATTGCAGGCTGTTTCCTTTCTTTGATGAAGTTCTGGATCCTGCTGTAGTGCCTTCAAGAATTGCTATTAGAAAGAAAAAAAGGGCATGCCTGGGCAAAAGAATTCTTTCTTTTCAGCAAAATATCCCATGAAAATACATTTCCAACAAAAAACAAAAAACATTGCTACATTTTTCTCTTTTGTTGGGGCAAAACAAACCAGCAATATGGGCACTTTTCTGAAATATGAAATCATATTCGCTGGAGAAATATGGGATCATGTTTTCTAGACCACCATGGAAATGTCCCATGAGGCTGAGATGTTGCCACAGCTGTACAATTTACACTTGAAAATGTACATTTCATGTGCACACTGTTCTGCTACTAGACCTTACAGTTTGGTGGTGGTTTTTGTTCATGAAGGATGTGATGTCGCTTTGCAGGAGAGTGGGGAATCGCTGTAAGTCACATGTAATCTTGCGGATCAAGGCTGCACTGCATGAACATGTTCTGCTTGGGCATGATCCTGCCTCAGCATATAACAATCTGCATCTACAGAAGATGTCTTGAAGGGTGGGTTGTAGAATGTTTCCATCTGCTGGCACAGGAAAGACTGGATGAGGGCAACCAGTTGTAGGAAAAATTGGTTTTGTAATGGGGATTTATGTTGTGTCTTGTGCCATTATTCATGTACAGTCACAAAATGAAAACATTTTTGTTTCAGCTGATTTCTGCAATGGAGAGGGGTTAACTTTAGGGTGGAGATTGCAATGGAGATGGCTGGGTTTGAGCCATGGCTGCTTCTTGCTGAAGAAAGGAAAAGGTCCATAATACTCAATTTCAAATCTCCTCAAACATGAACTTAAGTCGGCTGCAGTGAACTCCAGATTCACAGTCCTAAGGGCATCTCAGGAGATTCAGAAAAGAGTTTTCATCTTCCTTTCCCCGCCATTCTCTGATTTGTTCCTGACAAATACCCCTGTCTTTTTTTCCATTTCCCCTTGCTAAATACTGAGAAAGTACTGCTTGGCTAGATGAGAAATGACCCTTTTCCAGTAGAGGAAACCAGGACAGACTAATGATGCAGGATGAAAGAGCAGCATCAGTATCAAACAAAACATTGGGCTTTCTTACACTCAGCTCCTTTAGGAAGTCATTCCCCAGAGCTGCACAGAGAGACATCATGTTACTGCACGGCCTATTTCTGGTGCCAGAAGACAAACAACCCAATAGTTAACATCATTTGCACTCTTGAAGACAAGTTTTGTTGTTCAGAAGCACAGAATGAGTAAAAGATTATTCTCTCTGAGTCAGCCATAATAATGAAGTAAAAACATGTCTCTCAGATATTTTATGAGCACTCATTTTTCAAGAGTTTTCCCAGTGTAGCTCTTTCTCAAAACTATCTTGCTGTTCAGGGTTCCATCTCCCTCAGATGAATAAGGCAAGGAGAATTGCTGTTCCCTGTGTTTGTGAATGGACTTTGACATTCCCTGTCTGTATTATTAAATGAAGACCTGGTGAGTTCTGATACTAGTGAAAGCTATCTATTACAATCATTCCCTTTTTAATCATTTTGCTGAAGGATGGGATTGTCTTCTTTTGCAGGATTGCACTATTGTGAAATAGAGTCAAGGTAGTAGAGATTGTAGACTTAAAAGACTTTATATTACCATTACAGATTTTGTTCATGCATTATTATGCTTATTAATGTCTATCACCAGGACATATGGAAGAGCAGCTAGACCAGTCCTGTTAGATCATCACTCAGAGATTAGAAGTGAGTAAAAACTGCAAAGCATTCTCCATAAATATTCATTGGAATTGTTTATAATGCAGTTACTCTGAAGACAGCCAGGCATCATGGCTGGAGGTACTGTATTGATTTTCTCCTACAGATAACAAGATTAGATCTGCTCAGTGTACCAGTCAAGAGGTTTCTTTTTGAAAGGAAGTTCACGTGGAGCCAATCAGTGATGTCTCTGATGAACTGAGCCTTTCAGAAAGGCAGAATCACCAAACCAAAAGCGTTCCTGGAGATCTACTGGATTTTATAAAATTTTCCTTTGGAGCATTACTCACACACAGTCTGGAATTTCTTATCCCACCTAGGGGAGACACTCACTTAGAAATAGCTTGAAACATGGAGATTCGGTCATTAGCTTAGAATTTGGTAGAGCTGGATTTGAATCCTTCACAGGACTGAGGTGAAATCAGGTCTTTCTCTTCCCAGGTGAATGATTCAGTTAGTGACTGGGGCAAGGAGCTGAACAGGAACTCATCCTTGTTTGGGCAATGTCTTTCACGAAATGAAATTCTCGTTTTCCCCAGCTCTGTTAGAGAAGAGATCTATTCTTAGAGAATGTTAGAGATATGTTAGAGATGTGTTAGAGAACTTCTATTCTTAGCTCAGACACATCCTTAATTAATTAATTATAATTAATATTTCTTAAGATAATAGTAAGACTAAAAAGTCACTCTAGTGATGTAAACTGAATATGTATACCAGTTTGGTCAGTGATCTTACTTCCCATGCAGTAGCTGACCTATTAAAAAGTTGTCTTTTAATGCAAGAAGCAATAACAATGCAATAGGGAATAACTTGTGAACAAGGTAATGAAAACAATTAAAATACCAAAGGACAGTACAGTATTTCAAACAAGCTATAAGCATTCAATATATTTCTTCCAGCATCACCTAGGAGTTTAGCTGGAGAGGGGATTCTGCTGAGCAAGGGGCTGTAAATACACATCTAAGATCAGTAAAACAAAGAAATGGATGGGTGGGATGAGGGGCACAAGGTAACGGGGACACAAGATCAATGTAATAAGCAGCAGCAGGCTCCATGTACCATCTGCCTGGTACTCTCTCCTACCCCCATTAGGGCTCACTTTCACATCACACAGATCAGCCGTCTGTTTTCACCCACCCCCCGAGTGACAGTCTAACTGTGTTTGACAGAATATGTGTTTTTTTCCCACCTCCTCCACAAGCCCTTTCCTTTGTCCTCTTTTCAGCAGTTCTGGCTTCTGCCAGCAGATTATGCTGACAATTTAGTGTGAAAAGGAAATTAGAAATGCACCAGTGTTCCTCACATGAGCAGAGCCACAGCTTGAATGAAAACATTAATTCAGATTAAAACTGAATCTCTCAACAATTCATCTTTTTAGTGCATGTGTGTGGGTGTGTATGCACTTCTGTGTACAACAGGGATGTTATTGTGTTAGGTCTCTGTATATGACCTACCTGATTAATGGAACAACACAGTCTGCCAATATAATTCCTACAACTAAATCAGTGCATCATGCAACACACAGATCCCCAAGGAGAGGAAGTGTGCTCTAGAAACTCTAAGAAAGAAAAGCTGGTTTCTAAACGCTGCCTTACAACTGTGTAAGAGCTATACTGGAGACAGCTCAGCCTGAATCCCAAACTGGCTATTAATGGTCTCAAGCAAGCTCTGCTCCCCATGCACCAAATACCAGTAACCTCCTGGTGCATCACCAGTGAGCTGTCCCAGCCAAAGCCAATGAGTGAGGGGCAGGTTTTGAGATGTTTTCAGGGAGGCTACCTACCCAGAGGAGCTGGCTGACTTTCAAACTCTCTCACGTCACCTCCAACTGCTGCTATTTCCCTTCCATAAAGTGGAACTACTATGAAATCCATCTAAGGGAATTATAAGATTTAATTTCTAAAGCTTTATCTGATCCTGGTGTAGAAAAAAATGCCATATGGAAAGAACACCTGCCAACTAAAATCTAGCCCTAAACACAGAATATATGATACTTCCTGGCGTGGGTGAGAATGAAGTGTCAGGGGTTCTAGTTTGCAAAGGCCAGAAGGGACTAACCCTTAAAAAAAGCAGAAAAATCTTTTTCTAAGGTCTTTTAGAGAGTGGTTGGTGTTGAGGGGAGAAGTGCTCTCAGGTTCCTAAGGGCTTTTGGTACAAGTGACCTGTGGTCAAGTGTAATGAGAAACAACTCCACAGCATCCTCTCAAAGCATATAATGGTGCCTGTGCCACTCAGCCACGAGGAAAGAGAAATGGAAAGAAATAGCAAAAGCGGGACAGGACAGCCTTCAAACTGATAACTCAGAATGACAAAGTCGTAACACAAGCCCATGACTCACTTCAGATTTTCTGTTCAAAAAATCACATTTCCTTAGCTATTGCCATGGGCATCCCACAGAGTTACACCAAAGTCAACAACAACAACAGAACAATTACACTCAGTGTGCCAGGTTCATTTTAAAAAGCAGTATAATTAGAAATAAATTAAATATGATCAGTTGGTGGGGCACTTCATGTTGTCCATGCGTAATTAAGGAGAGCAATCTTATGGTACTGCAGGCAGCAGACGGTCAAATAAAAAAAGGATGATAAGAAGACAAGGACGCAATCAGAAAAGGCAGTACTCAGAGGAAGTGACAGAAAATCCATCTATTTGCTGCCTGTTGGATTCCACCTAGAAGATTAGTTCCTGTAATGTGAGGCTTAGCTTCTTTCTTCTAAGTAAATAAAATTTCTCTCTATATAGGAGCAGATTAGCTGCAGTCAGGGCAACACTAAGGTCCCCACTGCCCTGAGTCCTGTCTCTGACATTTGCTCCTCCCAGATGTTCAAGGAAAAGGTTCAAGAACAGGTTAAATAAAGACTGATCCTTTCCCCAGTCCATCTTCCCAGCTTAGTGAGGCTGTACCCATCCATGGATTTATCAGTCCCTTATCACAGAATGACCATGGTACACTTCCCCTGCATTAATTTGTCTACTAATTTTTAGTGTGAATGAATATGGCATCTACGATACCCTGCAGCAACGAGTCCCACAGTTTAAAGATGTCTTGTGCAGGAAAAAATTTCCTTCAATTTTTCTCAAAATTGTTTTTTGCCTTTTTTGTTTAAGGCCTACAGCTTCTCTTATAATGAGAAGGAATGAAGAATCATTCCTTGTTCAGCTTCTCAATGAGGAAGCTGTTTTGTACTTTCAGACATCGTCATTGCCTGCCTGTGTGCTTTTTTGTGTTCTTCTACATCTCAGGGGAACCAAAGCTATACATAGATTTCAAGCGGTCTGAACACTGGTTAATTACATTTCTTGGTATGTTCTCTATTCCTTCCCTAATAATTTCTAAAATTCTCTGCACCTTCTGACTCATTCCCACTGAGCCTTGAGCTAATGTTTTCATAGCACTTTTTAAAGCAAGTCCAAAATCTCTTTTCTGAATGCTAATAGCTAATCTACAGTTCATCACTGTGTAGGTTACAATTACTGTTGTTTTTCCCAGTGGTCATTATTCCGCATTTCTTAATATGTGAATTTCATCTTCTGTTTTATCACCCAGTTCCTCAGTACCATGAGAAGCTTCTGCAGGTCCTTACATTCATTTTAGCTTTCTCTGCCCTGAACAAACTCGTATCATCAGGAAATGGTATTACCTCAGCTCTTTGCATATCGTTTGTGAACACCCTGAGTAACACAGCCCCAGGCACAGGTCCCTATGCAATGGCATAGGTAACCTCCCTCCAACATGAGACCATTGTTCCTAGCTTTTATGCACTTACTAAATCACAAAAGGACCTTCTCTCTTATCTCATAACAGCTTAATTTTCTTAAGAACCTTTGGGGAGAGACCTTGTTAAAAGCTCTTGAGAATCCTAGTATATTGTAGCAACCAGATCACCCTTACCTACATACTCACTGATTCCTCAAAAACACAAAAATATTTGTGAGGCATGGCTTCTCTCTGCAAAGCCTTGTTCTTTCTTATTTTGTCATCTTTATCCCTCTGTCTTCTAATTCCGTTCTTTAGTATAGTTTTTGTCCTTCGAATCCTAAAGTCCTGCCAGCCTGCAGCTTTCCAGGCTCCCCTTCCCTGCAGCCTTTAAAAAAATCAGCACACCAATTGCAGCCTTCGCTTCCTCTGTACTGAGGATGATATAAACCACAGACTTACATTCCCCCCATTAACAGCTGAGCAATTTTGTATCTAAGTTCCTTTAGAACTCGTGAGCGAAGCCCATCTGCTCTTGGCAATTTGTTATTATTCATCTTACTGATTCATCCCTAGACCTCTTCTACCAGTTTGAGGCAGTTCTTCTGCCTTGTCCCCCATAGAGAAAGGCTCTGGTGAGGTACCCTGCTTGAACTCCAGAGCTGTGAACATTGGTCTACATAATTAACCTTCCCTGTGGGCTCCATTGCATTTACCTGCCCTCCAGACTCCCAGGAAGACTTCTGGCTCCTGATGTGCTCGGGCAGTTTGTATTATTATTTTTATCCCTTCAGCAAGCTGATCCTCAAAATCTGTCTGAGGTTTGCCACATTGCATGTCTACTTTTTGCCTTCTCAAAAGTGGTTGTCTTTTTCTCTGTTTTCCTCACTGGAACATAGCTTCCAGTTTGCAATTTCCACTTAGGTAATACAAATATGCAAAGTGGATTGCATCCTTTTCATACTACAAAGAGCCACTGTGTTTCAGTTGACCTTGTAACATGTTCTCAGGCTTGGTTTACACTGCTTTAACAAAGAGCTGGGGCTGTCGAAGATGCTACTGCAGTGATCAGGCTGGGTACCCATGTCTCCTGTGCACCGATGTCTCCTGTGCACCCATGCCTCTTGCTCTTTGCAGCAGAGGCTGGTAGTTTGGTGGCTACATGAGGTATGAACACACCACCCATTCAGCTGACTCTGCAACAAGAGCAGTACAATGGTGGTAACTAATGCACTGAGGGTGGGAGTTTTGTCTCTGGCTGAATTGCTAGAGACTGCTAGAGACAGTGATGGGCAGAGTGAGGGGCTGATGGAAACTACAGCCAAGTGGTGAAGGTGAACAGATGAAAAACTGCCAAGGGTGACTTTCTGCATATCCTTGGGGTGACTAAAAGAATGACCCCCTCTATCGCCCCTGTTCAAGGCTAGTAAGTCCATAGTCTACCATTATGCAGAAATCCTTTTTTGTACTATTAAAATGTAGCCAGCTCTGCACAAAGCAGAGCATCCATCAATACTGTAAAAGACAGGAGCTGAAATGAATATAATTTCTAACAGAAATCATTACAATTCTAAACAAAGAAACCTTCTAAAGTACAAAAAGAGCGGGATAGATAGAACAAAAAAGAGAAAAATCTAATTATATTTGTAAAAACCCTGCTATTAGGGAACTAGTACAGTTAGAGCTCATCTCTGTCCTTGAATTAAAAAGGTGGGCATGGCTAATCCATGAAACGAAGTCTCCTTTACCTTGCAGTTATATAAAATATTCTTTCATATTTCAAGGTGCCCTTTTTATTTATGGGGTAAGGTTAAAAATACATATGGTTCAATCCTTTTTCAAAGTCTAACCTTTCAGAATATGCCCAAAAGTCAGCGGGGAGAAGGGCAGTCTGAAACAGGCAAGAAGAAAAGAGTAACATGTCACCTTAACGCTTGGAACAAAACCTGTTCTTCCTAGCCATTTTCTTAAATTAATGATGAAGGGATGATATACAGTTGTTTATAAGAATTAAAGAGTTGGCATTTTGTGAATAATGAGATACTCCCAGGTGGCAGGAAATTCTGTCCTTACATATTTCAGTCTTTAAAGCCCATTCTGCCATCCTTCTTTTAAATGCCTTGCTCCAGTCTCAGGCCTCTTTTGGGAATACACATCTTTGATCAAGGGTCCGTCCTGCCTTCTGAGCTCCTGCTGGCAAAGAGTTTCAAAGCAGCTTTGCTCTTCTGAGGTCAATCAAGGCAGCATGTCCACCTCCCAGATTTCAACATCAGGACCCTTGACTTTGGTGGGGATGTGTCATGTGTGCAAGACCAGCTCCTCCATGTGTTCTTGTGACAAGCAAATCTGGAAATGGGCTTTTTATGGCCCATGTACAGCCCTAGCTCTAGGTGTTAGGTTGTGCTTTCAGTAGATTTACTCACATGCCTAAATTTAATTGACTTAAGGCTATGAAAAATCACCTTTTTTCAGCATGTGTGTGCATTTAAATATGTATATGCATATGAATAACACACACAAACTGATCCACAAACTTCCCCTACCAGCGAACCCACTTCTGTGTGGGCAAAGCAACTGAAACACAGACAAGAGATAATGTATTAATGTACTTCTGTGACCTGCTGTACTTATGTATGTGAATGCTTCCTAATACTTAATGTATTTTTAATGAATCTGAGTGTCAGGAAAGGAGACAGAAACTTTCAAAATTCGTTGGCCAGCACTTTTTTCCATGCTCATCTCAGAGGAACTATTCCTGGATGTGGTATTTGGCAATATGAGGAATGAGATCAGAGTCTGGCTTATTGTATCCTCTTTCGTGTGAATTTAGATGGTATTTACTGAGCATAAAATAGCCAAATTATCACATGGCAGAGGAACAGAAAAGATATCTGTTTAATATTTGTGATAGGTTTTCTGAAGTTAATTTTATTCAAACAAGTGCTGTGTTGTGGGTGCATGACCACACGTTATATACATCAGTAATGCCAGGATCTAAGTGGAGGTTACTGTGTTCCAAGTGAAAAACCATCATCATCCACTCAAAAATGTGATCAGATAATGAGCGGCTCTGAAGTGGATAATTTGACTTTATTCAGAGATGGCTCAGCACCAGATAATACCTGACCCAGATCTCTTTCTAATTCAGCTAAAACCTACTATTGGCCTGATTTCACGCACTGTTTCTTGAGGTGACCTCTGATGGGCCAGGGGCAGAAGAAATGAAATGAAACACAGTGTTGACACTCATTAATTTCGAAGTCCTGACATAAACCTTCATTTTTCCCTCCATGAGGCTTGCGTGAGCATTTTTCATAAGGAGAGGCCGATATTTTAAAAAAAAATCATGTGTGTAAATGGGATATAAAGGTTTTAACAAAATTTCAGTATATGGCACATCTTAAACAGCATGAAAAGGGAACTCCAGTGCCCATTGTACACAGATGAAATTTATAAACCAATAAGAGTAATTTAATCCACAAAATCAATACTAGGAAATGTTACCAAAGAACCACTCCTTGCCTTTCCATTTGTTTGTAGACACGTGTCATGGTTTAGCCCCAGTCGGCAACTAAGCACCATGCAGCTGCTCACTCACCCTCCCCGCTCCCAGAGGGATGGGGGAGAGAAGTCTGAAGAGCACAAGTAAGAAAACTCGTGGGCTGAGATAAGAACAGTTTAATAATTGAAATAGAAGAAAATAATAACAATAACAACAACAATAATAATAAATTGTAATGAAGGAAAATAACAAGAGAGAGAGGAACAAAACCCAGGGAAAAACAAAAAAACCTCAAGTGATGCAGCCGCTCACCACCCGCTGACCGATGCCCAGCCAGTCCCCAAGCAGTGATTGCTGCCCCAAGCCAGCTCCCCCCAGTTTATATACTGAGCCTGACATCATATGGTATGGAATAGCCCTTTGGCCAGTTGGGCTGTGCCCCCTCCCAGCTTCTTGTGCACCTGGCAGAGCATGGGAAGCTGAAAAGTCCTTGACCAGTGTAAACACCACTTAGCAACAACTAAAACATCAGTGTGTTATCAACATTATTCTTATACTAAATCCAAAACACGGCACTATATTAGCTACTAGGAAGAAAATTAGCTCTATCCCAGATGAAACCAGGACAACATGTTTCTGAAATAATAATGGCAAGTCATTACTCAGACACTGGTCGGTGGCTACAGAGGCATTGAAAGCCATGGCTGAATTTGTTGGTCTGCTTTCCTCCATCAGTAAAAAGAATGTTTCTCACTCAGAGATTGCCATCAGGATAAGATCCCCCTAATAACTGAAAACTGTAAGCTTTCTGGGTGGGATCTGCAAAAATATTCATCGTGGATGTAATTCAGCCGCCAGTAAAATCAGTAGGAGATTCACCAAATACATGAAGGCAGCAAAATCATGTCAACCCTGAGGGCTAAGTAGAAACCCTAATTTATTTGTTATTTAAATGAAACTTTAGCAACATGGAAAAGGCATAGGATCCTTCCAGCACCTCTGACCATAGTGATCTTTCAGTGAGGCAGAAAGACTCTGCTCCTCATTTCATGACTGATTTAGTTTAGCAATTCAAAGCAGCCCATGCCTTACTGATGGGATCGACGGGCTGTTACTCTCCATAGCTGCTCTGGGAAGGGGGATGCTACTGCTTCGTCTTGCGTGGCACATAGCCACAGGGTACACGCTGGCTCCTGCACTCGTCTCCAGAAATATCCCCCAAAGCTGCTCAACAGCAGTAAGACAGAGACAGATCCACGGCTCAGCTTTGGAAGTTTTGCATAGCTTGGAAACTCAGCCTGAGACTTCCAAAAAAATCCTTTTCCTGTGTGCTCAAGAGCTATCGAAAAGGGGGGGGTTGTTTGTTTTTAGAGTAGTTTTAGTTTAATAGCATCCTATCCCTGGTTTAGCGAAAGTTTATAAAACCAAACTCAGTTTGCCTTTAGTCTAATTTTCTCCTTTTAATTTTTAATCTTTCCAATGTCCTATCCCAATACCATTATCCTGATTTCTGCATTTTCCCAGATATTAAAACCCGTCAGCCTATCATGTGACCAGTTCTGAATAGCTCTCCTTGCACCTAGTTAAAAATTGAGCTAGGTAAACTCTTTGTTATGGATAACAGTATTTACTTATGACTAGCACATTATTATAAATCAAAAACCTGCTCAGGTTTTGCGTATACCTTATTCATACAAAAAATAAGCTAAGGAAACAAAAAAGGCTTTGGGGTGTTACTCAAACACCATATAAATCTCAGTAATAAATATATCTTCCCTCTGTTACTCTTTCTTTTGCCAAAATTAAAGTTTTAAATGGTATACAAGAATCTAAATAAATTCGGTGAAGCATTTGAGCACACGCTTATCTTTAAGCAACCAAGTAATTCATCAGCTTCAGCTGTTATTCACTGCCTTCAGTAAGACCAGTCACGCAAACTTCCCTCTGCCTGGTAGCTCACTGCCATGCAACCCCAGCGATGAGAGCACAAATAGTGTTGACCGGAGAAAGCACCTTGCATCCATTTTAAAAGAAGATTGCAATCACATCTGCCACCAGGTTGAGAGGGCTCTGTGATGGGCAATTGCTTCTCTCTAATGTATGTTTGTCATCTAACGACTTGGTCGTGAAGACGGGCATTGGGAGCTCTCTGCTTCCTGATGCAGGAGTGGATCATTTCTCATGAAACCCACACATCACCATATGTGTCTGAAGACCAGAGGGCAAAAGGGGAGAGTTATATTGCTGACAAATAATTGCAATGTGTCTGTTTAACATTTGCAACAAATCAGCAGCAGCATTTAGAAGGGCTGCCTGGAGGCCTGGAGCTGTCAAGCCAGATAATGGCCTGAAACACTGCTGGCTAATAATAACATCGGGCTTCACTGCACTGTGTTTAAGTGTAAACTTGAGAGGGCTTTTTTTCCTGTTTTTAACCTGTGAGGCACAGCTGTTGCGAGGGCACCAAAAAAACCCAACACACAGCCCAAAGCTGACCTGGCCACCTTGGTGAGTGGCTGCCCACCCCATGGGTGACTGTCACACCACAAACACAAGGCAGGGCTCTTGGGCACCGTGGTGCCAAGTGCAATCCCAGTATATCAGGATGGGGTAACTCTTTCTCTGTGCTTGCCTATGTGCTCTGCGTGGTGGTAAGCAAGGAGATGGTGGAGAAGATACTGGGTGAGGATACCCAATTTTACCTTACTTACAGGTTTGTTTCTCCAGCCAAGTGCAAAAATGGCCTGAGGGTCCTAAAGACCTGAACAAGTGCTCAGACCCCTGAGAAGAGAGGGTTTGGCTATTTGCTCTTGGTGTTAGCCTACTGTGACAGGGATGAATTATCAGGTGGAACTTTTCACTCTCAAAAACAGGGAGAGAAAGACATAAGGTTCAACACCACAAAGCAAACAGCCCAACCTCCATTGAACACAGTGAGGAAACAATCTTACGCCACTGTGAACAGCTGTCTTTTGGCATTAACCAAGCTGCAGCTTACTTCAGGGGTAAAGCTGGCCTCTATATTTGTATTTGGAGACATCTTCAGTGCTGGAGAAGAAAGGGTGTAAAAGCCATAAAGCACCGTGCCCAATTAAAACCACTTTCAAAGCCTCAGCAAAATATAAACATGCTCAGCACTGCAAATTTAAGGAAAAAAAATGCTTATTTTTTAAACCCACTATTTTTAGCTCCACTCACCTTGATCCAAACACAGCCAGTGAGCATGAGGATTTTATTACACCTTAACCATGTCTGAAAGCATGGAAAATTACAATTCAGACACTAGTCACATCCCGTAGTTAAAAAATCAGGGAGATGTGAGTGAAGTAGTGGAGAAAACCCAGCCACACAGGGATAAAGGAGATAAATCAACTCAAGGACCTGTGTTCAAACTGCTGTGAAGTATAATGGGTTTCATCTCTAACTGAATGCTCAGACTATAAAGGTACGGCAAGGAGGTAATAGCAGTGCTGAGTGTAAAACATCACATTACCTGTAACTGCAAGATGGCAGCATTGTGGGAAACAGCTGGCTTGGGGGAACTAAAGGTGAGCAACGTGCCTCATCATTCAGCTGATAAAGTGCCTGGATTTATGCCAGTGCAGTATGGGTCTAATTTATAGTAAATTAGGACATTTCTAGTGTCCACTAGATCCAAATGTTGTTTTGTTTGAGAGCTGAAGGATTCAATGGAAATATAATGTGGTTTTGCCTCTGGCCAGACTGTAAAGGGAAGAAGGCATGAATGACAGATGTCCCCATACAGCAATGTCAAGGGGACACCAGGAGTGTTGAGGATCAGTTTTCTTCTCCACCTCTGTTTTCCCAAATACAGGTGCCAAGGAATGACATGGCTGAGGTCTTCCACTGGCTTCAGGCTCAGCCAAAGGGCACAGGGGACTGAGCAAAACTTCACGTGTTTCTGAAGTTCCCCTAAAAAGTGGGGATATGGTACCAAAAACAACTGCTCTTTTTTTGTATCCATTTCCTAGAAGGCTAAAGTAGAAGATTATGGTGTGAGGTGTTCTCTGATTTACACCAAGGCTGTCCAGCAGTATGTAACTGAAGGAAGCAATAGTGGCAGATAAGCTAAGAGTTAATGGTCAATTAATTCTGACTCATGATATCTGCATTGTCCCACTGTACAGGCTTTGCCATTGCAGCTGGGAAAACTACAGTAACTGGTACCACATGGCCTGCAAAGCATACTCTTCCCCTCAGTTTTCTATTTCCATGTGTGTGTATTTCTGATAAAATTAATCTTTCAATTAAAAAAAACCCAAACCAATACCCTCCACCCAAATCCCCAAATAGTGCTCATCAATTTAGGTCTTATTCTTGTATTTTCCTAAGCACAGGACCTAATTTATGCAAAAGACTTCATGTTTGATTTTGGTCAAGTCACTTAACTTCTCAGGAGGGAAATTCATCTGACCTAACTTTAGCTATCTAAAATTAGGTGTCTGGTCCAAGCTTTCCGCGTATGCTCCCACTGTTGTCAGAGAGAGAGACAGAGTCCCCCAGAGGGTGCTTCATCTTCTCCTGGTGGAGGGGCCCAGGTCTCTGCTTCGGTGATCATTAATCTTCGATCTGTGCTCTGTTGCTTGCCCAGCAGGACACATCTGATCCAGATCAGGAGTGATTTATGCTGGCTTTATGCACAGATAAACTCAGAGCCGGCAGATCAGGGCAGCTGTGAAATGAGGATAATTCTTCCCCTTTCTCATTCTTTTGCCTGTTCTGTCCATTTGCATTTCTGTCCAGCAAATATTTATCCATGTTTAATTTTAGGCAGATTCTTAAAAATAAGAAAGGCACAGAGTTTCTGCAGGACTGGGGCCCAGGACTGCAAATTTTTGGATGAAGGTCTGTTTCTCAGCATGTTTTTGTGCAGCAAGCACCATGCAATTCCAGCTGAGACGTCTAGGTCCTGAAGCATTAAATCATTGTCATCACCATCGGCCCCAGCTGACAATCAAATATCTTCCTGCTGCAGGTATGAAGGAATAGGTGGTGTTTACAAAGGTCCCCTTAGCCTCTCAGCCATTTGCCTTCACAGACTAAAATGAATTCAGTGCAGTCTCCTCTCAATGATCCAAAATTGAAATAAAATCGTGGTTTTTATGAGGGTAATGCTTGCCAAAACACACACTAGCATGCCTCTCTGATCTATCCACAAGGATCAGCCAGATAAAGGGCATGTGACAAGTACGAACTTTTCAGAAGCATTTGGGCTTGGCAAAGCATTAACAGGCAATTAAAACCTTGCATGAACCCAAGTTTTGCCTCTGCTTGTTTGCAGAGTTAAAACATTTCCTTAAAAAGAAAACAAAACCAAATAGACCTCAGCAGCTTAATGATAATTTTATTATACTAACTCTTATTTACTGGTACGGAAATGCTCAGATTGTTCTGTATAAATAGCATCCTGTTTCTTTTTCCCTTTTCTTAGGTTTTTAACTAATCAGCTTGAAAATGCATTTTGCCATTAATCTGATAAACATAATTTCCTTTAGGAATGATCAAACCCTGGCTTTTAGATTAACTTTGTTTGAAGATAAGATCTGATTCATTTATTGTATCTTTTTAATTATAAAATACATTTGAGGTATAATTATCCCACTTACTGAGCTTAAGGTGAGTTCACTATTCACCCTGGCCAACACTCAGGCCAGTTCCCTGTACTAATCTCTTTCCAATTTAGATGATAAACTGACCATATTGCTTTGGACTTTCATTTTATCGTTTCTTTCACGGAAGCCCCAGGAGCCTTAAGCATTATAATGACTATTTGTATACACAGTCTTGCTCACAGGAGATAGATGCCAACCATAGGAACCCTGGCTGTGTCTTCTCACCTCTTGTGCGGATGTCCATTTCTGTGCTACCTATTCAAGATCCCATTCTCCAGGGGGAAGAAATAAGTGCTCCCAAACTGTAATTTATCTCTTTTCAATGGCTGCCACAGGATGAGACAGTGAGTGCTCTAGGTGGTCTAGCTCTTTCTGCAGTCTCCAAAAGGAGTCTTGACAAAGGGTTTGCATGCAGGTTTCTATTACAAACCTCCACATGAGGATGGATATGTCCCCTTCTGTGTGTAAAGGCAGAAAATAGCCTAAAAGGCCCAGGTTTTTGAGCAGAAGGCAGATCCCTTTACAAATGTTGCAGTATTATGACTCGTGCTATACCTGTGGCCCAGCCACTGCACAAGCATGGTAATCACATATACAGGGCAAGAACCACCACTGGAAGACAGTGGTACACACACCCCAGTGGATGTTGTATAGAGAAAGAGTGTAAAATCCAAGTGTCAGAAGGTATTTTGTTGGCAAAACGTTTAGAAGTGTCTGCCTGTAATCCCTAAGCATGGCATTAGCTGAGAGTACTGATAATTCTCACTAGGACGTTTAGGCGCTTGTGTTGCATTTGTAAACTGAAGTGGAACTGTAACTGCCCTGTTAGTAGGATGCAGTGCTGAGCTCTGCTTCAATATCACTGCTTTCGGCAGCTGCCTGTTCTCAGGGAACAGTGGGTTTCTGGCTCAGTGCAGCGGGAGTTCTGGTTTGATCTCCAAGTCCAGGCAGCTGCTTTTAGGGTAAACAGGAGCTGGAAACATGGGCGTATTTCCCAGCCTCAAAGATGGGAAGAGAAAGGCAGTTGAAGATACTCACCATTATATTTCAAGTAATTCCTGATTAATGGTTTCCAGGTAGCAACCCAGCCAAAACGAGTCTCAGACTGTCTACTCTACAAGGTCTGGAAAAAAGGGATTTAAGACGTTCTGGCAGTCAGGGCTGTCCTCACCACATCATCATGACAGACATTGTAGATGCCACAAGTTGCCTGGGAAGGCAGCTTTTTGTTCCGATGAACTGACTCTTGACTCTCAGATAGACTCTTTTGGGCACTCAAAGAGAAAAAAAAATCAGGAGTGCACAAAAATGAGTGGGATGAATTGTAAAGGCCAGTTGCAATACCTATTTACAGGCCCTGTGTTCTGCAAAGCTTGCTTTGATTTGTTCTCCTGATGTTCCCCTCCTGGTGACAAAGGAGGAGAACATAAATTTAATTCCCAACTCCAAAAGCAACATGGGAATGACAGAGAAAGTGTTAGCCTGTATAACCATTAATGTCTCAGCTTCCATAGCAAGCTGGTGAAATAGCAGTTAAATACTGTACTTTAAAAATTCCAGTCTGCATGGTATCCTAGACATTTCATGTATCTGCAGTGATGTCATTAGCCCACTCTTGAAAAAATAAGCTTTCGTCTTCAGCTGCTATGACCCTGGGAAATTCACCAGCACAGCTGGGTTCTGAGAAGGCATCAAATCACATAATACATGGGGATAGTCAGCTTACTCTTACCTGCATTTAAAAGCAATTTTCTTGTCCTTAAATAATCTACGCATGTTAATTAGAAGCTAGCAAAGTAGCTTAAACGGTGTGAAATTAGAATGAATTATTCATGTCATTGCTTGGCTGCAGCAGTTGCAGGCAGTGTTTTTGTTTTGGGGAAAAAGACTTAAATAATGAGAAGACGAAAATTCTTATTAATTTGTTTTCCCAGGAAGAGAAGCCTTTTTTGTTGAACAGGGCTTCAGTTTAGAAGAGTACTTCAGACGAGAAAAAAACATCCACTCATTTAGCCAGTACATGTTGACCGATCTTTAATCACTGACTAACCTCAAACTACTTTCAGAGATATCAGTGATGCAAAAATAGCCTTTTGCAGGCTACATAGCCCATGTTCTTTGCCCATGGCAAAATCTTTCCAACAGCAGGAAAAGTAATTTAGAGGTTGGTGAGTCAGGGTGGAATATTACAAGTTTACTATTTTCTAAGAAACCTTTCTGCAAGGAGTGGAACAGATGGGTCCGTTTCTCCTTGGGAGGAGAGGCCAGCTTTGGTGATGTTCTTTGAAAACGAACCCGTACAAATGGCCCATGATTCACTAACTCTTTCTGAGAAGAGCTACAAACTTAGATCTTTCCATCTCTTCCAACCTGGGGCTGAATACATAGTAGGGACAGAGATGAAAGGCAGAATTTAGAAATACTAATTTAGCACGTTTTGACTTAGAGCAACTTTGCTAAAGCAAAATGAATGAAACTTAGATAGAAAGATAATTAGCAGAAATGCAATTAAGCTATCCCAACAGGAACCATCTTCAGCATCTCAGCTGGAACGTGCTGTTCCAATCTCACCAGGTAGAGCAGTTCCAGTATCATCCAAAGTATTCAGCTAAAGAAAGCACATCTTCATTTATTTGTTTGAAAACAAATTGAAAACCCAACAGGGAAAATATCACAAGAAAGTGAATATAGAGGGGTAGAAATTCAGGAATAAGAGCTGAGGAAAAGCAATAAAGATGCTGCATCTGCATTTGTCTATATGGGTCCAATAGTAGCACTTTATGGTACCTGAAGATGCTGTGAATTTCCTTACTCGATCACAAGGAAATACCCTTCTTCTAAATGTCAGAGATGGCATTCACTGTTCTTATAATTTATATATGGCTGCACTCAGGATCCCCAGAAGAACCTGCATCCTCCCTAACCTACTTTCTTCCCCTCGCCCCCTAAGCTTACCTGCAGTGAGAGATTTTAGCCTAGCAAGAGTTAGCAGTACAAATATGAGACAGAAAGAGAAGGGATGCACAGAAATCCAACACAGCTTTTCCGAAACGCAGAGAAATGCAGTAGCCACATAAAAAAGCTACAACTGCGGAAGTGAAACTCCAGTGCAACAACCAGCCCTGGGCTGTAACTCAGCTGATGGTCAGCTGTGGCACCTCTCAATGAACACCAAGCAGCAGCCTGTGCTTTTCATTAAAGGGTTGAATTACTTTGCTTTTCTGTAGGATAGAAGTTTATTGTTGGGGCCATTACTCAAGAGTAGAAGGCATATGGGAAGTTCACAGCTAAGTGTACCCCATAATAATGTGTTCATGTTCCTATTCCCAAAGTCAATGGCAGACACAGGAACAGACCCAGTTTCAACTCCCAGTTCAGTGCCCTACTCACTAGACCACAAAATTGTTTTTTATATAGACAGACGTATAAAGATATGGATGGATGGCTCAAAGCCTGATTTTATTGCCATATGGACACCTAAAAATTAGCATTTTAAAATGCAAAGGATTTTAGCTGCTGCATATTAATGAGTCCAATCTTCTACAATGAGGCAATAATGAAATGACCTATAAAAGCAGCTAACATCAGTAGAAGTGAGATCAAACATAGCTTTTAGCAGTGCTAAAAACCCTCCTATGACTACAGAGGCAAGCATACTTTCTCATCAGAAGTTGCCTGCCCTATACAGCACAGCCATCTTAAATATTATGGAACTATTTCTGGGTCAAATATCTAACACAATGCTGTCCATTCACGTAAAAACCTGAGCTGCTTTATATCATCTCATCTTGCAAAACTTTTGCACCTTAAGAGGAAACATCACAGCACTGTCAGAACCAGTTTTAGATCTGGCACTTCTGTGTGTGGGTTGACATCTTCAATGAATGCATTTAAAATATCTGTAGAGGACCTTTTTTCTCCCACCCTGCTAAGATTTGTGATTTCCCATTGGGTTTTGGTCTTCTCACACACACACCTACAGCATAACAAGGTACACTTTCTAAGCTATTGTAGATATTCCTTGTGACAGCAAGCGAAAGAGAGAAAAGATGCAAAGCCACACCATGCCATCAAGCTCACAGCAGGAGAAATGAAACATATGTCTCCAACAACATAAAATGCATTGGGTCAAATTCTCGGCAGTGGGACTCCCACAGATTTCCAGGAACCACAATCATGATCTTTGCACCTTGCCAAGCACCCCAGATGTGTGATCCATTCCGAGGAACATAACTTCAGATTTGTCTTATTCCTGTCTTCTCTCCATTTATTTTAACTGCTGTAACGTGAGACGTAACATGGCAGAGAATGTCCCTGATGCTATCATATTTTAAGTCTTTATGCAATGACATGAAGACTGTTCAATAAATCTGTTGGGTACTTGGCAGAAATGACAGTGCAGGAAACATGGTTGTCACTCGCATTTGCAGATGAAGTCCTTTGACGTCTGGAACCAATAAGGATGGAGCAACCACAAATGGAGTAAGTTACAATACGTTACGAGAGCAACTTGAAACTTTGAATTATATTTCCCTGGAAATTTTGATATGTCAGCATTTCCAGTGAAATTAAAAGTCCGTAGAATTGTACTAAAAGAAAAAATCGCAAGCCAATCCACAGACACTGACAACTTTTTTTTCTCTAATTAATATACTTCTTTTCTTCTTCAAAGTGTTAGGCTATTTCATTACAAACTCAAACAGGGGACACTTTGATCTAAAAAAATAAGGTGGTTTAGATCTGTGCTAATTAGCAGCTGTCCTTAATGGTTTTTACAATAAATTCGATGAAAAATTATATTGTAATGTGTCATGCGTACTGTGTGCTTGGTGTGAGAAGATCATAGAACATTTATTTGGCATGATTGAGAAATCATCTAGACATCAGCGTGTTGTACATTTTGAAACAAAAAATCGGAGATATGAAAGTGAAAATAAAATAAACACAATCCATAACAATTGGTTAACTCATCCAGAAGTAAGATCTTGCTATAACCAAGAATGATATTTTTAAAACACTTTTAAATGCTTTAAAACATTTTAAAATTAAATCAATTGCCATATAATTTTCTTAAAATACTTTTTTAGAAAACAAAATAACTTTTTTTCTGCCAGTAGCAAAACATTTTTGGAAGTGCCCATGATCCTGCTAAGACAAGGAAGGTTTTCACTGCACAAGGAAGGCCCTTTAAGGGAACTACCTGCCCTCCAGCTCCACCCTACAGCCAGTACATAAGCCAGCAAGGTGATCTAGTGCTGTTGATAGAGGTCTAGGCTGTTGCAGGAGATACTGTGGGATGATGGGTTGCTGTGCTACAAAGACTGCTCAGCTGTGTGGAGGCAACTGTCAAGACAAAGGTAATGCTGGGGACATCTGGGTGAGGAGATGATGGGTGGCTGAAAGCCTTTGGCTTTTGGAGATTCTGAAATGCAGTGTATGTCTAAGGATGGATTTGGTGACCCACTGGCCTCTTGGTGGAGGAGTTTGAGAATTGGGTGGATGGAGTGGTTGTGACCTGTTTGCTTTAGAGCTTGGGCTATGTCTGGTGAAGTAGTAATGCTTTGTGTTTCTGTAGTGCTTGATTGTCAAGTGCTGCCAGGCAATTTTTGTCTTTGGGGTGTTAGGAGGTAGTGTGTGGCTGGCTCCCTTCTGTGGGAGGGAGGCTGGCTGAGGTCTGCCAGGTGTCAGGCATCCATCAGAAAACAGACCTGAAATGCAGGATCCTGGTTTTCCTGGCCCGTAGCTCTGACTAGGGAGTTGTGATTCTCTCCTTTCATTTCAGTCTTGATGAGAAATACATCACAGCATGTTACTTTACATATTAAAAATATGCTTTAAATGCCTTGCACAAATTCTAGCAGTTGTCTGCAGTACTTTTTGTTTTAAGATGCTTAAAGTATGAATAATGAGGACAGAAGGAGTAGGTCAAGGGATCAGGCATTACATATCCAGAAGAAACAGGAAGGAATAGCATTTGGAAAACAAAATTATTTCCTTGAATGAACTCTTGACATGGATGAGAATTAACTTTGCCAAACCCAGATGGTGCTGTAAGGAACAGTGAAGTTAATTTTTCCTGTTGCTGAAGTGCAGTGTAACCTATTTGTCCTTTATCTGTCCTCGTTATGTGGTGATGAGATCAAAGCTGACATCTGGCTGCAGTTTTGCTGAAACTGGGCAAGTGATACTCTCTACTGAATTCATAAAGAGAAAATACATTTGGAAAGAAAAAGCTACTGGGGCTGCCTCCCAAAGTTTTAGTGTTCAGAAAGTATCTTATGTACTGTAGTACCTGCTGCTTCTTGTGATGCTGCATTATCCTAAAAGGTAAGGGATTAAACATGAATGTTATAAAACATATTCATCATCTCAGCCTTGTTGGTATATTAAACTACTGGGCAATTTTCATGACAGTCTGGTATTTACATCTGTGAAAAGAGATTATAAAATGCAATTGTACTTCAGTGTTACACAGTCTCTGTTATGCTCCAGTTGCAGAGGATAGAGGCTCCTCTAATTCCAGCTCATTCTCATTCTCCAGCGCAAGCTGTCATGACGCACACATTTAATTCTTGAGGGCTGCAGTTCAGTGTCAGTATGTTGCTCTTGATAGATGGATTGCACCCAGCCTAGCACAGCTGTGTTAAACAACTCTTAAAGATATGTAAAAGAAAAGGAAGAGAATGGAGTCCATAGTGTACCAGAACAACTTTTAAAATGTGCTTTGCTTGTTAAAAATGACTCTTTAGTGCATCCTCCAGGTAAAGTTAAAGGGTCTTGCTCTGGTACAGAGCCAAGTGCTGTAAGAGCTGGGAGGACAGGTGGAGGCTGGCTTCTCAATGTACTGTTGTGCAGAGCAAAGCCCTGATTTGGCCTTTAAGTTGCATTTAATGTATGTAGCTGCATTTCTAAATTCTATGTCTAAATACAAGGTGACGGTGCCTCCTAGAAAGTGTAGTAAACAGCATATTTCTGAATTTTAACTAACATAGTATTCAATACCACTTCTGGGATGTGGCATGTCCTTAGTAAGGAGAGTGTTTATAGATGAGAAATTCATGGTTTTGAGCTTTTGAACAGCACCTTTATTATTTCAGTGGCATTATTGTGACTGTCATGCCTGTGGTTACTTGAAGCAAAGGTCTTAGCACCTACAAATGCCAGTCTGACTCTAGCTAATAAGGACCTGGACCTTCATGGGTACTCAAGTACTTAGTGGTGATGGATTTGCATAGGGCTGAGTGTGGGCACATCTGAGCATCTGGATGGTGAGCACTGTGCATTGCGAGGCAGTTTCCTTTAATGTTGCCTGGAGCTATAATATGGAAAGGGTGCTTTTTTTGTCCCTTCCATGTCACTTAAGATGGTTGAGAAATGCTGTATAGCTGCAATGACAAGTTTAATGTTCTCAACTTTACATAAATTTCATTTATGTTAGAAAAACTGGTACTGCGTAGCAAGCTTCAGATGTGCAGATATTATATACTCCGAGTATGCAAATAGGGTCTTAAAAGATCATTTAAGAACTGCCTAAATGGCTATTCCCCATCAGGCTGAAATTGTCCATAGGTCTGAAGGTGGTATAGAGCACTTAAAAGTCCTCATAATATAGGACTTTGTTGCTGGATCTCACAGAAGGTAGTTCCTGCAAGGCAGACTAGACTACTAAAAATGCCTTCCACCATTCTTCTGCTTTCTGAAAGGAGGCTGCAATGATGGTGACTATACAATGCAAATCTGGTGACTGTCCTTTATCTTTAGGAACAAATTAAGCTAGTGGGTGTGGAGATGGCACATACTTAGTGGGCTGAGTTCCTTCTTGATATATCAACAGACGCACATTACTTTCTGTGCTTCTCTGGCAATGGTAAATAGCAGTAAGAGAAGCAATGGTGTTTTATCTACTCCAGGCACACTTCATAGGGAGATCTAATATACCTTATTAGATCAACACAGTAATGCATATCCTCTTCTTTAAAAGACATTCACTTGGAATTTACACCACTTCCCAGGCCAGAATATCCCAATTTTGGGAAATTGGTGACCACAAAGTCATTTTTCTTGTTGCTTCTCCCTCCTTAGATCTGAATTGACATCTTTAATCTCTAAAGAAATGATTGCTGTTCTGTCTGAAGCATTTCAAATATTCTGTGAAATAAGTTAAGTCTCTTAGAACAGCTCACTGAAGTTTGTAAGCTTCCTTGGAGTATCTGAAGATGATACCAGACAAATCTCTATTGCTAGACAGCCTCAAGCTGAATTTAACACTTAATCTAGGTCTGCAATTTGTGAAATACCCATCTTCCAAGCGAGACCTGATCCCAAAGCCAGGCTTTAAATATCTTTGAGGTTTGGAAGAATTTGAAGCTGGAGCTGTATTTTGGCTTAAAGCTCTTCCTCTAATACTGATGTGAAATTATCTTGGGAGGAACAGAGAGTGGTCTAAGGAATTTAGAAAGATCTTTGTTTCTCAGCACTTAGACACATTGAAAGCCTTTTTGGCTCTCTTCCTTCTCTTTGCTTGGCTTTCATAAGATCTTATGATCCATTGTAAAGAGAAAGCACTCCTTCAGTCCTTTAAAAAAGCTATTTGAAGAAATAAAAGCAAACAGCTTAAAAGTTTTGTTTGCTCAGTTTTCCACATAAAAAAAATCCATCATGTTTGGCTCAGTTGTGGTCAAGTAGATGATGTTGGGCATTTGCTTTCTGTGTGTGTTGAGACCTTTACAGTGGAGGACGGAGATCTGCTGTGGTTTGGAAGCTGGTGTCAGGGTAAGGCTGACAATTCCTGCGTTGGATGCCCTATGTGGGAAGACCTCTATTTGGGTGCTAGTAGGCTTCTGGTAGCAGCATAAGAAGGGTATTCAGGGCTGTAGCTGCCTCAGACAAATGTAACTAAAATATGAAATGTTTATCTGTGTAAAACTGCTTTGTGAGGAAACTCATGAAGGTCATAGCTCTTCTCCTGTACTTCTGCTGAGCTTAGGTCAGTGTGTCCTCAGCAGTCTCTGCAAGTATTTTATGTACTGTCTATTCATTGTCCATTAACTTGGAACCACAATGTTGCCTTATTATGAATGGGCACCCTGCCTCTTAAAACCATGTTTGGGACTGGTTCAAGTCTTGCTTTTCCTTTCTGCATTCAGGTAACCCCACCACTGACTCAGGTGTTTCTCTTGTGTTTTACTTAAGTGAAATCAGAAACAAGACCTCAAAACCCAACATCTGAGTATCACTTGAAAAACAGTTTGCTGTTTACTCATGTTCAGGTTCAGCCAAAACAACCCAGTAGCTTTCTGAGGCTTTAGGATGTGCCTTGGGATCAAGATTTGAATTACCTAAGTATTTAAAATAGCTGCTTTGCATTGTTCAATGGTAGGGAAATATTGCAGAAGAAAATCTCACTGTGTTTCTTACAGCTGGATTATTGCAGAAAGCAAAACTTTCCATCGGCACATAGGACACACGATCATTTAAGAACAAAGGGTAAATAAAAATAATAACCAAAAATAAACTGAGAACATGCCACCTTGTTATTTGTCCTTTAATGTTTTCAAAGCATTTGCATTTCAAAACACACTAATCTGTCCACTTTGATTTATTTTTATTGAAATCCAAATCAAACTCAAAGCCCAAGGGAAGGGGGATTTTTTTAGCCTGTGGCAGACAAACAATTTTAATTTCTTTAAAATGTATTCTGCACTCCTTTGTTCTTGCTCAGTCAAAACATATATGGATTTCAGTGAGTTTTGTTCAACCAAGGAGTAACTGAGGACTGCAAAAGAAGCTTTGTCAGTGTGTTTGTAGCTCAGTAAATCCCCCAAGTGTTGAGGCAAGGTCAAGAAACCGCCCCACTTCCATGATTATATGGAAAACTACACATTTGTGGAAAATGAGGAAGCCTAAGGGGAGAATTTCTTTGATAATTACATGAGAAGCAGAGTATGCTAGTGACTGACTGGGCCCTTTGCTCCAGGGAAATGCTGAAGGACTTCAATTAGTTGACTCCAGGCTATTTTTGGCATCTGCATTAGGTACAAAAGCAGCCAGTGTCAAGTGCCCAAGTTCCTTATAGGTGAAGAGTGACTGTACTTAGATGTTAAGCATCAAACCACAAACTCGCCCACAATCCTAGCAAAAGGAGCTGTCAAATAGGTGCAATTTGGACATCTGCTTTCATTTTAACAAACTATCACTTTCCAAGGTGGGGGAAAAAACACTATGAATTCCTGATCAGTTCACTTGACCCAGCTGGATTTCAGACAAGACCCTAGGAGCCCAAGGGCTGACCACCAAACTGGAAACCTGCCTCCCTCAGTGAAAAGAAGGCACTGGGAGGCTGCTGTAGAAGTTGGGAAGATCAGAGCATACACTATACTTGATGTGGTTTAGGGGTTCAGGAGGAAACTCTCCCTTGTCATTACATCTCCCAGGGATTTGCTAATGTTCAATGCCTTCCAAGAGGCTGCTTCTCTGGTAAAAAAAAGATGAGTTTTGCAACAAAAGGCTCCTGAGGTTCTTCAAGTAAATATTGCTTGAGTGCTGCCAGATCCTAGCTCTGGGCAGGATTGCACTGTGATGCAATGGATGAAATGGAAAATGGCAGAAGATTCATGTGTATTTGAGGCAAAAAAACCCCCTACAATGCCTTTTAAATATCCTTTTCCCCTCAGTGCTTCTTTTCTGTGAGTCAAAAGCTTGCCTTAAATCACGTTTGACTTAATAGGCAGATAGCATAACAGTGCTCATGGCCACTGCCTGGAATTCTTATTCCTGTGGATTGCTTCCACCAATAGGTTAGCATCAGAAGACTGAGTATATCAAAAACAATTTATTCACTTCTGCCAGGAGAGGTATTTTCCTAAATTGCTAATTGCCTCCCCCATCTTTGCTCTTACCTCTCTTCACCTGACTTGTCTGAATATGTAATATGTGAGCTGAGAGAAAAAACATCTTTCCCCACCACCATATTCTCTGCATGTGGAGACCATTAAACACTTCTTAGATCAATTAGTATTTTTAGCACAAAGGAGAATGATAGTTCTGTCCTCTTCAGCTATGGATGGAATGGGAATTAGTTAATTGCCTAATTAGGAATTAGGGGATGGGAATTTAGGGAATTAGCCTAAAGACTTTATTTTTGCCTGTTGAAGTCTGTTTCTTGTTACCATCCTTAATTCTTTTGTAATGCCTTGTCCCATGACAAAACACCTGTTACCTGAGAAGAGATTTCCAGAGCAAGAGAGTACTGCCTTTAGATATGTCTAATGTTTAGTGTAGGGGTGTTAATTCCTACATTCACAAATTGGTGTTTACCATGTCTCCCTTCAAATTGCTTCCAAAGGGAAAATGCAAGTACATTATGGGCTACGCACTGGCGTGAAAATATTTGTATTTGTGTGCACTGGTATGTTGCATGTGTGGAAGAACTTGTGCTTTGTTTTATGTACGTGCATCTGGAAGCATGTGCTGTGCCTGTGTACTCAGTGGTCAGTACACGAGGGGGAATGCGCAGGGAAGGTTAGCAGCCAGAGCACATGATTCTCTGAGGAAGAAGAATGACAGAAAAGCTGAGTGGAAATTTACAGCTGCAGCTGGAGACACTTGAACTGTATCAGACTAACCTCAATAACTCTGCTCTCTGGAAGATGCTGCAAAGGACTAGCCCATTTCTTCTTTCTAATGAATAATGGAAAAGGCACTCCAACATTACTAATTAGGAAAGATTTTATTCTAGAAGACTTTAATAAGGAGTATTAATAAGCATCAACTTGAACAATGTTTCAGGAGCATGGAGTTGTGCAGAGAAGCTTAAAGTGCAGGGCTCTGGCAAAAGCTGCCAATGAAGAAAGTCCAAAGTACTGCATAGGAAAGAAGCTTCTCTTGCCCAGTTCTCAAGCTCCAGTGAGAGGTACTGAGATCCTTTTCAGAAGATCAAATAAAGGCAGAAGGGACTCTTGCATCTGATTTCCCAAGAGGGAGTGCGTCTCCTAACACACTCAATGTTGATGGAACTTTAATTGCATGGTGCCTTCCAGGACTGGTGCATGAGCTGAACATTTAGTAAGACTAGTGTTCCAGGACACTAAAAAGACACCAAACAGCTCTGTTCAGACAAGGTGCAATCAAAGAGCCAGAAGTAAGAAATGGGACCTGTTTAATCAGCAGACTCGTACACAGAGGTGAGGTGCAGCATTTGCAGCATTAGTGGTTGGCTGTTTGCCACTTGCATTCAGAGCAGTATTGGTCACCGTGCACATGCTGTTTTCTTTCCACTCCTACTTAGCACAAAGTAGGCATAATGTAATCTAGGTCATGTTAGGTGGTGTCTTCTAGAGACAGTTGTGTTGATCTCTTGCAGTTTGTGAGGCACTCCTATTAAAAAAACAATGGCTGTTCAAACTAGGGTTTTAAGATAAAATATGGTCTATTGAAAAGGTCCTGCAGGCAGCCCAGCTGTCCTAATGACTTTCCCCCCTCAGTGACTCACCTGGAAAGTGTGATGATAACAGGCCTTTTTAGCCTTTTTTGAAATTCTAATTACTCTTGAACATTTCCAGTGGGCCTGGGTCTAGCTGAGGTTTTAGCTCTGAAGATGACATTTGTGAATTTGCATAGGCTTGCTGCTGTCATGTAACTCCAGAGATGTGAGGAGCTGGATGTGTCAAAACATGGCAACTAGGTCACAGCGCTGAAATGGATGGGCCTCTTGGTTATTAGGTTATTAGCTTGGTTATTAAAACAGGCTTTTCTACTTTCCATGAGTCATTCTAGGACCCATTTGAAAAGACTCTGCAGAAGTAAACTAGGTCTGACTTAGACACTGTGCAATTTTGGGACTAGTCACTTTTAATTGTATCCATAACGAACAGTGGGCAGACCACTCATCTCAGGAGTCTCAAGTAAATTAAATTGACTGGAGGTGCTCAGTGTTATTGGTGAACTAAGTAAGGAAGTGATGCTTTGACTTAATGTCAGAATATAAGTAGCAGGGACTGCTTGCAGCTAGCTGTGTTGTTGGATGTAGGCTAGAATGTATTCAGAAACCAGCATGTCTTTGAAATATTGCATCATCTGCTGCATATTGCAACAAGACGTGTTGCAAGGCTACTAGAGCAAGCTAGGGGTATGCCAAATTCACTACTGGCTGTTCCTCTTCCCTGCTTTTTTCTCTCGGGCATGGGCATAACAGTACCTCATTTGGAATATATTAAATGTAATGTATCACAGTAGTTTGGAGTCATAATACAAACACTGCTGAAGATTAAATCTTCCCTCTAATACATATTTATATGCTCTGTTTCTCACAGGCCTTTTATCTGCACTTACACCTTAGATGACTGAGGTGCAGAGAGAAGACAGAGCTCCTCTACTTAAAGAAACTGACAAAATGGACAGCTTTGACTTCTGATTTTGTGTTAATTGGTAGCTGAGAGCTGTGCTGTACTGCTTTGAGCGAGTGCCCATCATCTACCCTCAGCTCATGAAGTCTGCCATGGGGTGGAGTGCCCCACCTGTTGCTGTATCTTCAGCAGTACATCCAGCACAGGAAAATTTCACTAGCACTTAAAATACTGCAGTGAAAGCCATGCTAAAATTTGAGGAAAAAAGTTCTAGATCTGCAGAGCAAGCAACTCTATTTACTAATTATGCCCACTGAGACTTCAGAAGGGAAAGCTCTTCACAAGAGGTAACAAGATTTCAGAGGTCTGCTTGCACTGCCTGATGTTCCGATACAATTTGGAGGTAGTATATTTGGAAGAGATGACAACAGGATAAATTTGTCCTGTACTAAGCAGCTGACTTCCATGCAGTTGGGACTCTAGTTCAGGTCTCTAATGCATTCGGCCCCTGTAGGATATATGCAGCAAGATGATTGCTGACATGTGCACTGTCAGGCCTTAGGGAATTTGTGATGAAGTTGTTTGAGCATCCTCTTTCATCCAGCTCTGTGGTTGCCACTGCATAGTTGTATTGCATTGGCTGCTCTGACTGAAGCAGAGACTTTTTAACGAGGGATGAAGTAGTCAGTTAAACTTCCCTGAAGTGGGTGGGCAGGTGACCTATAACTGACTGTACTGCAAGGGAATTGTCTTTGCCTTAGGAAAATGTATGTTTTCATAAAGAAGCACTAAGAGGAGTGTACCTGCTGGTGCGCATCATAGGTCAGACTAAAAATACTAAGCTATGTACTAGAAGATCCTTTTGGAGGGAGCTTTTAATTTGCAGAGGTGGATTCATCTGATATGACAGCTCATTAGGTCTAATATTGGGCTTTCTTGTAGCTATCATTGGAGAAGACTCTCCTGTGGAACAGTTCAGCTTAAACACAGACCTCCGAAGTGGGCCAGATGTGTCTGCCCTCCCCAGTCAACTTTGTAGACGTCTAAAATTAGACAAATGAGTCCCTATACTATGTGTATCTATACTGCTTCACAGTTGCTGCTGTTAGTAACTTGGCAGCAAGGTGCCCTTTATTCTACTTATTCTGCATTTATAAACAAATATTTGGTGTGTCAGTGACTCAAACATATTGATTGAGGTAGTTATCTGAAGTTTGAATTGGTTTCTTATCCCTGGCCAGTAGATGTTTTTCTAAGACTTGCCAATTGTCTACTGCTTAGGAAGCTCATCAAAATGTCAGGCTTAGTTTGAGTCCTGGCCAGAATGAGAGCAGTTACATCCAGTCCTACATTCTGTGTAAGACCCAGGGAGATGCAGTCATGAAAATCTCTGGAAACTCATTTGGGTTTAAAAGATATCCCACCTGATAAACTATCATGAATAACTGCTTTTTGTTCACAGGTCCTCCTGGCAAGAATATTTCCTGAGCCTGAACAACTTGAGATAGATTTCATTGTAAATGGACTACAGATTTTTCTCCATTGGAGATGACACTTCTGTGTATCACTGCTGTTCACTTACTGTAAACTGAACCAAAAAATGTTTATATAAAGAAATGGGGGGAGGAAAGTATTGTGATCATTGTGTGAGTTTTCTTTTTGCGTCAAGCCTTAATCTTATTGAATAGCTGCCTACCACTAAGCTATCAAGTTTAATGATGAAGAAAGGAATAGAAATGTGCTTTTGGCTGGGCTCCTTATCTAAAGGCTGTGATCTTTGTCAAGAAGATTGACAAAGCTTGTATTCGTGGGGATTTATTTATGCATGCTGCTATGTACAGTCTGGGGACAGGCTTCTTCTAATGCTACTTTCTTGGAGACAGATGTCAGTGCTGTTCAGAGAAAGGTGCTGTTGTGGACTGCAATGCTCTGACATGCTGTACATCTTGTCATCTTGAATATTCCCCTCCTGAATTAGTTCTGTACAAGGTACAGCCAGGGAGCTATGCTATTATGTCTGTATATGGGTGGCTCTGTGGTCTCTTGAAGCGAAGAGGTGACCACTTCCTAGCAGGAGTTGTTGTAGCCACTGACCTAATATTGTTCTAAAGCATGGTGCCATTTCAAGTTGGCCATCAGAACCCAGGAGTCAAAGGCTAGAAGGAGTTAACATCAGCCTGACACCTTGGTTCAGGATCACTGGATTTAAAAAATAGCAGAGGACCAGGAAAATAGAGGGAGCATAAATGAACCAAACAAGGGCAAGTCAGTCACCCTGGAAGACTCCCTCCCACTGAGCAGAGTAATATGTTTGAAACGGTTAGACTTCAAACTACCTCTGGTAAGTTATTTCCCATCTTACTGTTTACAGAGGAGCATCATTGAATGACCGCATGGTCTACCTCTAAAAAGCCTTATGAATGGCAGCTGCCCACAGTTACTTCCAAAACTGTTTAGTCCCATCCAGAACTTAACGTGGCCGTCTATAGACAGGACTGGCTGGGGCTGGTTAGCTGCTAAACAGATGGGCAATCTCCAGGCTATGGGGCATAAAGACTCTGACTAAAGAAAAGTCATTCTGTGAAAAGGGATGCTTTGGGTCTAAAGCAAAAGGGATTTTCTGGTTAACTTACAATCAAGTGACTTCCACATTAAGAGTTCACCCTTTGCTCAATGCCACCTAAATATATTTGTATCCACCCTAATATGCATAAACAAACATGAGTTGTAGAAAGGCCTCTCCCCAAAGCATGACAACAGCTTAATGTCTTCATTTTGCTATTAGTGTAAATATGAGACTAAACTCCCATCTCCTTTGATTTCTCTCTCCCTCCAGGTTTCTAATGTATCTGCTAGCGATAGCTGTAGTTAAGCTAATGAAACCCACCAGCAGAAGCTCCAAACCAAATCACCCATACTAAGCTATCCTGTGATATTTCAAACCCTTCGAATATTCCCCTGTTAAATATGCGTGGAGAATTCTCACAACAGCTGCCATCAGGAGTAAGTTATTGCTAATGGAGACAGAATTCATTACTTCAAGCCCATAATGATTCAGCTACAGGCCAATGCCACTGCAGTGCACAAAGTTACTTGCTTTCAGCCTGGCCATTAGGAGTGACTTGGCTCCATGTTGGCAAGGTACAGTGGTTTCTGGAACAGCCACCATGACATACCACTCAAAATTTAAATTCATTGACCTAAATTTGTTAGATACCAAATTGAGTAGCTTCAGAAAAGGAGCAGAAAGGCAGATAAGGGTTTTATTATGGCCCTATGGAAGCAAATTGAATTCAATCTCAGCAGGTACCACTAGATGTAATGGTCTGGGTTGTTTTGTTTATTTTGCTGGAGGGAAGTGCTTTACCCTCACTGGTCATTAATCAGGTTTAAAGAGCCCATTTTATTAGTTACTCTGCTACACAGATTTTCCCCTCTTGCAGGGTATTTTAAATAATATGAATCAACATTCAACTTGAAAATATTAAAACACTTGGCAGGGAAATTTCAAATAAGTGCATGAAAGGATATAAAAAGTAGGATCAATTTAACTGGAAAATGCATTACCCATGTAAGTCCTAAATAACTGCTGAGTGTGGAAAGGCCGATAAAAACAAACAAATCAATAGAATTAATTAACTGGGAGGCAGTGTGGTCTAGCAGAAAGACCACAAAGATGGGAATGAATCCCCTTGTGATTTCAGCCTGTACTCCAGGACTGAATAACTAGGTATTTAGGCTTCAGTTTCTTTTTAAAGCTGTCTGAAGGATTTAGGTGTTCACATCAATAGGACTTAGATCCTTAGATGCCTTCCCTTCGTCTGTCTGCACCACAGATAAGAGTATCACTTAATCATTGTGCTTCCAAAGTGTGCTCAAGGCAGGTAGTGAAAAATCAAAGACATCAAGGGCTAAGGATTTGAACTGTGTTCTGGTGAAGGCAATGGCAAGCCCCCACCTCCCCATTAAACAGGAGCAGGATGTAGTTCTGTCTTCAGCTCTGCAAAATTAATGATCTTCAAAATTACTGTTCCTTGGCTGACAATTTTCACCAAGAAATGCAGGTAGCTGCAGGGAAATCCTGGTATCCTGCAGGATTTAGTGCATGTAGAAGCCCTTTTTAGATGAAGCCTGTTCTGCGTTTCATCTCCGTGAAAGTGCCCAGTTTCTATAAGGTTGGCAAGGCAGTACTGAATTAATCAAAATCCCTCCCTACCAAAGCCTGTCCCAGCATCAACAGAACAACTTGTTGAGTCCCAGCCATGAGACTGTGCTTTTGTAGAGTGCAGAGATATCTGGGGAAGTGGCATCATAGCTGAACAAGAGACTTGCTTCTTGTATTGAATTATTGCTGGTTTTTTTCATGAGATTGACTGAATTTTCATCTGGACTTTAAAGCCTTTGCAGCTTTAGGCATAAGCTTCCAGGGAGTATAAAAGCATGACCTGTAGTAGTGGTACACCTGAGAACCAGACTAGTGAAAGATCTCATCTACTAAGCACTGTCCTATGTATCTATCCTTTCAATCCAATCTTTTGAAGCAGTCCTGTTTCCTCACCACCAATAAATCGCTTTCCAAAGTGCTATATTTTTCATGCTATGTTTATTCAGCTTGCATTTCCCCAGAGCTGGGATCACAGCTTAAGGTCTAAGTCTGCTGGGCAAATCTACAGTGCTATAATGTCTTCTAGTGCATCTCAAAGTGCATATGTGAAGCCAAGGTCTGGCAAAGGCTATAAGTGACTGAGCCTATAAAGCAGTAGAACATTTGCAAGCCTGGCAGCAGATTACTCTTACATTAATCACCCCAAGATACCTCATCTACAGCATAAGTTTTGTGTATTTGTGACAGTCCTTTGACATCCTGGATATTGTTTTACTTGTCAGTCCTTTGCACTTTGATAAAATAATCCATAATAATCTCTGCAACTCCTCTAGTTTGCCCCCAATTGGCTGATTATTTCTGCAAAGGAGTTTCACATTTCATTTCTGCCTCGTCCTGCCTTTTTGCCACAAAATGAGCACAGACCTCTTCCCCTGCAAGACAGCAGGACAAATCTAGAGCAGTGCTGGATAGACAAGGCTGATGTCAGTGCTCTTCTGGACTCTGCAGTCAATGCAATCATTTTGACAAAGTTTTCTTCCCTGAGCCATTCCAGATCTAAATAGGCAGCCATATGCCAGCCTGGTCACAGTGCTATCATCTTGGGTCATGCACAGTACTATCTGTTTCTGCAGATCTACTCTGAGATTTTTTTTCTCTCACTGGTGACTCTTTATACCATACTTCAAATGTCAGAAGCCTTCAATTACTGCTTGCAAACCTATGCTTTCACAAAAATCAACACCTGAATGCAGGGAATGTGGCTGTGAGATTGGCTGAAATGTCTGTCGTTCCCAGGTACTGTTGGTGCCCTTAAGCCCCAGCTTGAACTTGACTCAGGCCATGCAGGACTGCCCTAATCAGTTTGCAGCAGCAACATCCCTGAGTACAGCATGGTTTTTGTGCTGGAGTTTATGCTAAACTAAAGTGGCTCTGATAGAAAGCTAACACTGATCATCCTGCCTTATTAGGGCTCCCTTTGTGTGGGAACCTTGTAAGGAAAAAGATGAAGGCTGGGATCTGGTGGGGTAGAGTTAGGGAAAGATTAAAACAGTGATAACATCTAAATAGAAGACAGTTTTGGGGGACTAAGTGGAACTGAAGTAAACTGAGCAAGTCATGTGCCACAAGCTGTGGGTCCAGTCACTCAGTGCTCGGTACAGTAAGGCCAGGCAGTAAAATTCTTGAGCTTTACCAGCAACAGGAGCCCATGGACCTGAAAGCCCAGAGCTGAGTATCTGCTTCAGGAAGAGGTAGTTGCGTATCTATAGACAGCACTCAAAAATTTACAGGCAAAACTAGCCCAACCATCAGGTACAGACAATGGGGCAGAGACCAATGACTGAGTCTTTTGGGCTTGATAAATGCTCAGTAAATGTCTTGTGTTGGAGTGAATAACTAGAATTAGTTGCTCCAGGCTTGCAAAGAGAAGAGGTGGAGAACCCTTTCTTTGAAGTACAGTGGGTGGGATGTAACCTGTGAAAGCAATGTTCATGTCACATGAAGCTGAGTGATCTCACATGACATGTTTGTGGCTGTATCATAGAGCAAGTCAGAAAGAATTTTCTAGATTTTTAGAAGCTGACTTTGATTGAGATCTTGCTGAGATAACCTTTAAGATAAGGCACCTGATGCATTACAGCTTCTTGGCACTGCGGGAATGTAAGAGACCAGCTGTAAATGCCAAAGAGGCTCATGTATGGCTGCTGAAGGTGACTAGAAGCATGGGCCATATTGTACCTTGAGCCAATTCTTGGACCTGTCTAAAATGCTAGCAAGCTTATGACTTCTGTTTGTAGCTGTGCCTTGAACTGTTGGCTTTCTACACAGGATGACAGCTTGCTTTCCAGGTGGTAATTCAGTAATTCACTTGCATTTTTGAGCCCTTAGACTGTGAAATGCACCATCTCAAAACCCAGAGATGTCACAAATTCAGATTCTGCTTTCTGGCAGTGTAAACTCATCTTTGTACACTGATTAATCTCACAAATGCAGTTTACACTGGTTTGAGTTTAGGCATATCTGATAACCCATAGTCTCATGGCCTAAGAGCTCCTGTAAAACAGCCAACACTCCAGCAATGGAGTCTTGCTACCATAGATCTGGATGCCCAATGCAGTACAATAAACCCACTGTTTTGCTCCATCGTAAATTGTGCCTAATCTCTGTTGCTAGCCAGTAATTCAGACACCTATTTTTGACTTTTTGCATACATAAATGAGTGCTGATTAGTGTGATCAAGGCTGCAGGAAGGTGGGTGGTACGAATGGATTGCTTTCTTCAAAGCTCTAAAATGTTCCTCCTCTGACAGTCATTAAACCTAAATGGGGAGAGTACTAGTGTTCAGAAAGCCTAAGCAAGGTTAAATACTGCTGTGGTAAGACCTGGTCTGGATAACTACATCTATAACTGTTGCTTCCTTCAAAGCAGACGATAGCTTTTAGAGGTGTACACTGTGCAAAAGTAAAGGAAATTCTCCCTTCAAACTGAGCTTGTTTTGTATGTGGCACTGAAAGATCTCATCTGGGTCTTGAAAGGAGAATTTCTGAAAAGGAGCATTTGTGGCAAAGCAAAAGGGTTCAAGTGCATTTTCAAGTCTAAACAAAGCAATGGCTGCAGAGACATGCAGAGGATGGCTGTGCCATCCTTTGGGGAGCACTCTGCCTGGGACTGGCCATCCAGATAGTGGTTGTCCTAGTGTCTGCAGACACCAGTGTTCCTGAGGGTATATCGGGACACCACATACCTGGCAGCTTAGTGGTATTAGTTTATCATTAAGCAGCTTGGTGGGATGTCAAGTTGGTGGGAACATGATGTCCTCAGGCACCCTGCAAAGCACCTGTCCCTGGGCAGATAGCTTCTGGAGTGTGCCAAACTCATGGCAATTCACTTGCACATCTTCATTTAAAGATTGTTAGGGGTGTAACATTCCGGTTTGGTTATGAATTGATACTGAGTGTCATTGTAAGGAAAAGAAGCTGGGAGTTGTTACCACAGCTAGCATCTTATCAAAAGGATTTATGTTGTTTGGCAGAGAAGTTTACATAACCTAAGGAGTTTAACCTGTTTTTTTATTAATATATCTCTGAAGTGGAGTTAGTCCAGTGTTGGACACACAAAGATGGGAAAATGTATGTGCTCTTGGCTTTTCCTAAGTGCTTGCTTATATTCCATGCCTTACTGATAGTCATAATCTCTCCAGCCCATATCTTTGTCCACTTCCCTGTTCCTGATAAGACTCATGCTCCCAGACCAGGCTGCCCAGTGTTCCAAAGCTGTTCCTTGAATGCCAGGGGAAGGTGACACCTACCAGCTTGCAATTAAAGAGCATACTTAGTGAATTAGAGGATGTCACCAGGCCAAGGCTGACTTCTGGATTCACAGTCTGTGCCCTTTACTGGGAACAGATGAGCAAGGCCTTGGGTTGGCTGAAGGTGAACAGAGACCTGCAGAGATTCAGGCAGATGCTCAGTCATTTATTTTTTGCCAGCTGGTGGATCAAGAAGGCCCATTAAGTGGGAGCTTTCATATCTTGCACATGGGGTTAATCCTGTCTGGAGGGGATAAGTGAGGGAGGAAGAATCTTTTAATCAGAGGTAGCAGAGCAAAGTAAGCATGGTAATGGGAGCAGCCTTCAAAGGCTGACAGAACTGCAAAGCTGCACATTGCATGGTCTATTGGACTTTCCACCTTCCTGGTCTCTATAGAGCTATTTTGAAGCACAGCAAAAGGGTCACAGGAGGTATCTGAGCTCTGCCCTCACTGACAGCCAAACCCTCTAGTTCCCTTTTCCCTTCTGCCTCGGTGACACTTTGCGTGTCCACTTGCCCTGCCCCAGTCCATACATGAGCCTAAGGGCAGACAAATGCATTTGATAAAAAACTTCAATCATCTTCTCTGAGCTAAAGATCAAAGGTAAATTTGCTTGGAGCACTGAATTGTGAATCTTGAAAAAGAACTATATTAGCATCAACAATGGGATTAATTAGTCTCTACTTGAAGCCTTTCAGACACAAATATACAGCCAGTTCACTGTAATTTCAGCTTTCCTTATTCCTTCCCAATGCCTTACCAATCCTGTACGCCCTCTGAAAAAGGTATGCTATTTTCATATCAACTTGAGCTCTATTTTGAGAGAGGGGAAGGAATAGGTAAGCAGGCTGAGCAACCAGGCTGTGTAAAGCACAGATAACAGAACAAGCTTTCAACAGTCTCCTTTCAAGCTTTTGTGGAAACCAGAGATAACAGCTGAGCAAACTCTTCATAGGAAATTTGTAGCATGCAGGGATGGAGTGTGCTGGTTCTCTGTGATGGGGTGTCAGGAGAGGTGTTCCCTGGGTGGATGCACCCATAATAGACAGGGTTATCCAGTCAGCTTTGCCTCTGTTTGGATTCTTTCCCCTGAGTGGTTTCCCAAATGCAATTTCTTCAAAGACTTTACTTATGCATGTCCTTCATCAACTGCTGTAGCAGTTCTCTAAAATAGCTACTGAAATATACATTAACTATTTTGTAGACAAAATGTCAATTAACCTGAGTGTCTGTGGAAAGCCACACAATTTTTTCCCCAATTTTTCTAGGGCTTGTGATGAAAACTGTCATTTATTAAAAGAACATTCACTCCTGAGTGTTCTCCAATACTGAATGCTTGCATGCATGAGGTAGGAGTTTGACACCCAAGTTTTACACACTCCCACACAGATGAATGGTGTGAACTACAAAATACACACGACTGTGCAGAATTGGCCCAATTTTAACTGTGAAACACAGTCAGGTTCAGGTCTGAATCTGCAATATGAAGTGTACTATTTTCTGTTAACTTGCAATGAATTTGAGGGACAGCGAGGCAGGGTTAGAGGTTTTTCTTGGGGGAAGAAGTGGGGAGAGGGAAGTGATGGAGGGAGGGACAGACAGAGGGAGGTGTCTGTCCTATCTCTAAAAACCCATTAAAAAAAAGAATGGTTTGAATTGCCCCCTCAAAATGTACCTTCCCATGAGACCTATGTAATATGCAGAGGAGTAACACAATGGATGCTCATCTCCAGAGACATCTGTTCAAATCACAAATTAAAAAATCTTGTTCATGTTATCCTAGTACCCATGTGTGCTTCATAAAAACAGCAGACGACTTGCAGTCTGTTCAAGCAACCCTTGTGCCTGCAATGAGGTAGGGCAGAATTAGGGCAGGCATGGTAAGGTTTGCTAGCACGCGGGCAGACCTAGTGCTATTTACTTGCTGATAAACCCTTGACATGAATAAATAGTTTTCTATTGCCTGCTTTTGTAGGCTAATACTGCAGCTTTTCCTTTAGCCATTTTTTCATGCAACCTGAAAGACCTTAATATCTAAGACCTCCTTCCCTTTGCTTTTGGGGACTTTATCAGACCATAGTGGCATAAACCTTGTTTTCAGAGAAATTAGTTAAGAAACAAAGGAAATATGCTTACTAGTTAAATAAAGTCCAAACTCTTGGAACTTCAGAAAGATAGGAGATGGAAATGCATTTCTAAAGGTTATACCAGGTGCACTAAAGGAAATGCAAACTGACTACTGAATACTAGTTTTTCACTTGACATCCAAATTTCTGTATTAGAACTGAGGTAACTTTAACATAAGTGCCCATATTAAGCATAATTGTTGTGACTGCGGCTTTTACTCACTGTACTTGGAAGCTTTAGAATTTACAAGTGGCTTTCATACAAAATAACCACACTCATTCTCTCCATACTTCCATTTAACCTCCGAAACAGACACTGATGGTGAGTGCATAGCAGAGATGTGTATGAAGATCTACATTCTGGGCTTAAGCCAGCTTTGACCTGGAGGGGAGGTTCATATTATTAGTGAAAAAGAAGTAAATACCATGCAGTGGCAAAGCTGACAAATGCAAACTGCTGCTTTCCTTATTTGCCCTACTCTGTTCAGAGGTCCCTTCTATAGCACTGACCTTTGCCGTGTCTGAGTGGCATCGACACTGAACTTGGTCTTGCAACCCTTAAATATTAATGTTCTTGACTTAAGGATGAAGGTAGATATAATTCTGTGGCACTGTTCTGGCAAAGTAACTGTAAGCACAAACAAGTTTATCCCCATTAGATAAATCACTTAAGTTCATTCTTAAGTGTTTCATTTAATGAGCCCTAATCACTTTCCAAAACCTTCCTGTGTATACTTGGGTGAGCCAAAAATAAATCAAATGTGTCTGGACTCTTAACTGTATCTCCCAACAGATACTGCCTTTTCATTAGTTTGCTTTAAAGCTGGTGCTTTGAGAACACTGTATTTCTCACTGCTGACTCTCTGCTAGTTTTACAGTGTGCATGTTTAATAACTGACCATAGAGTTAGATATGTCATCAGTCTGGCAAAGTCTGTTCTGCACCTCATAAAATATCAGCCTCCTGTTTAAAGTATTTTATGCAGAATGATTTGTATGGAAGTAGTGATCTTGTAATCCTGAACACTGAAGAAAGCAAAGGAAGCAGAGAGGCAGTAAAATGTGTCTAAAACAGCCCTGCAACTATATGCCCTTGTTGTTCAGATGCACATGAGCTGCTTGTGAGAACCAGGTGTCACTCAGGTGCCCAGATTTGACCTGGGCCTGACCAGTGCCAAGATCTGTCCCAGAGAGACTCCATATGCACAATATAAAGATTTAAAAGGATTTGTTTATGTTGCATTTTAAATACTTAGTGTGGAAAGGTCATCTATAACCATGACAGAGCTTACAAACTTGAGAAAACCACTCAGCTGCTCTGTATAAGACATTTAACACATGCTGAACCCTGTAGACAAGATACCGTACCCAAGCTCTGGAACTTGAGGAACGTCTTGGCTCCTCTGCAAAAGGGAACAAGTCTGTTAAGTTCTGCACTGAACTTGTCTGCTACCCTAGGGAAGCCTCTTTTTTATCTTGTCAGTAGTTCAAAGTTACCTTATGTGAAAGGCAGGCAGATCGAGGAGGAGGAAGCAGCAAATGAAGTGATATAAAGAATATGGGTGATATGATTCAAAGGGCAAGCTAAGAGCTCTTGCAATATGATTTGGGATGGATATGAACTGGGCAGGACTGTCTGTGCTTGTATTAGTTCAATCTTCTCTTTGATCCTGACCTGGTGTGATGAGAATTTTACCTGTAAGCATGAATAAGAATGGGACTATCTTAGGTACTGTACAGATTTAAATTAAACCTGGTGGTAAGGGTCAAGTGACAGCCCCTCTGAAAAGGTGACCACACCGGGAACTCAATGATGGGCAGAACTGGGGTTTCTCAGCAGGGACTGAGGAAAGTGGGGTTTTGGTCAATCTCTGCTAATGATGCATTGTTGGCATCAGCTCCTATGTCCTGATGGCTGCCTGGAAGAGCTATGCCAATTCAAATTTCAGTGAGGAAGTCTCCTACTGACTTCAGGGCCCTCACTGGTGTTTCTGAAATCTGTCTGGAAGCTAGTTGGTGCCATGGAAACATTTGTGTACTTGTAGCTACTGCAAAGGGATGACGGACTTCCAATTTTTCTTTCATTATTGCAATGCTGATTCAATCGGAAGCCTGTGCTGTAAGACACTTAGTCCAGTCAACAACCTCTGAAACCTAAAGCGTTAGAGTGTGCTCAGAGTTGGCCAAAGCACACTTGGCACCTGGGCCCCTGTAGACATGGCTGCCCCATCTAACTTTGGAAAGCAATTGTATTTGCATATCAAAAAAATAATTGTGGTTAATGGGAATGACAGATACTTATTACTTCTCATTTCAAACACAGGACTAATTGTCTCCTGTCCCTAGTAAGCAATTTAAAGAAATGCTGGTGTAGGAAGAATTAGATAATGAAGCTCTTTTCATCCAACACTTACATGTAATTTACTTTTAAATCAACTCCCCTGGGAGGTGGCACAAGCTGTGACAGTGCAGAGAATATTTTAATGGTTTTGGCAAGAAGTCAAAGCAGAAAACTTTCTATGTTTTAGTCCCAGGACCCCAGTAGCTAATATTTCAAAACAACAGGGGTTTAAGGGGATGGTATTAAATGCAGTGTGGTGAACTGAGGTCACTGTGATCAAAAGGAGCTGGTGGGGACAGATTCACACATCTTAAATACCTGCTTATCATGTTCTTTTACTGTTTTATTAATAATAATTTAAAAACATGCAGAAGGTATAGGAAGAGCTGGCTATTGGTTGGCTCTGCCCCAACTCTAGGAGAAAAGAAAACAATTTCCTTCAACATATCAATACATAAGTTATTGCTTTGCCATGCTCTTTATATTAACATATGTTCTTATAGAATCCCATTATAGAAGTCAACAGTCTTTTGCATGATGGTTTAAGCCAAGGTGGGATTTAAGGAGAGTATCTGTTGATGCTAAACAGTACGAGATGGGTCACTTTAGTGCCCTCTCTACAAGTGGATTAAATATTCTTGCCATGTTAAAACAGTTAAGTGTTGTCCAGATGAGCTGGAGTAACAATTGCTACTTCCCAAGCTGAAGTAACAATAATGCTTAGTACAAGAATAACCTTGCTTGTCTTCAGACCTTCAAGCATGCCTTGAAGGAGTATGGAAGAGATGGGCCTGGTTTTTACTGAAGACTTTGAAGAGCGAATGCATCTGAAAGGCTCTTGTGTCGGATATTTTCTGTGTCCAAAGATATTTCACTAAGAAACAGTTGGTCAGTTCTAGCTTCTTAATGATTCCTGGTAGTAAAGCCCAAGCAATGGGAATTAATCTCTGAAATTGTACAATGCCGTCTCCCTTTGTTACAGTGCTCCATGCAGAGTCTTAAATCAGCCTAATTTCATTCAAGTCTTACTCTGCAGCTGCTGTTAAATTGAGTCCCTGAAGAGAATATAAGTTTGGAGGCATAAGAGGGCAGAACAGAGAATGTTTCTTTAATTGTTATTATCCACCACTCGGAGTCACTAGTGTAGAGGAGTAATTAGGGAATTGTGGTATATTTCAGTAAAAGCACCATTTCCCTCCCTTCCCTCTCCTTTTTTGTGGAAACCATATTTCAGAGTTTGTCACATTTATAAGCCCTAGCAAGAATCTCATATGCAATAATCCTAACCTAATCATATCTTAACTAAGCCCTTTCTGCAGAGATTTATGGTGACTGAAAGAAGGCAATAGTAAATAACCATAATAGCAGGCACAGTGAGACATCGGGTCTGTACTTCGTGACTTTTTTAGCTAGCACCCCTTTTGCAGCTGGCCTGGGAACAATTGCTTCTTTCTTTGCTGCTACCCAGGAGGTGAAGTTCCCAATGCGCTGCAGTAAACAGAATTGCTTTGGGATCCCCAAAACATATGCGCTGTTTTTACCATGGTAGGGAAGAGTGCCAGCATCACCCTGAAAGAACATGCGGTATGAAGAGGCTTAAGGGTACGGCTTCACAGGCTGTTCCCCACAGGCAGAAACTGCACAGGGAACTGGAGAGAGTACAATTCAGGCAGCCTGGCAAATAGAGTGTATAATCATTTAGGCTCAAAGCATGGAGCTGATATAACCACTCTTCCAAGTATGTGTTGTAGAAGGAAAAATGCCTGCATGAGTCTGTACTCTCCAGCCTGTCTGACTTGAGTGATCAGGTGAAAAATTTATACTGCATTGACCTCAGCGCAAACTATTAATTGGCAATCACAGCTTTGGACCTCCATTCTTTGTCCAATAACCTCTCTTTGAGGTGCAGGATCCCAGCAGAGACGAGGGGATGACTGGAGGGCAGAAAACCAAGGGGGAATGCAGCATGTGAAGGGACTGCCAGTGACCTTTAGTTTCCCAGGCTGAGAAGAAGGAATACAGCCACAAAAACAGATTTTAATACAAATTTTGGCATCATGTAGTTCTACTTGCAGAACATATGTTCTGTGTGCATCAACTCTAGGTGAACTTAAGCATGTGGCTGTTATTTTACCTTCCCTTCTAATGCACACTGTAGACATCTCAACATCTGAGATCAACATGCAAGGTGCCATTGCACATGAGATGATGGCTGATGCTCACTTGCCAGCATATAGGTCAAACTATATGAAGGGAATGGCCAGGAGGGCTGGGCTGTGTCCACTCGCAGGTGTTGCCTAGCCATATGCCTGAACTTTGGCTATTTTCTTCTATTTCAGAGGGAGCAAGGAAAGGAAAATAAACTACTTGTTTATATATCTGAAAAACATCAGGTATGTTCACAAGTTGAGAAACTCCTTGCATAACCACTTAATTTGGGGAAAACAGCACATTTCCGAATCAAACTGGAAAGGTTTGGGGTTTTTTGCAAGAATTAATTAGCCTCAGTTTCCCTCACTACTGCCTCCAGCAACAAGCAGATTAGGCAGAGCTGCCATACAAATGCCTTTTATCTTGCTACACATTGGTCTTTGCAGCTGCCTGTTGGACTCATGCTGTTGAAAATCGAAATTTTTATCTTCCAGTTGGTAAGAATTGTGGTTTTCTGCTCTCAGGCTGCACAAGAACTGTTTTCTCCAGGCTACCTTAGAGAGACTGAACTTCCACAGGCTCAGTGTGTAGCACTGATAAATCCACTATCTGTGGTTTCCCATCTGTTAACTGCTCCTCAGTCTGGATATCCAGCTCGGTGTTTGAAATTTATTGGATAGTGTTTTGTAGCGAGCAGACTTCAAATCACTGCTGCTTTGCTTCTTGAATTTGATTCAAGAAATAAGGACAGGTCAAGAAATAGACAGCCTCTTATGCTTAAGCATTTGTTACAACAGAAGACCACTAAAGACGTCCAGTGGCATAAGGCCTGATTCTTTACTTATCAGTCACATGCTAATGTAAAGCACTTGCTGCATCTCTGACATAGCCCTACTTAAATCAAATGTTTTAAATAAAGTACGGGTTATTCTGGTACTTCCCTGAGGAGTCCTCTTCAGGTGTCACTTGCAGGGAGAGATAGATGGCAACAGCATCAGAAGTGAGAGCAGAACAAGTCAGGATGACTTGTTCAGTGAAACCCACTGTCCCTCCAGGTTCAGTGACTTCCCAGCGACCCTCAGACTTGCATGTTCACACTCCTGGAGCTGGATCAAGGGATATAAATGTGTATTAAAACTCCTTTGGACTCAGTGTGCCCACTTACCCTGGGGTCCAGGAGGTGCAGAGTAGCACACAGGGAGCAGCTTGAGATTGCTCGTTATATCTATTTGCTGGAGGAGAGACTGGAGTTCAGAGTCCGCAGAAAAGACTTGTTCAGCTGCTGGACACTGACAGACCCTGAATGCATCTTGGCTCCTTGGGGGAAGAGCTCAACGCAGCTTGGACTCATCAGGATCATAAATAGAGGGAATATCACCTGTCAAAGCAGTGTTGTACCCTGGTGTGGTTGGAGGGACGTTGCTTTGGGAGGTGTTCTGTTGTGTTGAAGAGCATTGTCTAGAGTGGGAGAATCTGATAGGTATTATCTCATTTTTGCCCAGCAGAGCCACACAGCTGGGGTGTATCAGGGGGGGTTATGCCCTGGGAGCTCTATGAGAAAATTGCTGGAACTGAAAAAATAGCTGTGTTCAAAACCTGCAGGTTTTACTCTGAAACCCTGCTGCTTGTTTCAGAGATGGTTCTGTTGCTGCTCATCCTTCCTTTGTGGCTTTTCGTTCAGCTTTTCTTCAAAGATCTGGTGCAAAGCTGATGGCAATTTTCCTGTTGACTCTGATGGGGCTTTTTATCACTACTTAATTGATTTACTAGCTCTTTTCCTAAAGCAGCTACACATACATGTTATTAGATACACCTGATAATTTAATCATGCCTTCAGATCACCACATCTAGATTCCTCAAGATCCAAGCAACATCATGCAGGAAATGTAAGGTTTCAGCTATTTCAGTCTCCTCTGGCCTGGGAGAGGCCATTTCCTTGCCTAGAGCAATTTAGCATTGACTGTGTGTGGTTTTGCCAGTTTTGTTCTGCTTTTATCTGCTGAATGCAGCAACCCTACCTGGTTATATTAGTCATGGGACGTGTAGATTAACAAAGTGAGAAGATGAAACCTGTACTGGCTTAATATTTGTCTGTTTGGCCAGTAAAGTGGCAGCATGCAGATTTCTTTCTTGTAATTTCTCCTTTATCATGTTATGTACTTAGAGATCACAAACCAAGCAAACCTTTTTTCATGTATCAGCATCCCCTTTCACTTCTGCTCCTAAAATTAAATCAGCACCATAGTTTTCTGGAACTATATTTTACCTTTTTACTGTCTTTTCTCCCCAAATCAATAAACCTTTGCAGCAAAGTCTTATTTCCAGGTGATAAGCAGACAGTAGCTGCAAAGCTGTTGTATTCAGTGATGCTTAGGAGTTTTGATAAGGTGGTACATTTTTTTGAGGGAGAGGCAGTGAAATCCTGAAAACCCTGAGGTGATTTCTTTCTGTCAAGCAGCATTTGAAATTCAAGATCTTATAGCGGAACCAAGAGTTTTTGCTGAATATTTGAACTTAATAGGCATCTATCTTTATGCAGAAAAGGTGCTGTACAAGTCCTCATTGAATAGTTACATAAAACTTTTTCATACCATTAGGTTATCCTGGTGGACAGTGTACACCATTTCAGTGTTTAAAACCTTTTCAATGGTGGTTAATCCTTCAGTCTTTGATTCAGTAAGTGACTGCCATTTTAAAAACCCTTATGGAAAAGAAGAGGGAAAAGAGAAGGGGCAGGGGGAAGGAAAAATAATAGTGCCAGGATAGTGTAAGAAATGCCCTGGGGAGGTGGCAAACATTTCTGCAATTAGCCGTGTGAAAATGGCAGATTTGTTAGCAATCTCCATGCATTATTAAAAGCAGCAGAAACAAGAGCTGCCCACTGGGCTCTCTCCTGATAGGATAGTTTCCTTATTTTTTTCCTTGTTTTGTTTCCCACCTGGTCACTTTCTGACACACGGGCTTAGTTTTAAGCCTGGCTGGGAAAGTTGTCCTGGGCGCTCACTCTGAGCATCAGCAATTTTTTTCCTCCCCATCAACTGCTTGGCATCTGTGTCCGAGACAAGATCGCCCCTGCCGCAGCCCAGATAAGCTTAATCCCCTGCTTGCCTGGCAGAGCTGGGCTTGGTGATGGCTTCAGGTGCTGTGAGAGATGGTTGTCCCACACCTTTTCTCTCTTTTCTGTATATTACCTTAATCCTTCACAAGCTTGCCCTCAGCAAACTCCCACAGAGACAGGAAGGTGGGTGAGCAATAATCTTCCCTCCTGCTCTTGTAGCCAGTTTGGTTTGTCCACATTATCTCCCTGCTGCAAAGAGAGACACTGATATATACCTACTTCCTCCTAGAACCAGGGCTGACCATATATCCCTGCCTCCATCACACCTTTCCCTGTGCCAGAGCCAAACTTGCTCTGAATATATTCTCAGCTCCCTTTTTCCCCTGATACCAGCTAAGCACCAGCCTCTCTGCGCTCATCGCAACCTCCCGATCCTCCCCACCACAAATCACTAAATTCAGTTTTTAGTCCTCAGCACGAGGGTTCCAATATTGTACCTGCTGCACTCCACATCGTACCTTTCCCTCAATCTGGAGTGCTTTGAAGCACAGCTAATGAGAAATTAATAATGACACCATCTGGGCACTAAACTGCATCTTCTCACACAATTTGTCCCACTAACAGTGCTGATGTAAGAAAGTGATACATGCACAAATATGCCATAAAACAAAACTGGTTTATTGCTGTTACTTGTTATGCTGGTACAAGGAACATCCTTGATTGCAGCTAACTGCTCTCACACCAGATTTTGTACTGGTATGTCGGTAAATAACCTACACAAAGCACAGACATCTAAGTAGCTGGCTAGGAAAGGCCTTGCTGAATTTCCAGAAGGCAACAGCGAAGAGCTGTCTCTGGACTACATTTCCTTAATGAAGCCTCTTGGCAGTAATCATCTGTAGAGAAAACAGCTTAAGCCCAGTCCTTCCTCTGGAAAATACCACCTGGTGCAATATGAGGGCCTGTTCTAGCCTCCCACTTCAGTTCCCCTGTGCAGCTTTGCAGGGTGGGTCCCAAATTCCCTCTGGATGAGTTGGGAGGGAGAAAGATGATGTGAAATTCAGGTTTACCAAAAGATGGGGCTAGAGACCTCCTTCCCCAAGAAAGATGCTACCCAGCTGGCACCCTGGGTACCTGCCTCAAGCCCAAAGCAGCTTTGGAGTCCTGTTTACCAACAGATAGTGCTAGAAAGCTTCACATTTTCAAGCTGCCAGGCTTCAAGGAGCTATTCTGTTAAATGGCAAGTGTGGGCAACTGTAGAGACATTGTATTTATACTTCAGCAAGACAGGACAAGACATATTGGGCCTCCTGGATATATATGTTTAAATTCTGATTTATTCAAGCAGGAGGGGAAAGCATCCTTTGTGCGTGCTTATTCAATAGCAGCACAAAACAAAAACTAATTAGGTCAGTTCAGCTCAGAGGAACTGTAATTTGCTAGCAGCTCAGCCTTTAAAGTAAAAACTAGTTTATTATGCTAGATGAAAACATGCTGCTAGAATCACCCTGTACAATTAGACCTATCTTACTGCCAAAACAATGTTTTCTTTTAGTCCCACAGATGCCTAAAGGCAGGTTTCTCCTCTGAGGTCCTTTACAGCTCTTCAGTGTAAGATGCATTCAGAGATGTATGTGAGAACAGGCCAATGGCTCCTTGTCATCTTACATTCACAAGGACCCTTGCATACTGTTGATTTTTACTTTTTTTTTTTTCAGGGAGGAATAAATGTTACTTGTCACAGTCCAGCTCCTCCATCTTCAAAGCATCTTGGCAATCTTGAAAATCTAGCTGGATTTGTTCTGAAGTTGGGTAGATTTGCCTTCTCCCTGTGTAACGTGATTTATCTGGCCAAAGTAGAGATGGATTGACAAAACTGCTGTGTGGAAGAGGGAAGCTTTCTTTATCAATGCTTTTGCAATATAGATTTTACAAGTTGACAACAGGGCTTAATCTCTGAATAAGCAAAGTTGTTCCAAACAAGTGCAGTTCATCTTGGTTCACAGGCTTGTACTCAAATGTTTTACAGGCAAGCTGCATTATAACAAACTAGTAAAGCTAGCAGCTTAAATTTTCAGGGCTGTCCGGCTATGATACATGCTCTAATACATTGCTAAGTTGTTGGCTCTATATGCAGCCCTTAAAGGCAAGCACATACATAAGCCCTTGCAAGATCAGAGTTTGAGTTAGGCCTCCAGCTCCAGTTGTGGTGGGAATTGGGTACCTGCTGCTTAAGCTGCTTTCAAAATCCTATCAGCTTCTGTATTCGCTATCAACCTGCTGAGACAAAATGGATAGCAAGATACATTTGCACTGAACTGTTTCTTTCATGATGTATGTGTTTGTTGCATTCAGAGCAGTTGAGTCATTCTTAATATGGCCACTGTGTTCTTCTGCTAGGTGCAAATATCACCACTGTACTGTCACAGGTGAAGATGAAAAGAAAAGTTGGTGTCAGCTTTAATTCTGTATTTTCTGGAGGCTTAAATTGGTTTAAGATAGACCTTTCACACCACTGGGATGACTTTTGGATTTCAGCCTTCAGGCAGAAGAGGTCAACATGAGTTTTACAACAAGTAACTTATTTGAAAGAGTGCTGTCAGGGTTCATAGACCCAGAACTTGAAATATTCTGCTGTTTGCAAAGTTCACATAATTCTTTGTGTGCTGTTTCTAAGCAAATCTATCAGAGCTCATCTTCCTAAAAATAAATGAGCAGATGCAGCCCAATATGTCTGAGCTCCTCTAAAATATACACTGAGTACACAGTATCTGAGACACATTACTATGAAGAGCTGGGAAAACATGCCTTAAAAGTGTTTGTAGGCATCTGAGCATATAAAATCTGGTAGTCTGTGAACCTTCACATTGAGGACTTGATTCAAGATGAGCCTTTCTGCTGATACTGATGGGCTTGAATTGTAAGTGTCTGCACAAGCAATGGATGTGGTTTTTTTACAGAAGTGTTCACTGACTGCATACAGTTTGGAAGGATATTCACACTTCCTTTTAATTGTTATCTGGTAGACTTAGTCATGTTCATTGGCAGATAACTTAGGAAGAGAACTTTTACCTGCTATTAAATGTCAGGAAGCAAAGAAAACATTAAATCTCATTGACTGATCCCAGACACAGTATTAAATAAGAGCTGGTCACTACTCAGGCAAACCAGCTAACAAAGCACATGGCAAATTTGGTGATACCAACTACTCCAGAAAGGGCAATGACTAAGAATTGAACCTGGAAGCAGTGTGGACAGTAAACTAAAAGTAGGGGCAATTTAGGGATGGATATATGAGGTATTCTGTGGGCAGCCTGGGCAGCCTTGTTGCCCAAGGTAATTGAGGAATCTGTGCCGTCATGGGTAGGAAGGCGTTCCTGCCTGGGCAAAAATGTGATATGCCCCCACACTCAGTCTGAAAGACCAGAAGAAAATGAATCTGACCTTCTGGGCCACACAATAAAGGGAGATAAGCACTTAAGGAGGAAAATGTATTAAAAAAAAAAATACTTTAATAGCATCTGTTGATAACAGCACTATTTCTAGTGAAAATGTAATAAACTACAAGATTAAATGTGTATCATCTTTGCACTATGAAGCAGGCTGAGATTGCTTCCAGGGTACAGCAGAGAGATTTGCACAAACACATGAGTAAAAGCAGCTTTGTCTGGGCTTCAAGCTCAATTTCTGCTATTCAGATACATAAAATTATCTAAATCTTATCTCGCAATTGACAGGCACCAGGACAAGGTCAGTTAAAGCGGTGTGGTGGAGGAAGGGAAGGGTTACTCTGATATATACAGTTCAGAAAGAAGAGCAGGTTTGCCAGGGTTTCAGCCGATCATTGCTTCTCCTATCTCGCAATGTTAAAAGCAGCTCTGTGTGGGTGACCGTGTGGGAGGCAAACACGAAGAGATGGAGCCCTTGCTTTGCTAGACTGCAAGGCAGAGGGCCATCGTGAGGTTGAGTAAGGATTTGCTTTGCTTACAGGGAGTGGAAGAATTACTGTGACTAATTGTAGGGTCCTGAACTGCAATTTAGACCTGAACCATGTTAAAGAAGCCAAATTCTTCTAGGAGGAAGACAGCGATCAACCAGTTAGTTTGGACAGAGAATTTTAAAAAGTAAGAAAAGAGGTCAGGGATAAAAAAAGATTAAGAGGTCTGTAAGGATGTGAAAGCCTCAGAGGGGGAAGAAAAACCAAGATAGATAATGGAAACATGTATTCACCTAAAATGTGCATTGTTGAATCTGGTAATCACACAGAGTTAGGGCTGAAAAGACTCTGAAATGATCACATAATCCATCCTCCTGCCTCAAAGCAGGATCAGTTATACACCTCTCACTCCTGGCAGATTTCTGTTTGCCTGTTGCTGAAGGTCGTTCAGCAATGAATCCTTCACAGCCTCTGCAGGAAGTCTTCTCTGCAGCTTTACTACCTATTGAAAGCTCTTCCTAATGTCTAGCCCAAAACATCCTGCAGTAATTTGAGACAATTCTTGTCTTAGCTAGCACAAATACAAATAGACTATTCCTTTGTCATTGCAGCTTTCCAATATTCAAAGACTAATATTCTCTCAATTTTCTCCTTTATGCATATTAATCTTTTGTTAGAGATCAGATTTTTCTAGACTTTATAGTCTGTACTTTTTTGCCTCTGCACTCTCTCCACTTGATCCATTTCTTTTATCTTTTGTCTATCATCTAAAAGTGCGAGCACAGGTGACTCCAGCTACAGCATTACCAGGAGTGAATAGAAATAGTTCAAGGTTCTTGCAGACTCTTTTGATCTGTGTATCCCTGTTTGAGGATGGTCTGTCTTACCATGGTGCAACATTATTGTTTTGTTGTCATCCATTATTGCTCCCCAATTCTTTCCCAGCAGAGCAACTCTCTGGCCTGCTGTGCCTATCAAACAGAGTGTGGTCTAGGAAGAGAAAAATACACGTCTTGTCACTTAGTGGTGAAGATGAAGTACCTGATTTGGGTCTACAGGCACTTTTTTCAGTAAAACATAGTCTTCTTCCATCAGACTTTTACAGTACCACCCATAATATCTCTAGTGACTAATTTAAACAAGTTCTGAGAAATACATAACTTCTTTAAAGCTAAGAAATAGGCCTTCCACTGATTAGCTGAGTTTTGTGGTGGTAGCTGTTATCCCAGTAGGAAGCAATTAAAGCCATTCCTGTGGGTATGTGCTGCAGTGGGATGGGAGGAGGATTCATCTCGTGCAGCTGCAGCCATTGGGACCTGGGGGTGGGTGCAGGAGACCCCAGCTCCCTCTTTAGTCAACAGAGAAAAATGCTTCTATGGAGGGCAATCCCATGTTTTTAGGAAGGTTATGGAACTTAGTGAAGCTGAGCTGGCTATGGAGATAATCAGCATTCCCCCTTACTACTGGAAGCCCTCCTAATGATTAGTATCTGTACTGAACAATTTTCAAATGACCCAAGTCATTAAAATGCCTGAAGTGCCTGGAACAATTAAACAGAAGTATGTGGCCACACATACTACTCGCCAAGGTAAAGTGGATCCACAGTCTGTTCAGTCTTCCGCCATGGCAGCACCTGGTTCACAGCAGAAGCTTCTGGAGGTGAAAACTCCACACAGTGCATTATTTGGTGTCTGCTGGCCTACAGAAATGATGTTTTGGTTTTACCCATCCCTATTAATTTGCCTTCTCCACTACAGGTGCTCACCTGTCTCTGGCCCAAAGCATGAAGGTCAAGAGCTGCCACTTCTTTATCCTTGTCAGTGGCTTTGTACAGGTGCTAATCCAAGACACAAATGCCTAATCCTATTTTGAAACTGACTTGTTAGCCCTGTAAAATGTAACAGTTCGCAGGTGTTCAGAGAAATAGTTCAGCACATTAGCACACTTTTTTTATTTTCATTAAACTTTGACAGCACCAAGCGGAGGCAGCAGCTATTTAAAAATAAAATGAGGAGATGGGGGGGGGGGGGGGGGGGAAGCAGTGAGGCTGTAAAAAAAGTAAGCGGTAGGGCCCCAGATAGCCAGCCTTTCCTTTGGGACCAGGCTGCCTTTGGGGAACCCAGTGCTTGCTTTGCTGGCACAGACCTATGACAGATTTTACTGTTGATTTCCATGGCATTTCTCTGCCCCTGTTTATATTGCTGTTCTCGCTTCTGTGCAAATGCGTAGTAGGAGTTCCTGCCTCAAAAGCATGAGTGCAGTTAAGGATAGGTCTAATCCCACTCTTGAGCTTAGCTTTTCTCAGTTTTCTTGTGCTAACATACAGCTGGGCTGGATTTCAGCTGAACTCCAGAGCTCACTGGAGGCTGTACGTCCAGCTGTGGCTGCCTCTGCATCACCCACTGGGCTCCTGTACCTGTGATTTGATGGATCAGGTGTAGGTACTGTCCTACATCACTGCCTCATTATGTAGCTAAGATTTAGCCTTGCCAGTCACAGCATCATCCTGTTTCCTCTCTCGGATTTGTTTTGTGTTCACAGCAAAGCTGATAAAGGCATTTCGATCATGGCAAAGAAATATCTTTAAGGCCTGGTTTGTATAGGGACATGCTTGTCTAACCGTGGAACTGAGACACACACACAAAAAATCCTCTGCTTTGTATTTCTAAGGTCCTAGGCTGGCTTAAATCCCCAGAGATCCACAATGTGGGTATGTTTGTCCTGTTTGTCTCTTCCAGGTGCACTGCCCTGCATGGGGAGCTCTGCCAGCCAGAAGCTGCTTTGGAAAGTCCTTGGGCTTGAGCAGCTGGAGCAGCAGCGCTCTGTACATAGAGTGATTTCATTGCTTTTTTTCAGCCCTCTCTTCCTCTCTGCAACACACAGGCACACAAAATATATAGTCTTGAGGTTGATTTGGTTAAAAAGTTTGCCTTCAAGAAGTAATGGGCAAAGCGTTATTAGGAATAACTGTCTGAGTGCAAACAGGTGCATAACACGGAGGTAGCGAATGTGTAAGTGTGGACTTGGACCTATTAGCTGCCTCAAAAACATTTTTCACTTAAATGTTGGCAATTTATTCTGTGCTTTCTCCTGTCTTCTCTGAAATAGGGGAAAATGATGGCTGTGCCACTGAGTCACAGCGCTGAAGGATGCTCTGCGAGTGTGTACATGCGCAGGCAGGCAGTGCTGCGAGGCTTCCCAGGCTCTCCTCACCACGAGCAGGGCATTTCTCTGAGCAGCACTGGGTGGGCTGATGGCCCAAACCTTTTGTCATCTGAAATGAAAGGAACAGTAACTGGACAGGCCAGAACTCATGTTGCTTTTGATGTCTGCAGAAAACTATGTTAAAAACAAATACCATAACTCCTGGAAAACAGATGCTTGCAAAGGTAAAAGGCCAAAAACAGCTCACCCCACAAAGCAAACAGAGGCAGGATTAAATGCTTGCCTCCTGGACTGATGATTGGAATGAGAGAATAATGGGAAGAAAGTATTAAAGGTTAAGAAAGAAAGGGGGAAAGGAGTCCTTTATCCAGGTATTAAAGGTTTAACCCAGTAAATCTCCCTCTTTCTCTTATTTCTGGAATAAAAATAAGAGCACTTGGAAAGCTTAAGGGCTAGATTTGAGAAGACAGCTGTGAGTGTAAGGATGCTCAGACACAACTGGGGACTGTAGAAATCCCTAAGCTGCTTTTTCTTAGGAGGAAATAAAATTACCACTTAAGAAAAGTCTTATGATATGCCTGCATTTTTAGACAACTGCAGTTTTTAAAAATGGCCTTGTAGGGGGCTTTGCTTGCTTCAGCCGTATCTTTTACTGGCAGGAGCAAATCTTGAGGCATTGGGTCTGCACTTGTCATGCAGCTGCTTTCTGTGGCCACCAGCCTGGGGAAAGTGGTCTTTTCCAGGCTAAAATCAGTGTCCAGGGGTGATTAACCCTCTGGCAGTACCGGCCTCTCCTCGTAACCACTATGGGGAATCTGTCCCACTAGCTCAGATGAATGAGATACTAGGTTTCATATAGGTAAAAATGAATGCCACCCTATGTAAGTACCCGAAGCTTATCTGTGTGCCAGCTCTAAAGTCTTATTCTGCAAAACTCCTCCTGGACAGCATAGCTTTCAGGTTTGAAGTAGAGAGGGGCTTAAATACTAGCAAACCTGAATCCCCTCAAACTCAGAAAGCCCAAATAGATGGAGGCATGTCCCAGACTCCTAAGTGGGAACTATTACCAGCTCCAGAATGGCTTGCCCCTGAATTCAAAACTCTTAAAATCTAGACAAGGATTCCCAAAGGTAGTGCTGTTTTTGTTGCTTTCCCAAGTGGGTCCTGTAGAGAATCTGTTTTTCTACAAAATCTGTTCCATTTCTGCAAAACTCAGATGCAAGCAGCGCAAACTGAGTGCAAAATCTTGATGCACCTTGTTTTTCTGTGTTGATCAGAGAGGACGGTCCTGTCCTCTGTAACGTGAAGCAGCTGCTAAAATGTAAAGACAAAGCAAACTGAAGATTAAGTCCTGAGCGCCCTTGGCTTTCAGAAGCATTTTCCCTAAAACCTGGTTCTCCTGCAAAAGGAGATCTTGCATTGGGATGTCTCTCAGCAACTTTCACACCATGGCTGACAAGGGCAAGAAAAGGTTCTTATGTGGCTGGGGCTGCGTTTTGCACCCTGGAGCAGGGAAGTCAAGCTGTGCTCTCAGCTTCATGTTGCTCATCATCTTCAACATGAAAGACCCAGGAATCAGACCCCGCCTGGCTGGGCTTGCTAATGTTTGCACGAGACAGATTGGAATATAGCTTTGCAGCTGTATTAGATGGCCTTAAGAACAAACTTTCCCATTAAAATGAGAAAATGGAACTGCTCAGGAGGTATGCACAGAGTGTATACTGAAGAGCTGTTCTCTGACTCAATTTTATGGCCAGAATCACATTTGAAGCAGGTTCCTGTTAAGACAGGAAATACTGTGCTTACTGCAAAAAAACCAGGCCTGTTCCATAATGTACTTGGGGTTATTTGCATTTTATGCCAGCAATAAAACAGCAGATTTACAGGGAATCTGCCAACCTGTTTATTGGGCTTAAAATCTGACTTCCCCTGCTGTTTTGTAATAAGCAATAAATGAACAAACATTGTTCCCCAAGCGACACCCAAGCCAGCCAATACAACCCAGGATGCTTCTCTGTGGGGGGAGGCTGAATAAGAAAGAGGCCTCTTTGTTGTCTAGATCAGATGTGCTGGTTAAAGTAATGTTGGGCAGAACGTTAGCTGGCACTAATGACAGCTTCAGTGTCCTCATCCGGAGGAGTATGTCGTTCTCGGGACAGCTGAGTCGATACTGGGAGATACATGGGTCAGTCACCTCATCTGATCAGCTGGATTGTTTCATAGGCTGATATAAAGCTTGTGAGCTACAAAATGCTCTGAATCTTCCTGCTAAAGAAAAAGAAATCATTCTTTCTCAGAACACAGAAAAAAATAGGTTTTCTTTTAAGAACAGATTTTCTTTTTTTCTTTTAGATAGTGTAACATTCACAGCAGTCCAAATCTAAATGTTTCTGGACTATTTTTGTTATTGCAATTAAGAAGTCTCTATCGGTCATTAGCATTAACAATTTTGTTAATCAAAGAATATTTAGTGATTTAGAGATGAAAAGAGAGGATTCTTTTCGGCAAGAGGACTGGTCTTTCTCAATTCCTCCTCAAAAGGAAGATAATTTTGAAAATAGTGGGGAGACTAAGGAAGGATACCCAAGAAAATAGGATTTACTATCAAAATCTGTGCGCTACCATTTCCATATGCAATGCTCATGTAATGGACTGTTAAATAAAAATTAGGTCATAAAAAGTAATCATAAGAAAATCAGAGGCCACACTGTAAAGGCATAACCCCAAGCAAAGGAAGACTTTTTGCACCGCTGTTTTTGTAAACAGCATCTGCTTAAAAATTAAATCTTAGTATACTACATGCGTATAAAGCCCAGCACCTGTGAGTAAATCGAGATATAGAGTCAAAATGACTGCATTTAACAATAACCACACGGACCTGCATCCAGCACTGCTTTGGCCCTGCATCACCCTTCCTCCAACTTAGCTCTGTTCCTTCTTCCACTGCAAGCGTTGCACTGACTGAGATTTCTCCCACCTAATTTTAGCCATCCAATAATTTGCCATCCCCATTGTAATACAGAGCTCTAGCTTCCCTCTGTGGTTGGCAGAGTCAAATGAGGGAATGACCTTCTAGAGGTGCTTGGTTTGGATACCCACCTTAATGAGATGAGCCACACTCATTTTTACATTTCTGAAAGCTGGGGGAGAGGATCTCTGCTGTGACAGGGAGAGTAGGGAGATCTTTTTAATTATATGTATTTTCGTACTGCTCGGATGGCTACCACACAGGCACAGGAAAAGATGATTCCTTCTCCTGCAAAGCAGAGATGGAGGAAGCCCAAGGCTCTGCTTCCAGCAGGACAGTGGCAGAAGCAAGAATAGGCTCTGCCTCTCAGTGCCTATTCCTTCCACCCATCCCCAACACAGCCCTATTTCTGTTCCCATCCTTCTACTTCTCCCCCCTGTTTCCAGCTAGCCTTTTATTTATGCCAGGTTTCAGGCACAATTTTCTCTCTGCTCAGATCACCTCTGTTTCTGCTCTGAAAACAGGTGGACAAAAATGATTTGATCCCAGTGGAGCTAAACGTCTTTGTGGTTCAGTGAGCTCTTTAGGAGAAATGCAAGGAGATATGAAGTTCTAGCACCAGTGAGATTATTAGAGCTTAGTGGCTTAAACCAGCAGCTGGTAAGGGCAGCTGTGGAGCACATCCTGGTTCAAAAAATTCTGTAGTTTAGTGTCCCCTCAGAGGAGAAGGACAGGATGTGACCTACATTAACTAGATCCTAGTTTCATCAATTGTCAAACTCAGAAGAAGAAATGGGAATTTGGCTGAAGGATTAAATATAAAAGAACAGCACAAATAGGAAGGCACAGCACTAAAGAGGCAAAACCACAGCTCAATCTATTAAGCAAGGAAAAGAGAAAGAACACAATTGATTAAGGATATTACTAATAAGAGGATAAACAGGAAAAGAACATCTAACCAGGAAAAGGTTATCTTACTGAAGAGATGAGAAACCTAACAGTTGACAGCAAAATGGAGGTTGAAACATTTAGTACACTTTTATAGATATTACCCAGTTGTCACTAAAAAAGACAACCATTTTGTAAATAACCTGTTCACGTGCTTGGTACAAAGGTAGAAATGCAACATAAAGCAAGTGTGCATAGCACATGTTCCTTACAGCACTTCACTGGGATCTGAACTGATGTAAGAAACAAGTAGCTTGCCCCACAGTGTGTCCTGCTCCATGGGTAGTGTTTCACCAGCCTGGGACACCTGGTGGATTATGACAAGGTAAAGGCTCTGGTCATCTTCAGCACTTTTGTAATATAGTGGTCCCTTACCAGTGTGAATAGTCTAATTATGCTGCCTTCAAACTGGCAGTGCAAAACAGAAGTAGGTGACAGTTCTCAGCATTGCATATAAATCCATTACACATAATTTCAATGATTTTAACTGCACAGGTGGAAAGATGTTTACTTTTCCTTGCAGCATCCACCCAGAATGGATGCTTTCAGGTTTCTAGACGCTGATCAGGTACAAACCATTATTGCTTGGGGTGAACACTTGATTTCTGAGGGAAAGCTGAGCAATCTAGGGCTTTTTTCTGATAGTAGATTCACATTTCAGTATGGGAAATGGTCTTTAATAGATGCCGTTCACGTGAGCTAAGAATTAATATTGGCACTTCAGTGTTTCCAAATTGGTTTTGGGTTTCCTTCATGTCTTTGCATTCTGGAATATCCATGCAGATTCTTCACAAGTCAAAATTATGTGCAAATACTTTTGAGCCTCAGTTTTATCACTAATCTATGCTCTCATCTCATCCCGTTGAAGTTTGAAATTAACCATAAGGGCAGTCATTGAGGTTAGAGAGCAAACACTTATTCCACAAATAAACCTGTAGAGAAGTCTAGTTCTGTGATGTCGAGTCTGGATGCCAGCTATTCTGAGATGTCAGCTTAAATGCCCTTATATTCAGTGAAATGAGAACATGGTGAATAATTTAAACTTAAACAATGCATGTGCACAGATTCATGTTGTCTCTTCAGTACAGCCATCCAGCGTCAAGGAGCAGATCCTGTTCTTGACAGTGTTCTTAACCACACTTGGAGTTCCTGCAGCAGGGTTTGAGAAAAGGTTTATCTTCAGCCCCAAAAGATGATAAACAAGCCTCCTGCTGTCCTTCCCTCCCACTTTTTAAAGATTTACTTTGCTAGCATATTGGGAAATCATCATTAGAGGCCCGTGCTTTCCCTGCTAGAAGCGATTCTTCAAGCTGGTACATCAACCTGCAGGTAGCTTCTGTCACCGAAGTTAGGTGACAAGGATATGCATATGATAAACCTTTGGGATATGAAAACAAGATGAGAACTCAATTAGCCTGAAAATCTGTCAGACACAAGGTGCAAATATACAAGTTTATATCTCAGTAACTAAAATAATTTCTTGGTAAAAAGCTGCATTCTGTTTGGGTCAGGGTGAGTGCAAGCAATGAGGTTCATTTGCACATACTGCATAGAAGGTAGCTCAGACTTACCCTGCAGTCTGAGTCAGGGGAACAAGTAATTGAACTAAAAATAGTTCAATAAGTCTGCAAAAGGTAGTCTGCAGTTGCTATGCAGCTGAATGGCAAGTATAAGTGAATGGGACATTTTAATATCAACTGCTCTTATATCCTGCAAGGACTACTGAAAATAAATGCAATGGTAGTGCAAGTATCACAGCTTGATGTCCCATCTTCCTACATCCTAGTGCTGAGCATCACATAAAGGCATAGATAAATCAGTGTAAATACCAACAAAACGATTGCTTTCATGAAATTTCTAATGTGTTGTTAGGACAGGCTGTTCTGTGCTTATTCTAGCAAGAAGGGACATCAATGTGGTTTGTCCTCAAAGATAGAACAATACAGAAATGGAGAGAAAATAATGAAGAGGAGAAGTCGCTGTACTTGCATCACAGAGGGGGAAAGAAGGGATAAAGTGAAATATGTAGAGATAAACAAGCCTTTGAGAGATAGAGTCTGAGATACCAAACAGATAGGAGTCACATACTAAATGAGCAACAAAATTAAGTCTCCAGCAATAAGGAGGATAAATGAAAAGGGAGTGAAGAAGGGCGAGAGACAAATGAAAGTGCGAAATGAACCCAGAAAACAAAACAAAGATTGAGTCAGTCAGTGTGGGTGTGCATGCAGGTGTCCGTGTTTGCAAGCGCAAATATAGAACAGGAAGATGCTGATCAAATAAAAAGAAGATTTAAAATCTGCAAACAATTCTGAAGCTGGAAGGATAAAGTGATTGAAATAAGAATGTGAGTGGAGAAAGCTGTAAGTGAAAGGATAAATGGGGAAGAACAGCAATTGAAAGATTACAGTGATTTCAGTGGTTTTGTGAACTCCAGTGACAAGGGAGAAGAGAAGCTCTAAAATCTGAAAACCTGGAAGCTTTTAGGACAATACTTGGGAAGTCTTTTGCCTCGAAGAGGCACAGATGGACTGCAGACCTCCCTGGGATAGGGAATGCAACTTGGGGGCACCCTCTAGCCCTCCTAGCTCACATGGCTCAGCCATTTCCATACGGTCTTATTCAGCCAGCAGAAGGCTCCTGGCAAGATAAACAGGCCAGGTGTCATCAGTTTGTCTTCAGAGCTAGCTCCTTGCTGGTCAGCTTGACTCCCCAAGCTATTGTACTGGTATCTGTGGATGCACTGTAGGTATTGTACTGGTGGTGTTGGGACACACAAAGACCTTGATTGTTCCATCCGAAGAGTTTTGTCATGAACAGATTTTGAGCCTCTTGTCTTGTTTCGTGGATTTGCAGTCAATTGCTTGTGTTTGCACTTTCCAAGCACAGTGGGAGCAATCTGTGGCATTTCCTAGGTACCAGAGAATGGAATAAAAGCTTGTCCAGAGCTCAGCCGCCTTCTTTGCACTACATGACAGCACGCTTCTGGGGTGAAAGAGAAGTGTCTGTTACAGAAAGGGCACCCTTTGGCTCACTTGTAAGGCTATAGTGAGCCATAAAGCTCATATATATCTGTGGCCTGGTGAGTGGTTGGAGTAAATTGAGGAAGACAGCACAGCCCTTCAGGGATGGTCTTCTACCTGACTGCTGTCTCTGTGATCAGATGACACCGCACATCATTGCAAGCTGCTCCACCTCTCTGGTCCCTTTGTAGACTAGTTGTGTGTAATGCAGCCTGTGCCGCACTGGGATCTGAGCAAGAAATACAGGAGTAAGCAACTGCACGAACATATCTGCTTTCATGAGCATGTTATCTTCAGGTTGGATGCCCCATGAGGAGCTGCTCAGTATCAGCTTGGCCTAATTCATTTGTTTAGGCTGTTGAGTTAGAGATTGGATCTGCTACATGACTCAACTCTTCAGGAACTGACAGACACAGCAGTTTCCCAACTCCCTGAATTATTTTCAGATGCCTTAGCAGTGTTCAAGCACAATACAAATTGTGACACAGGAGATCTCTTTACAAAACACTGAACTCAACCTCCTCCTAGTCTATTATATATCCTGTCTTCATAGAATGCCCTTTGAGACAGCATAAATCATCCCAGGAAGCTTAGTCATGTGCCCATCTCTGATTCAGAGGAGCAGCCTGAACACCTGAATTAAGGCAACCTGGTTGTCATCTTCCCAGTGCTTTTCACTGTGCCAAGTCTCTCTAAGCAGAACTGGAAGTGACCCGTGTCTAAGAGAAGGACACATACCTATGTGCAGAAAATGAGGATGCAGCTCAGCAGAACGCTTGCCTGTTCCCCGTTCTGTGCTGCGGCTCACGGTCACCTTGCTTTTGGCAGCACAACCTTACATAGGGTTGTGCTGTGAAGCAGGTCACTGAAATGATCCAGGCTAAAAATAACCTGCCAAGAAAAAGAAGAAATTGTTCTTCCTCGGGTCATTTTCAGCAATGTGGTCTCCTAAAAAGCAACTTCTTGATGGGGTCGGGCATGCAGGAGAGAAGCTTTTAGGCCTGCTTGTTACCAAAGTGAGCCTCCCATGCGATTGCACTCTGAGCAGCCACCGCTTAGTGTGCAGTAATTCCATCCATGAGACCTTTCTGTCACTGTGTGGTTAATTAAGTGACCTTCTGAAGCTCAACAGGATGTGAGAGCATGACTCATCCCTAGTCTCACTAATTTCAGTTCTCAGACTGATCTGGATAAAAACTGCCCCAGTTTCCACAGTACTGGAAAAATCAGTGTCTCCTTGCATCCTTCCACCTTTCTCCCTGGGTTCATTCATGAAGCTAAGGTCCTGTCAAAGCAGAGCCATTAAGTCTCCCATAGCATGGTTCCTGGCAATAAAGTTGTCCTAGTCAGCCTGCATTCTGCATTGTTACATTCCACCTGTAATTTCAGGGGTTTATGGAGTTCTTCTTTATTTCTTTTCATGAAATGCCCTGAAAGAAAATCTATATCCTGCCTTCCATCCAGCAGATACTGAATTTCAATGGAGAGTTAAGTGATTCATGTCATCTCTACTGAGTATAAAACACTGGGGATCTGTCTGACACAATATAATCAAACTGTGGACCATTCGTAAGATGTCCAGAGAGATTTCTTAAGCATTAGACATCCTTTGGCACCTCCATTTCTCAGGTATCTTTGATCATCCTGGCAAGCAATACTGCAGCATTAGGCATATAAACAACTTAGGAGTTGGGTCGCTGTTTCTCTGTGTCTACCAATCACTAGTTTTCTTCATTTCTGCCACATAAGTTTCCACCATTTTCTGACACTCTGAATAGAGTATACTCTGAATACTCTGATACTCCACCATTTTCTGATAATCTACTTATTGCTGTTTGTGGGGTTTGCTGAAAGAGCATCCAGAGAAAAAAGGAGAGACCGCCTCTCTGCACTAAGCAATACTTTGGTTTAAATACATGCTTACCTAATAGTGAAAAATGTAAATAGGTAGGTAATGAAGTCCTTGCAGCAGTTGGATAATTGTACTTGTCTCAAAAACAAAGCAAAAAATAAGCATACATGATGAATGGCTCAGTGCAATGAATACAAATACCAGGCTATTATGTATTGAAGTTAATAGCAACCAAATGTTAGTAAGATGGCTCAAAAGCAACAAGAGTAGGAATGTCTGATAGAGTTTAGATATTCATCAAACAAATGTGAGTCGTTAGTGGAAAGTGTCACAAAAGAAGAATGGGTGATATCACGCAAGGTGTAAGGTAAAAGTCATCATCAGCCTCTGATTTAGTACTCATGCAAAGCACCAGCCCCCACCCCCTGGTAGTTATAAAACAATATATTTTGTCATGTTTCAATGCTACATCCTACGGCCTATTTTGGTGCAACTTGCTCATTTAACAGGCCAGGCTGAATACTATCCACGTACAAACGGAGGGTGAAGTTTTTATCCTGTGCCAGAAAGTGATTAAGGTTCCTGGCTTTGACTGCATAATGGCAGAAACCTTGGGAAAATGGTATTTACATGGTCACCTTCACAGTCCTCACTTTGTCCCTTCTCCAGCATCGCCTGTCCCTCTGTGCTCTGACTCAGCATTGCCACACGCACCCACCTGCCTGTTATCTGCGGTGAGGAACTCTTGCAATTTCTTGTCCCACTGTATGACCCAGGTTCTTGTAGCCCTCCATAGGGTGTCTGCCTTGACAGATCATGTTTTAATGATCTGTAGAGTTTTCTGTAGAACTGGGGGGGGGAAGCTAATAAGCATCAGCACTCAGTGAAGCGGAGGTTTTAGGGTTAGGGTGGGGTTTTTTAGGGTATGGCTTTTCTGCACCATGCTGAGCACAGCCAAACTTCCCCTTGCAACTTGACTTTTGTAGGCTAGCTCTGAAATCTGGAAAATACACGGGTCTAGCCAGGTTCACAGGTCTAGCTGAGGTACAGCACAGCTAACAGCACAGAATGGGTGCTGCTCTCTGCAACGTTTCTGGGGTCCAACACTGGGTGTTCTCCCCTCTCCCAGAAAAAGCTGCCTTAGCTTTCCTACCAACACACCTTGTCCTGTTTTCATTTCACCACCAGACTGGTCCTGGAAACGTCATTCCAATTCTGACACTGTTCATGATGGCAAAGAAGTTTGCCAGGGATTTTTCTGGTGATTTACAAAGCCAGAGGAAAAGCTTTGCTTTTTCATTGTGTGTTGATGAGCACAGCTTTGAAATACTCCTAAGGTCTAGAGTTTAGATACAGATCCAGAAGTTCAGATGCTTATCTGAATTGACTTTAAATTGACTGTATTACTCACTTCCCTTCTTGCAAGCAATGAAGAGATATACACGGGGGGGGGGGGGGGGGGGAGGGGGAAACATGTGGCCTGGTAAAAGTTTTCCTGAGGTCAAAAATTATTAGATTTGACTAGTTCTCATTTTTCACCTCCCACTTTAAACTTTTTGAGGGAGGGCAGCTGGTGTCAGCCAGATCCTTTCAGACTTCACATCGTGCTGTAGCTAAGCAGCCATCCACTTCAATGGTAAGGGATGATAATTGCAGGTCCTAGGCTGCAGACTGACGTCAGCTCTTCAGAGGAAGATGCTGACTGCTTAATGAATATCAGTAGACACTGTTTAGCTTCTGCTCAGAAAAGAAAACTCAAAAATGGCTTTTAGGGAGCAGTCAGCATCCATTATCTTCTTTCTGATGATAATTTATAGATGTTCCTCCTTTCATTTGAGAAAAAGAGGCCCTAGGAAGAGTTCACTTCCAGAGCAGCAACTTCAAGTGTGATTATGTGGCAAAGAGAATAAGGTGACATATAGGTCTAATTACAGGGTCCTTTTCTAGGAGAAAATTAATTTCTGTTACATGCTCCACCTGGTACGGATAGTCACATACTGATTCCTTGCAGAGCCTCTTTATTTCCATTAAGCCATACTGTTTATAATTCCCTCTGTAAAGCTTAAAAAGGTGTGTGTCCCCTTCATGCTGCTCCTTTCCCCTCATTTAAGGTTTTTGGAGTGTTGGGCTGCTCAGGCAGGCTGGGGGCAAGAGGTTGTTTCCTTTTTCTTAGTAACATGAAGAGATGGAATTGATGTGGCTCCCATCTCCATGTGTATTTCTAAGGTCCTCCTGTTACAACCTTGTTACTGGGGACATTTGTACGTGCAAATTCAGAGTTAACTCAATTTTTTATAAATCCCTGAAGTAGAGGAAACAGATCTGTAGGGTATTGCTTGTTCTGGTATTGCACCATTCCTGTATTCTTGCCTTCTTCCCACCACCAAATTCCCTCACAGAGAGGTCATGAAGAAGCCAGCTGAAACAAATCTGACAGTGGGGGGTTGTCTTCATCTCAGTGGGCTGGCTCCTTCCTCTTTGTAGTCTACTTGTGATGCCAGTGAAGCACAGAGGACTGAAAATTATAGAGCCCTCAAACCTGGGCTGTATACATCATGATGTAGCTCTGCAGAACTCGGGTATTATACCTGGGGATGAATTTGGTCCATTAACTTTTCCTGAATGGTCAGCTTCTAGTGAGGATGTACTTGCTTTGAGATCTTGCTGGGGGAATTAATTTAAATTGCATCCTTGAGAGGGGGGAAGAGATTCTGGAAACCAAAAAAGACTGGAGAAAATAAAGGGCTGAAAGAAGAAAGCTAATAAGTGTTATGGAATTGAGCTTTGTTTTCATTATTGTGGTATGCAGCAAAATGCATTTCCCAGCATTCTTCAAAGCATTCCAGTAATTCATCTTAATTAGCATGATTTAGGTGGTTGTTTCTAGCTTTTGGAATTTAGCACAAGGTTAATGTACATAAATGTATGATGACATATGGAGAAACTATAATTGTCTTTAAGATGAAGTGTTCTAGCAGCATGGAATAAGTAAGAAACTGGTTGAGTAGGTGGACTTATTTCTGTTACCAAGACAAAATATAATAATATACTGAACTTCAGGACTGCAGATATGTTATTCACAGGAGGTTCAGTAGCAGGAAAGTAGGGGTCAGAAGTCCCTCTGAAAATGCTTTTGCTGATATATTTGAATGAAAGCTGGTTTATTTTTGAGATTGTGGCTCTTTAAAACCTAGCATTTGATATCCAGCAGAGTTACCTGTGTCTTAGTGCATTTGAATTGTATGGAACCGGGCAAGCTTAAACTTGCCTTTGAAAGCCAAACTCTTGTCTGTACTGAAAAAGTGGTAGTGAGGTATGGGAGCATGTGAACTCGCCTGCCAGGGACTTTCAAGTTCTTTTGCTATTCATGAGACAGAGTTGTCACTCTGTCTTTCTCCCGCCAGCTACGTGTGCATGTGAATGTCCCTTCCCAAAGGGCTCTGGAAGTCCTTTGCACTGAAATCTGTCTGCAGAGGAATTTTTCTAGGCTCCATTCATAGGAGTCTCACACCTGTCTGCTTGGGCCTGGCAGATCTCTCCTTGTTTTCTCCTCTTCTTCAGCAGCATCTGGAGGTTCCTGGAGATTTACAAGCTTCTGCACATTACGTCGTATTGTAATGCATTGGGGTGGGACTGACTCTAGCCTTTCAAAAGGAGGTCTTAGGGTAAACAGCCCTGTTCTCTGGAGGGTTTTGTCCTTCTCTTTCATTCTGTCCTTCCCTTTTTTAATGGTGGTATGTGTTCATATGCCTCCACCCATATGCACAGCACATGCACAAACACATATTGCCCAGTGTTGTCTCAACCAAAAGGCCAGAGGGAGTAAGAAGCCACACAATGATACATGCCCAATGAAAGGCGATCGCACTGTATGGAGGAAGATCTTCTGCAAGCATGTTGGGATTGTAGCAGCCATGCTATAGCTGCTCAACTGCTTTGCTTTGGGAGCTCTGAAGTAGCCTTTCAAGCCACTTAGGAACTTTATCTCTGCATACCACCACAGATATATCAAACTGTAGAGTTTTGCTCCTAGTAAGGGAAGATCATGCAAAGGAGGTGAGATCCCGGTCAAAGTTGGCTTGGCCTGTATTTGTTGTATGATGCAAGTGAATTGCATCCAGAAGCCAGTCTTCTCCCTGCCAGGTCCCCAAACTCCTCTGACTAGTATCTGCTTTCAATTAACATGAGTGGTTTTCCTGTTTTGCTTCAAGGGGTGATGCATGGCATTGCATGTCATTGTTTCCCTCAGAAACACCAACTGTGTTACCATGGCTGCTCCATCTCTGAGATAACGCAAGAGGTGTCAGCCCACACAAACTCCATACACAGTTTGCTTAGTAGCAGGGAAGAAACAGCATTTCTGTCTTCCTTTGCAAGTGGCTGGAAAGTCTCCATGGAAACATTTGTTGTTCCACAGCATCAGTTCTTTAGACCATCTTCTTCCTTCATTCATTCTGATCCTTTGCAAGGGAATTTGTGGATGCTGTGTGATTTCCTGGTGCCTCGAGCTGAATGGATGGCTTACACAGCAAGGCTGTCCCAAGGAGTATATTTAGTGTCTCTCCCTTTGAGACACTCCCTTTGAGGCAGAGCACTAGTGGTCATTTTTGCCCCTCAATCTCTGCTGCAACTATCCAAGCTGTGGCCAACAAGTTTTGGAGCAGCATCTCATTTGTATGGATAGAATTCTGTTACACAGATAAAGTGATAATCCCCATTACCAGAAGCTAATTAATTTCATTCTTGAGTTTTCTTTGAGGTACCAACTGGAAATAAAAGGACTGAGACTGATAGAAGGAAAAAAATAGGGTGTTAAGTTCTATCAGATCTTCCTCTGTGAGTCTATTCTGAAGGAGAACAGCCTCTTTGCAGAATATAATAGAGCCATGTCATGTTTAAAATGCTGAGGTGACGCCTGAGGAACAGTTAATGCTACTGGAAAAGTCTATATTATGCAATAAAGGAGGAGGCAAGAAATCAGGGAGAAACACAGATGCACCAGGGTTAGATATTTATCACTATCATCTTCTCCAGTAACTTTGTTTTGCACAAGTGCACATGTATTTGTGAGTGTGACCATGCATACATGTCCATATCTGCATGTGTTGTATGTTTAATCATTCTGTACTTAAAAGCTCATGGTTGGTAGAGTTGCAGACTGGTTGCCAAGGACAGGGTTACGTTTGTTTAACTCACTTACAGGTGTGACTACATGTGTCTCACAGGCCAACCAGAAACAATCACACTATTCAGAGCATCTTCCCAGCATAAGTAAGGGCAGCAAATCCTTTTTTCGCAGATGACTAGAGGTGCCTCAGGAGCAGTATGCAGAACAATTCTTTGCAATCTGGGAGGAGGGAAACCCACCATTACCATCTACTCTCATGAACTTTTTTCTCAAGGTCTTATCTTTTCTTCATTGCTTTGAATACAGACTCCAAAGTATACCCTATAAAGGGTGAAAGAAGAAAGCTTGTTTCCTCTTAAATCCCTGCACCTGCTTCGGTAAAAAGAGCTGCAGTGCTAAGCACATGGAGATCTATAAGGTGAAAACACTGGGCTCGATTCATGCAAATCACTGCCATCACTATTAAAGAGCAAAGAGGGTGCTGGGGGTGCAGAGCAGTACAGGGGGGAGATATCCTCAAAGCGTGGGTCTCGGTGTGGGCTGTGCAGCTGCTACAGCTGGTGGTTTATTAAGCATTCTGCATGGGCTGTTTGCGGGAGGAGGCAGGCAGGGCTGCAGTGTGGAAATGTCAGCCTGCAAGCGTGCGTTAACCTACTTCCACCAGAGAGGCTGAGAATAACCTGGGTGTGCACTCCCTGATCTCTCCTTGAATTTGTAAGCCATGGCTGAAGAGGAGATTTATTTTCTGTGGGTTTGAAAGTGCGACTGAATGCTCATAGGGAGGGTTGTTTTGCGTTTTGAGGCTGCAGCTCCCCTGCTGTATTTCATGTTTACAGTTTATGATACACTGAATCCTTTGGTGCCTTGTTCTCAACCCTGCAATAGAAGTGTCACGAAATCCATTGCAGTGTGTGCTGTCTTCTGATTTTTCCAACCACTTGCTAATGCTTTCAATAAGGTCTAAATCACAGCTCCCCCGGAGAGTGCTGTCTCTCGGAGCTCTGTCATGTGCGGCCGTGGGTTTTAATCCCTCGCACCAAACTGCTCTAATGTCAGCTTTTGCTTTGGGCCCCACCAAAGCTTGCACACCCAGCAGCAAGCGTTAGCAAGGCAAAGGTATGGTTTTTGGTTAATGTATGTTCCCTGTTCACCCTCTCCAGACCCTTCATGAGCATATTGCATCACCCCTCGACTGCCTTTTTCCAGGTTGGAGTGTCCTAGTCCTTTCAGTAGTTCCTAATCCCCACTGGCTTAAAGAGAAATAAGGAGCATGTGGTGGTTTTGCACATCCCCACAGGTACTTGTCTGTTCCTTTGGCTACCCAAATACCTTTATAAATTGATAATGCAGTGCAAGACTTAGATTAGCAATGGATTTATTCCATCATGTGAGCATGCAATACTGACCCGCCTTCTCCATATAGCAAAAGAGACTCCATCAAAATTAGAGAGATTTCTGTGTCTGAAAGACAGCAAAAGAACTGGAAGGCTCCAGTTCTCTCCAGAAAATAACCTAATCAAGGAACTGGTAATCCTGACACAGGCTTTCTCTACTGCAGTCTGACCATGTTCTACTTTCTTGATTGTCTGCTGTTCCAAGGGTCATTTGCTCATATTTCTCCCTAGAGTAAACTTGTTCAGGATGTAGGGGAAAGGTGCCACAGATATGTTTTAATTTGAAACAGAAATATGGAAATCTACCTGGGAAAGAGAGTGGACGAAAATTGCGAGCCATCTCCTGTATTTTTGCTGGTTTATTGCGCTGCCTGGGAGTTTCTTCTCCTGCAGCAGTATGTCATTGGAACAATGAGGCAGCATGTTGCTTAACTGCGCGGTGGCCAGATCAGCAGGGATTTCAAGAGATAAGTAATTCCATTTGATTTTGTATCCAGGAATGATAATTTACATTCCCTTCCACCTTAGAGCGAGAAAGGCAGTCTGGGCTATAATTAGGGATTTTTTTTCCTTGTCTCCTTTGGTCCTTCGTTCCTCTTATTGTCAGGCAAAGGTGGCAGCAGCAGCCTTAAAAGCAGGGAGTCATGACAACTGACTCTTCCTGGAGCAATTTGGGTTGTTAGAAGGCAAAAGAAATATCCTTAAAACACAAGTGCCTGAAAAAGCAATTAGATCACAAAACTGCATGCAGCAGGAAAATGACAGTAAAGGGCTGGGAACCACCCACGACTTGGGAGTTTGCTATCTGCGTGTTCGACTTCTGGGCTTGGTCTTTCACTAGTAAAAAGTGAGCTGGATTCATTGATGTCATCTGAGGGTCTGGCTGTGGCTTCATGTCTGTAGATAAATAAATGCCCACACAAATAGCTAATTCAGTGTAGGAGGAGTGTCTTGCATAAAAGCATGTTAATGGCTTTGGAGCAAATGCCCTGTTGAAATTCACAGGGTGAGATCTCAATCAATTAACAGTTTAGGATAATCCATCCTGAAGCAATATGTCTATGTAGCACCGTACACAAGTGCTCAGTGCCTACTTTTATTGCAGGCTTGATTGGAAAAAGTTACCCCGGCAGCGAAACATTTGACCCAAATCTTAGATTGCGAACAAAAAGAGAGCCACTTTGATTGAGGTAAGGAATCTTCTGAATTGCTGTGACTGGATTTCTGCTTAGCATGGCAGGGGATGTTTTATTAATCTCCACCCTTATTCTTGTTATCTCTCACACCAATAACAAAACTTTGTAGTTATCCCCAACTCTTTGCAGAAGAGTTTCTTATTGTTTGCAGATGTTGATTAGGTGGATCTTTCTTTCAAGTCCCACAAGATACGATAGCCACGTGCTTTTGCCATTTCACAGGCACGTGTTCTAGTGTTGAGAAAAGAAAGTCCAGACCCATCTGTGATTTTCAGGCAACTTCCTTCCAGCTAGGTACCATGCCATCCATTTCAGCAGAGCATAAGCATCTGTGTGACTTGCATACGGTTACAAAACATGTGAATATGGGAAGCCAGGGCTTCACACTTCTGTTCACCTCCTAACCAGTGGATGATCTAACATCTCTGTGCAAATCAGTTATCATAGCAAAGTAATTTATTTCTTTGAACTGAAGTTTAAGTTAATAAGGCTTCTGTTTTGCCCCTGTGCTCCTCAGTCTTCTGGTATAGTACTATTTGTGTCTCCAGTATGAAGGACGTTATGTGGGAGATCCCATATTGAAAAAATCTATGGTTTCCATAAACATCTGATTTATATTCTACTAAAATCAACCAGAAAAAATATTTCAAGAGCAACTTTGTTTTCAAATAGCTCCAGAAGCAAAACGCTCCATGGCTGTATGTCAGGATTGTAAAAAATGAATAGAGCACAGTGAATTAATTTTGCTAATGAGCTTTGCAACCACATGATGCACTTAGGCATCTTCATACAATTAAACCACAAAACTAGGCAAGCAGATCCCAAGTGCCACCCTTTGTCAGAGCACTTCAGGACCCTCCAAAGCATTATGTCTCCCCCTCCCTTTAATTTCTTTCCATCACAAAGAAGAGAAATACACAGATCGGTTGTTTCAACAATTGAAAAATGATGTGCAGTGTTAGTTGCAACAGTATTTTTGTAGCTCTCATTTATTCTCCTACCCAGACAAGAAAGGCAAAGCAGTAGCATTTTATAGAGCAGAGAACATTTTTACACAGTTCTCTTAAATCTTTTTAGTAGCCCTTGAACAAAATGTTTACACTGTAAACAGAATTTACTAAACGATCCACAAGACTTATCATGACAACCTGCCTATCCCTCCTGAACCATTGTATTTCTATCCTATTCATTCCTAACATCTGCTGCTGCTGACCCTCTAGCCCATATTTACCCAGTTATAGTACTCCCTCTGCAGCCTTAAAATATTTTCTGTTGATTTACATCCATTTCTCTTCTATTGTCTGGTTTTGGCTGGTGGATTTTCTGTTTTTCTTTTTGTAAAGAGAAAAAAAAAGATGGTAACTCATTTTCGTTGCTCATGACTAAGAACCAGATAACAATGTGAATAAGCCCTGTACAAATGGCTGTGATCAGATAAAACCATGAATAAGGGGTGTGCATGCCTCCCCAAAACTCTTCAGCCAACAGCTAGCAGTCCTGCCAAGCTCATGGGCTGCCATTCCTGTGCTCTCCTACTGCTTCTGACCTTCAGTGCTCCAGCTCCTGCTTCCCTGTGGCTCAGCGCGAGCCAGCACTCACTGCCTGCTTAATGTGGTCCTGAGCTCACGAGTCCTGTGAAGACTAGTGATTATTAGGCTGGTATTCAAGGACAAGAGCAAGGGTAAGCCTGAAGAGCATGCCACTGGCTTACAGGAGTCAGGCTCTGACCTCAGGTCTCTCAAAGTGAAAGGATTTACATGAACCTACTGCACAGTCAAGCTGTTTTAATATGAAAAGAAAACTCACTTTTCTTTTTTAAAAAAAGAAAAAGCAGCATAGAAGGAAACATAAATCTGAGCTCTGTGGAATTAAACCTCCACCAGGAACCACCTCTAATGCTAATCTTCTATCAGGGACTTGCATCTATTCTTTCTTTCATTGTGGTTTTCTTCAATAGAGGTCAGCCATATAGAAGGTTTTATAGACAGAAAATAGAGTGATTACCACCAGGATAAAATAGTAACTCTATTTTTGTAAGCCAGGGAAGTGTGGCTAATTGCAAGCAACTTCACCCTTCATCGTCAACTCTTAAGCACTAGACTGACACTCAGGAAGCCTGGGTTCTCAGCTCAGCCACAGACTTCCTGGGTGAATTTGGGCAAGTCAATAATGAGGAACCATTGCCCCATGCCTCAGTTTCCAGCTCCAGGTAATGGAGCAAGGCAGAGTCCCATTAATGGCTGTGCTATGGCTACGTACAAGGATATCAGCTTCGGAGGCAAGCACCAGGCAATTCCTTCAAGAGTGCAGTCCTCATCAGTCCTGTGAAAAAGCCATTTCAGACAAATTTCTCAGGAAAACTCTGCAACAATTCCTTTAGCGCTTAGGGTCCCAGTGCACTGTTTGTAGGACAGACAGATTTATACCCTCCAAAGATTTGCCTTCTAAAAAACAAACAGAGGAAATAAACCTGCCATTCTGTCCAGTCCTTCTCCTGCCTCTCTACCAGCTGGTTAAGTGGTCAGCTAATTTATTTTGTGTTGCTTTCCATTAGGAGTGGAGGATTGATGCCTGGAAGTATTTTAATGGCACTGTTGACCTTGATAATAAAACTGTCCATTCTAGTTCGTACTGATAATGGCATCCAATACCCTGAGTCACACAGAAGCAGCAAGTCTAATAACAACGCTGGTGAGAAGCCCCATGGAAAGACATTAGTGGAGAGGCCCATTTTCAGTGCTGTCTCCCTTCTTATGTCAGGCCCATCAGTGCTGTATGTGATTTGCCTATCCATTAGCAGATATTTGGGGCTGTGGTGATGCCCAGAACCATTTCCATGCTCTCTCCTGCAACGTGCTGGGTGCTCAACACCATATGACACTGACAGCTGCAACTGCTACTAGCTGCTATCTCAGGGCTGTGTGTAATTTGGAGAACAATTTGCATAATTCTGAAACCTAAAAATACCCCTGCAGAAATGAAATGCATTAATATGTGCTATTCTAACAGACGTGGAAATGGCTGCTGCTTTCCCCGTGCATTTTCAAACAGGGATTCTCAACGCCTCTTCTTCATCTGACAGGGCTGATATTTGTGAGAGACATTTAAGGACACAGAGCAAGTGATAATTATCCTCAACATGCATCACAGGCTTTTTGTCAAATGATTAGAGAGGTGCCTTCCAGAATAATTAGCTTTCTGAAATGGCTGAGCCCCCGTCTGCTGCATATTGACTAAAAGGGACATGAAGTCTAAAGATTGAGTGAGAAGATGGCAGGTTCCCACCCCAGGGCTCACCTGTCCACCCATTTCCTTCCTCAGCCCTGCTGATAATGTTCTCAAGCGTGCCATGCCACCCACCCCTCTTTGCTCTGTTAAATAATAGCACTTGCTTTTCACGTCTCCTTGGTGATATAAGGGGAATATTTGTGACCTTTTCGCTTCCTGTGTAACGAGCATCCTTGCAGGTCATGGCAGAACAGTCTGTGACAAAACAAGCTTCCCTGTGCTACCAAGTCAGCACCATGAGCGGGAAATGCTATTTGGATCTCTGCTAAAATATGTAAGCTAATTACCTTCAGCAACAATATGGGCATGTATCCCAGAGGGATTTGCCTGAGGTCGTGGTGACTTTGACAGGTACCCACTGCCATGGCCATGGCACTGGCAGTGAGATGTATTTGTGTTTGGCAGTGATTTTTTCTGCTCACTGGTGGGATCCAGTGAGTGTACTCGCTTGGGGATAGTGTGGGAGGAGGCTATGCTGAGTTCTGTATAATTTTAGTCCTCTGAGTTTCCTACAGTGAAGTCTAGAAGACTATGAAAGATATGGCCAAAGCATAGCAGCAAATCACATGAACTCTTGCTCTCTTTTAAAAAAAAGCATCGAGATATATGTACTAGCTCTCCATGTAGTCTGTAGGCCTTAGGTGTCTTGTACCTAGCAATTCTTGAGGACAAGAAGATATGAGGAAAGTCTCTGGGTCATGTTGGTAGGATCACTGTAGCGAGCTGTAAATGATGGCTGAAATGATGAACAGGGAAAACGGACCATCCAAAAACAGAGTAAAGATGACTCGGACATTGCATTGCTTGCTGTGATGTTCTACTTGAAGAAACACAAGTGGATTAATCTGATAAAAGGTGTGGCAAAACCCCAGCCACTAAACTCACTGTAAATAGAGATACTCAACCAAAAATCAGGTCCGAGCAGCCATGAACTTGAGCATGCTCCAAAGCTGGCTCTAATCTTCACTGGGCTAAGGCTTTCTCAAGAGAGAAGTATTTGTTGTGATAGGACAGTAGTCAACTGGTTTGTCAACTGGAAAATGCCTAGACAGCAGCTGCTGGACATTGCAGGGGTGTCCAATTACAGTACATGGGCTTAATTATCACTCTCTCACTATACATTCACGAAGACAGTCCTTGGTCTGTATTTGCTTGGCTGGGCTGCTAGATTTCCCAACTAGGCTCATCAAGAATGTACTTCTGGGTCCAAAACTGCCAAAGGCATGTGGCCATGCAGCTTTGTCAACTTAATAGAGCTGTACTCGTGTCAAAACAGAAAGCGATGCCTCTGCTGTGCTGGCAAAACTTTCAGGAATACCCTAATTGTATAACTGATTTCAGTGGAAGTCAAGAGCTCAAAATATTCATAAAACCATCTGAACCAAAATTAGGCCAAATGTCAGTAGGTACCAACTCTGATTATTTATTGATTGATTTGGGCTAGAGTTTGTCTCCCTTGGTTTGATTAGGCAGAGCCCAGCAGAACAGGCACTCGGCTCAACAAGTTCCCACAAATGAAAAAAAAAAGCATTTTGCTGTCACTCAGTTGTCCCAGTGACTACTACAATTTTACCCAGGACAAATTGTTTACCTTCTTCTCCCAGGTGGCAGACTAATATTTTATTAAGAATAGCAAATATTTGGCTTAGGACAAAGGCATATTAATCTTTTTTTCTAGGTTCAACACTCCCTACTTTTCTTTGCCCTCGGTCTCTTTAGAAGTCACTCATTTGGCAAAATCGGAAATTAATTCACCACAGTGGGAGGACATGCTATTAATAATTCTGGTGGTGTATAAGGGAGACACAACTGAAACTGGTGTCATATTGAGCTCCTCTAGAAAAGACAAGGAGTTTGACTTCTCTTGGATTGATCTATTTTGCTCTTTATTCTAATAATTTTCATTTCCTGGTTCTCAAATCATAAAAATATTTTCTCCTTTGATCCTTAGTTGCCTTAGGTAGCTCTATTCAAGTCAGTGGATTTACCAGATGTCAAAAAACTATGAAAAGCCAATCATGCATTGTAGTGATTGCCCTTCACGCCCTTGCTTTGTTTGCTGCACACTTCTGCCCATGGTGTAGAAGTTACATTCATTTTGTACCATCACTGAAAGCCACATCAGTCGAAGTTGCACTTTATTACAAACATTTGTTTTCTTTCCTGCTAGCACAGCCAGGCTGACTCTCATCCCACTTACACTGGTTTTACAGCACATAGTGACAGTAATCACAATAACTGTTCCTATTTTACTGGTCTGACATAATACTCAGACCAGTAAAATACCAGTGACACCACACCACTACATTGGTGGCCTGAAAAGTGTTTGACATTGTACATTTAAGATAAAGTTTAATGTGTTCTCCTCCTGTTTTTTTTCCTTTTATAAAGACAGAACTGCCTGGGATGAAATAGTCCAAGTCAGCTTTTTTTTTCAGTTCTATCCAATTATACATGGACAAACCAAGTTGGCACGTCCTAAGAAAGGGTAAGACCAATAGGTTTCCAGCAGACTTGCTGTGCAGGCACAATTGATCTGAGCACTTGCAGCACATCTGATGTACTGAGGATGGATTGAACCCTGTGTGTATGTGCAGATTATTTCTAAAAGCACTAGTGGGCCATCTAAAGCAATAAAGTTGGGATGTCTGCGTGTACCCTCTACAAGAAATACTGTATGCATTTTTACTCCTCTTTGGTTTCAGATCAGGCCTCTTGGATGCCACTTTCCCAGCTCTGACAGCAATGGCAATGGATGTATTTGTTGCACAAAGGAAGACTTTTGTCAGGGCAGACAGTGGTGAGACTAATTGCAAGCCTCTTGGCTACCCTTGGTTCTCAAAAAAAAATCTGTCAGTTCAGAAGGGTTATGAAAGGAAACCTACAGTGTTATTTTAAAATCCAGAGAAATTAACTGTGGGAATGTGGACGCGTGTCTGGTCTGCGTGCTTTCAACCCCACTTAGAAGAGAACCGGTCCTAGGAGGTTGCTTTGCTGTGCTTGTTACAACCCAGTACTCTCCCCAGACATGTGGTATTCACTGAAAGAATAAACAGCTGTCAGTCCAAGCTTGCCAAAATTTCCTATGCAGAGTAATACTTCTGCAGTTTTTCCAAGGTGCTTTTCCTATGAGTAAACATTACATCTCAAATCAGGAGTAAATACAGCGGAGGAAAGGGGGAATGTCAGAATCTGATTTTGCCTTGGCAGGGAATGATTTCACAGCTTTCTCATACATTGTCTAAATGTACAGACAATTTTTCTCTCCTGTTTCCCCTCTAGAAATGAATGAGTAGGCTAGGAACTATATATTCAAATGAAGAGTTTCATCTGAATGCACATACACTGTTATAAACAGCATTGGGTTTTGTAGTGAATGGACCCAGTATACTAAAGACCATTCAAGAAGATTAACATATGTTCAGAATGTCTTCTTGAAAACTGTATTTCTCCTTAATCCTCCCTATTAGAATCCTTTCCTGCCTCAAAAAACATCTATGAATCAAGAAAACAAGGCAACATTTGGCTCAGTCCTGCAGACTCTCCACATACCCAGCTGTCACATCACTGAGCAACTAGCTCAGTTGATGCAAAAGGGGAGAAGGACATTGCCCAACCGTCAGGTGGTTATTCCAAGCAATACGGGCTTTAGGCTATATGTGCCAAACACTTGAACATGCGATTAACTCACAGCTTTTCCTTAAGTCCGACTTCAGCGCTGAAGAGCATTGCTGAGTAAGAGTTGACATGTGTTACAAGTTAAGAACGTGACTGAGTGAAGAATTTCTGCTCAATCCCATGACGCTGAGATTAACAGGGGTCAGCCAGTGATTCCCCTGGGAGGTGCATTGGGTTCCTTGGGCTGAAGCCAGAAAGTATAATAGGCTCATTGGGTGGACAATGCTGTTTTGCAAAGAGATGTAGAGATGGTAGGATTTGATGGAGGACCTCAAACAAAGAACTCATAAAGAATGAGGACAAATGCACAGTTTTAATAAGCTCTAACAAAAGTCTATTGAATACTTTGTTCAATTTAGTTGTGTTTTTATTATTTCCATTGTCCTTTGTTTCCCGTATGTGGTTGTGATGCATCCAGGAAAAAATCACGAACATTTGCATTGAGAGTCATCCAGAATTTCCATTTAAAATGATCCACTTTGTTACAGTAATTAGCCTTGTAAGTGGAACAAAGCACACAACATTGACAATAGTTGCTAGTGATCACTTCACTTCCTAATCAGGCTGCTCCTTCAAGCATTCTAATTTATTTTACTAATGATTATAGGGCAGATGCTGCACAGATTTGCACCTCTAGGAACTCCAGTGAAACAGAGAAGCAGAAAATCTTGCCCAGTATGCCCAATCCTGAAGTATCCTGAGTAATGTGAGGGCCAAGCAGTTATAAACAAAAGACTTTCCTTTCAGAGGTTTATTGACTTCAGATTTTAATTCACTAACTTATATCAATTGCTGTGAAGTAGGTATATCTGTTTCGTACTGAAGTGTTTCTGGGAGAGGGATGGTTGGTGCTGAGTCCTTCTCAGAATGGCACTGACAATCCCTGAAGATGGGGATGGCTTGCACCTACTTGCTTTGAGTTCTCCATAAGAACAAATAACCTCCCAGTTTGTTCTGCACCTTTAAATCAAAGCACCCACTCAACTCAGAGAGAAAAAACTTAGCTTCCTTGAGAAGAATGATAATAAGGAGAGGCTGGTGAGGGGCTTAAACTGTTAATCCTGTAGCAGAAATGTGTATTTTTTTTTTATCAAAATACAGGTCCAGTTATATCGGTGTAATCCTTCACAATTAAAATCCCAACTAAGCATTAATTTTCTCCACTTTTTATGATTCAAAGCCAGTTCAGCTAGTCCCTTTAGTGTGCTATTTTTCCTCCTTGTTCTAGGGATACATCAGACAGACTTTAGCTACAGTTTGCCTTTTGTGAAAGGGCAAAATAATCAATGTAGGTACAACAAATTGGTGTCTGTGTAAGCAAACACATGCATATATAGGCGTAGTCAGGTGCTGCTGGGAACATTAAGGGGTGCCTTTTCTCCATGTCCTTGGCATGACCCTTACCACTTTTAGTTTCTTCCAGAACTCACTGAACAGTCGAGATATCTGCAGTAAACTTGCATCTGGATGGGCTTGGTGTAGGAGTAGTGACTTAGGCTAGTTTTTATTCTGGGTAAAAACCATCAGCTGAATCAGTGTACTGGATAGCCTGCTGCATTGCTTTGCTGTGCTCCCTCCCTTTCCTTGGTTTATGTGTCTGTGTGTTGTTTAGCTGCCTGGTGTGTTTTTCGGAAAGTGCACAAAGGGGCAGGGGGAGGGCTGTGAATCTAAAACAGTTCCTATTTCATCAAATAAAAAATGAATTTGAGATCATCAGGCTTGAAACAGGGAGAACATTTCAAAATACTGTGATTTCTTTCATGCAGTCTGTGGGATGCTATCAGTAGAAGAGCCTTCATCCTCCAAAGGCTCAACTCCTTCGTGATCTGGGTTGATGCGTAGTGGTGCAGAACTTCTGACACACAGTTGAGCAGTTCTGGTCACAGATTTATGCTGACTGGTTCATTCATGTCTGGGAGGCAGAAAAAAAGTCATTTGAGACTCATAGTGTCTCTTGGACTTTGTGCCCAAGAACCATAAGCAGCCTAAGCTGTAACAGCACACTTCATGACCAAAATATTTCCTCTTTCTAACCCCTTAGGACTTCGCTACTGCTGCCCATTTCCCCTTCCACAGTTATAATCCTATTTGTGGTGTCACATCTTCATTTGGAAAACTGTGTAAAAGTAAACTGAGTTTGAGGGGAATATTTGAGGGAAACAGTACAAAGACACAATTTTCATGTCTTATGATCAGAGCTCATCCCCATCAACAGAAAATAAAGCTCAAGGAGGACAAATGCAGACAGGAATAACATGCACAGGGACTCAGAGTTAAGGAATGATCTTAAATTCCACCTCCAGTTCTGTTCTGCTGGGATGGATTTGGAGTTGCCATACATATGGCACATTCATCTGTCCTCCCCACCACAGTTTCTCTGTTTGTCATCAAGAGGATAAATTCTTATTTACCCAACAGGGCAACGATGCATCCATCAGTAGTTGCAAAATACATGTTACTGAGAACACAAAATATATCATATGTGTTACCAGCGGGTTAAGACCCTTTGTTAAGATGCCTCTGAGTGGAGGAATCAGTTCTCTGCCAAACTCATTCTAGAGGCTTTGAAAAGAAAGACAGGATAGATTTCCTGCAGTCACCATTCAGGCCTGCTCCTGCCATGTCTAGCAGTGGTAGCAGCCGTGTTGCAGCCAGCAGGAAGGGGATTCAGCCCTCCCTGTGCATAAGGCAGAGCTGCCCTTGGTGCAATGCCTGGAGAGGACCGAGGAATTCAGCCCAGCAGTGCAGAGTTTAGCATTTTCTTCTGCTCACAGGTTCTGCAGAAAGGCAAAAGCTGCAAGATCTCGATGAGACCGAAATATTAATTCTCTGTTATTGCATCAAGTTTAACTAACAAGCCACATGAATAAATCTGCAGTCTTAGTTTCTGCCAGCACTAAGTTTCTATGGCAACAGCAACCCATCTCATCTTTAGGAATTTCGTTAGTAAGGGAGGGAAACGAAACAAAAAAAAATCCCACCCCAAATCAAAAAAGATTTGTCAAATTAAGAGCAGCATCTCCCTCCTCCACCTCATTTTTTAGGAAAAGTCCTCTTGGATTTTTTCTCATTTGTAAAGGTGTTTTTTTAAATTCACATCATTGTCTTAGACAAAAAAACCCCAGCAAATGCTTTTGTACATCCGAGTCGGAGAGGGAGGGATCATAAACATGCAGACTGGAGATGCACTGGAGGAGTGAACACGGCTGTTGCAGCGCATTCAGCATTCAGATGAGCCCATTTGTGTATACGCACAGAGCTCAGTGCTGTCTCCTTTCCCAACGTTTGGAAATGGGAAAGAGAGCTGAGAGAGGGAGACCTTTTGGTGTGATCATAGTGGAGGTGCCTCGTGATATAAACACTATGGGAGGAACAGGCGACATTTGGGAAGTTATAATGGAGCTTCATCTGTTTGTGTACTCGTGTGCTTCTGCTTACAGAGCCTCAGTATTCAATATTCTTGACATGGGAATTGAGTTTGTTGGATTTAGAAAGCGTGGCTGTGCTTTCTCCTCCTCTCACCTTGGGCTGCCCTATACCCTTGTGACAAATAAAATAAATGCAATTTAAAAAGTCAATTGAATCAAATTGTTTTAGGAAAAAAAAAAGCCACATGCACACACAAAAAAGGAGGAAGCCATGCACAGCCTCTGCTATGTAAAATAGGTTGGTGCTTACATTGCCCCACCACCCTCTCCTCTGAGTGGTTTTGTTACCACCTTTAAGCAACAGGAGGGGGGACTGCAGAGCTGTTGCACTCCTCAGTTTGGGGAATTTGGCTTTGGCCCCACTTAAGAGGTTAAAAAGTGTTACCCTTAATACAGTGAGCAAAAACTGAGGGTCTCAGTTTTTGCCCTGGACCTTCTGGTGCCATGGTGCAAGGAGATGCAGAGAGCCTGCAGCCCTGCATGTAGCATAGGAAAGATGCTGGTCCCTGTCATTTCTGGTTGCCTGTCCTGAGTCTGCAGAGGCAGCACCACAGCCGTGCTGGTGAGGACATGGATGGGAAAAGACAGGCTGGGGGGAAGAGGCAGCTAATAGTAGGGGGCGGGGGACATGGTCAAAGTGGGGCAAAGGAGCCCAGGCTGTGAACTTGAGGAAGGATTTTGGGGCAGGGAGGACATGGTTTAATCCAATGTTTGTTCAACTGGAGTTAACACTGAAATTGGAACGAAATGCTCTGTTACAGCCATTACCACTATAAAGCAAACAGCAGCTAGAGAAGTAGAGAAGCCTTTTATGAACCTTTTCTGTTGACTCTTGAATGCGCAAGTACACCAGATTCACTGGGAAAAAACCCATATAAATGATATGAAACAATGGTTAAAAGAGTGTTCTGCTTCTTATGTAATTTTTATCTGTGACCAGATGCCAGCTAGGAAGCCCCCAGAGATGGTATTATTTCAGAAATACTGACTGTAATGCCTTTTTCACCTGTTTTACAGTCAGCGTTTCTGCTGACATCAGTGAAGCAATCTCCCAATTATGCCAGTGTAAGTGGATGGAGAAACATACCTGCCACTAACAAACATCCACGCTCAGATTATTTTCACCGCTTTGCCTAGAAATGGCCAATCAAGACTTTTACAATCACAATTCATTCCACGCTCCCTGGTGAGCTATATAATTCATCCAGTCGGAGACAGTATCACAAAACATAGCTAACATATCAAATCACAACATGAATTTTGTATAGTGAATTACAACTATTCACAAAAAGCTGTTAGTGAACAATCTCCAGCCCAATTTCGTTATTCATGGAAGAAATTTATAAGCAATTCTGAATAACAAATAAATCTGAGAATTTTGTGAACCATTCAGAACCAATTCAGGAGCTGGGAAGGGAAGCAATATTTGTGGAATAAATTATTTGCTTTGAAATTGGTTGGTTGGTTCTTTCCAGCACACCCTTGGGGGCTACTGGCCTGATACTTAAAAATCAACTAATGCATATTCCAAAAAGGGAACAACAGTATTTATTCAACTGTATCAGTGAAGAATGCAAAGTGATGAAGGTAAACCAATTCTTTGCTCAGAATTTGCCCACCAGTACAGAGATGAGTTCTGGGCAAAGGCATTAGCATTTTCTTTTTGATTTGTCTCCTAGCTGTCCTTCTGGATGATTTATGTTTTCTCATGTCCACAACAAAACCGAGGTAGCTTTGAACAGAATACCTGCCTTCTAGTTTTTGTCATAACTATAAATTCCCGCACCCTTTTTCCCCTCTCCTGAGAGTTTGCAGGAAGGCACTCAGCAGTGGAAGCTCCTGGTAGATGTATTTGCTACCAGGGAAAGAGGGGAAAAAGCAGTGGGGTTATGCACATTGTTATGCATATTTCTGGCTGTCAGCCTGGCCTTAGCATTGATTGTGTTGTATGAATGTGGTGCAAAGGTAATTTCAGCATATGTGCTCAGACTAGTGATCTGTCCTGATCATCCCCCAAATGAACAAGTGCTGGATGTCATGCTAAAGCACGATTTCATTGGGCACTATTGCATGTTCCTGTCTGGAGAGCTCCAAAACTCAAGCTACACAGGCCTCTTAGCATAGACATGGTGGTTTATCATTACCACTAGAGTCTGGTTTGCAAAGTGGACTTGAATCCACACTTCCCTGATCATGTTAATGCACCCTGATAGGTGCAAACAGGCTTTAGATTGAAGCCTAAAGGTGGGCTTTGGGTTTGCAGACAAATCTCTCAGAAGGGAATAAGCATTGAAAGTACCTTACTTCTCCGGCCAAACTCTAACATACTAAACTGAGAACATCCCCTTGTTTAGTAACAAGAATACTAATTGTCATTTGCCTCGAACAGAAGTTGCTGGTGAAAAACTGGTGTCACACCATTAGGATGCTCAGAGTGTGTTATTTGATGAGCCTTCTAAGAGAACTTATGCATGGCTCTATTATTAAAAGTAAAAAAGGCTTCCACGGCCATAGCTATAGTGCTAGGCCAAAGAACAGAAAAATACTATATTGCAATGTATTCTGTTGACACCGTTACAGTTCTGAAAGGGATGCAGTGGGTGGTTTTAGTTTTAGATTTTTATCGAGCAGCCAGATCCTCTTTGTACCCTTGATTCATCCTTGTTATGTGATTTCTCCTAATTGCATTCGTTAGTATTGTTGCAGATACTGTACAAAATGTTCAAAGAGAGCTGGCTGGGGAGCTGGAGAGGCTGGCATCCTTAATGCGGGAAGACTAGTGCTTGTCCCCCTGTACTTGGCACTGGTGAGGCCGCACCTCGAATACTGTGTTCAGTTTTGGGCCCCTCACTACAAGAGAGACATTGAGGTGCTGGAACGTGTCCAGAGAAGGGCAACGAAGCTGGTGAAGGGTCTGGAGCACAAGGCTGATGGGGAGCAGCTGAGGGAACTGGGGTGGTTTAGCCTGGAGAAAAGGAGGCTGAGGGGAGACCTTATCGCTTTCTACAACTACCTGAAAGGAGGCTGTAGCGAGGTGGGGGTTGGGCCCTTCTCCTAGGTAACAAGTGATAGGACAAGAGGAAATGGCCTCAAGTTGTGCCAGGGGAGGTTTAGTTTGGATATTAGGAAAAATTTATTCACCGAAAGGGTTGTCAAGCATTGGAACAGGCTGAGTCACCATCAGTCACCAGGCTGAGTGGTTGAGTCACCATCCCTGGAGGTATCTAAAAGACCTGTATATGTGGTGCTTAGGGACATGGTTTAGTGGTGGACTTGGCAGTGCTAGGTTAACGGTTGTACTTGATGATCTTAAAGGTCTTTTCCAACCTAAACGATTCTATGATTCTATGATTCTTTTATCTTGGTGCCATAAGACAGAATCCTAGTGCTATTTTAATGTTGCTTTTCATTACACAAGTTTCCTGTGCCCACCAACGAGAAAAACATTAGCAGCAATTAGATAACTTGGATCAGCTGCACTCAGGGTCTTGGATCCACCCTTCATTTCGCCACCCCAAGAACCACACAGTGCAAGGATATGGTATGAATAATGAGGATGTTTCCCATTAGGGAAAGTGCTTTCCATTGTCATTGCAGACACTCCCTTATTGTCTGCATGTCCACCAGGCATTTTGCAAAATTCTCTTCTCAAGACCAGTCTTGCATTCATGTGAATACCATAAAACCACTCGCTCTTGCACCAGCTTTCTGGGGGGAAGCTCATGCTGTAGGATTTCCATGCATTCTTCAAGGGTCTGATACTCATATTGCTGACCCTGTTTGAACACCTTTCTCTGGAAATAGGCTGAGACTTCAGGTGGATAAAAAAAAAACCAAAACCAAAGGAGGTAATTTCACATGCTTTGGCATTTTCTTTGACAAACCAGTTTTTAAAATATCAGTAGAGAAACTATTTTATGGGCCTTTTTCCATTAAGACTGAGTTACAACATGGCAATTTCTCTCACACTGGCACTATTTCACCTTGTAGGTCTCAACCAAAACTTCTTCTCTTCTTCCTTGTCCAGGGACATCTGCTTGTGCCTTTCTCTATTCCTTGTGTTCACTACACTTGGCTGTATGTGTTTGCAGGGTTCAGCACCCCTAATCAACATTTCTGTAGCCTGCTTTTTGTTGTAATTATGTATTTGAGACGCAGTTAAGAACAGTCTCCATGTACTACGTGCAGTATAATGGTGAGAAATACTGTATGTCTCAAAGACTCTGTAGGCTAAATAGACCAAGACTCTGTAGGCTAAATAGACCAGACAGATGCAGATTGAGGGAAAGGGTGTATCATCCCCACTTCATAGATGAGAAATGGAGTCACTGAACGAAAAGGTGACTTGATCAGGGAAGAGATTTAGCTGAGCTCTGAACAGTATTAAACTAAGCACGTTTTATAATTCTCTTTAAAACATTATAAGGCAACTAGGAAAAAAATGTAGAAAGAAATAACAATGCATAGATGGTGCAGGATAAATCTTGCCCTTGTTAGCTTCATTCTCTCCCCTCCCCCATGGATTTCAAACATCACTCAAGAGCAAGCTTCTATTATTAGGCAAAACTCTCTCTGATACTTCAGAAGTCAGTTTCCCCCCTTTCTGTAAGAAAAGAGGGAATATGATGGTAGGAACCTAATTATGAACGCTCTCAAAAAAACCTGGACTAGCTGATTTGCACTTAGCCCCTTTGACGGAAAGCAACTGAACAGTATACTTGAGCTGTAATTATTATTATCAGTCACTCTTCACGGTGACAACAAATAATTATTTTTAAAAAGCATGAAAACAGAATTAACCCTTTCCTCATACATTGTCTCTCTAAAGTGGCACAGTCAATTGTCGTTGCAGTTCAGAATACCGTTTGCAGAGCTGCTGATTTTGATTGTTTTTTCTCCCATTAAAATACCCTGAACTGAATTGAGAGTGCGGTTTTTGGCAGTGACTACTGATTTGGAGTCCCTTAGCTCCTGCAGGTTAGCTTGGCAGAGTCTAGGTGTCAGAAGGAGGTTGCTTGGGTGGGTTTTTTTAGCCATCAGGCCTTTTTCGGATACTTCAGAAATGGGTGCCAAATTCTGGTGAGGCCCTTGGCTTCAGACTGAAATGATTCACTGAGATTTTGACACAGAATTGCATTTCAGGCATCAGCCATGCCATGCCTTGGGTTCACCCACTCTCACATTAGGTAAGAGCTGTGGCAGTGACATCAGGAGCATGGTCACTTTGGGCTTTCTGTAGGGCCAGAATTCAGCATTGCTCCACCACCAGCTCAGGACTGCAGCTACCTCCTCTGTACCCCGTGAGCCTGAGTCCCATCCTGACATGCAATGTCCACTCTGATTTTCTTGTCCCTCAGCCCTGAAAGGTCACCGTCCCCCAACAGATGGAGCTTGGGAAAGTGCTTCTTGCAGTCCTGGGATGTAGATCCAGCTGAGGACAGTGAAAACACAAGAGGGTGGAAGGAATGATGATGGAGACCACTTACCCCTGGTATGCAGCACTCGTTTCTGTAGGCAGTGAAAGAGAGTGGAGTGTGAATGTTAAAACATGGTCTAGGACACTGTGGTTTAATTTATGGCTTTGTTTGTACATCTGTTCATGTTTTAAGACAGGCACAGATTTAGCTGGATGGTAGGGGGGGCTGTAGCCCCTCTTTTGGGACTTCTCAGTGCTGCGTTCAGCTCTTAACTCGTTCCCTTCAAGGCTGTGGCTCCCAGCAGCCCTGTTACCCCATGGTGGGTGAGGGTTTTCAGCCCTGTTAAACCAGAGTCAACCATATCAGTATTTCTTTAGAAGCAAAAACAAATATGCAGGATCAGAAGCACATATTTCTTTCAGCCTAAAAGATCTCACAACCTTTGATACAAGGGAAAAATCTGCCGGGGCTGTTTGAGCAGAGAAGGCAACTGAGCACAGAGGAATCAAGTGCCTCATCTGCACCCCTCCAGTCAGGCAACTAGAAAGCTGGGAACCCTGGTCCCCTCATCCTCCTCAGCCCCTGGACCGACCCTCCTGAGACAGCAGTACAGCCTGGCAGGTATCCCTGGTTGCCATCCCTGGCTGTGTGCTGGCACGAAGCATCGCCCTCAGTAATGTGCTGGGAGCGCAGGGATGCCGTGGCTGAACCTCCCGAGAGGGGATGAAGCGTGGCAGCAAGGGAAAAGAATGCAATGATCAATAAGCACAGGATTTTTAATCCGTTCAGTATGTGGCCAGTGTCTGTAGGAAATCTGTTTGCAATCGTTCCTTATTAAAGACAAATGACAAGCTGTTTTCCAGGCACAAACCTCTGCCTTTCTTCTCTAGAATGCCAAGACAATTATCTGTGGCATTGTTATTTTTTTCCCTCACTTTCTTTCCTCTTCTCAAAGGGTTCTCCCACACATGGAAACTCCTCGTTTCCAATGCATTTACAGTGGCAGGAGTTAATAGATAGAGTGTTGCACTATTAAATAACAACAAGCTCAAACGCGGGGAGGAGAGGAGGGCCTCCCCACTGCTCAGTAATGCTTTGATTCAAACCAAAGCGAAAGAAGAAAAGGCAGGGAAATTTACAGTTTCAAAGCAGACCCATCTGTGGTTATCTCGCCCCATTTCCCTGAGTATTATGGCAAGGTGCATTGTGCGTTCATAGAGTTTCCCAGGCCCTGCACATGGTGCAAGGTGCTGAGAAGAGAGCTCTGAAGTGACACGCTTAGCACCAAAAGATGAGCAAGAAAGAGAGCAAAATGGGCATTCAGAAAATGAAAGGATTGCTCTGAGACTGGCTTTAAATACTTCTGAGAAATAGCAGACTTGCTTGCCCCATTGGCAAGTGCCTAAGTTAGGTCTGTGTCAACAGTCACTGCCTCCTGTGGAACCCTTGAACGTTCAGATCTGTGAATTCAGCTTCCATTTGCTGCTCCTGGAGGATCCTCAGACTGATTGGGAAATTCCTCCTGTTCACTATTCTCTCTATTCAAGCTCTTTGTTAAAATCTGCAAATCCAGAAAGTTAGATGCCAAAACAGGACCAGATACTCCCTCTCAGTCCCAAAAAGCTATCGCAGGCAGAGGCAGTCATAGCCATCTGCTACATTTTGAAGAAAAGGAGGTTAAGAGATGGGTCTTGTTATGCCAGTGCTGATCAGCTGGGTCTCAGCTGTACCAAGGCTTTAGCATGCTGGCTCAGGAGGTGGACAGAAGAACCCTCACACCTCTGGTTTTCACATGCTTTCTGTCTCTGCCAGTTTCTACAGCAGCTCTCTCCCTCCTAAGGGCGTTGCTTTTAAAGTCTATGATTCCTGGGAAATGATCTAGAAATCTGCATGAGCCAGGACACGCCAGCCTCTTGAAAGCTCAGAAGAGATCTGTTATGGCCAGCTCTGGTAGTGTCCTTTTGGGTAGTGACAGTGATGATGGAATTGGTGGAAACTCCCCCCTCAACAACTGTTGTGGGAGGGTCCATATGGAGATGCCATCCTTTGTGCTTCAGTCTTCTCATTATTTTTTCCATGGAACAGAGTTTTCTAGACCACAGTAAAGGTGTCCTTGGTCCCATACCAGGGAATGGGTTACTGCCAGTTACCAAGAGCTTCATGACAAGGAGCGCAGGACACCAGACAAGGCGTTAAGAGAATGCCACATAAATGGCATTTCTTGTGGCCCTGCAATAGACTATTCACAACTTTCAAGCAAAGGCCAGATTCTGGTCTTTCCACCTAGGGGGAGAAAAAGATGTCACCAAAGCTCCTGTCACAGGCACTGAAACAGTTAAAAGCAAATTAAAATGCAAATTAAAAGGCAGTTCATGCAGGCAGGGCGTGTAGGGAAGGCAAAGGCACCCTAGCAGCTCAAGAGGTGAGTTCATTCGGTAGTCCCCATCCTTTCAGAAGAAACTAAGCTATGGTATTCACTCGTCAGAAAGCGATGCCCTCTGTGCTCGCCAGAGTGGATGTGGCTACCCAGCCGCATCGGAGTTCCCACGAAAACATGCAGCCACCCAGGTCTCGGGCTGCAGGGAGTGCCTGGGCCTCTCGCTGTTCACACATGGCAGCCGTGCAGACAGCTGCGTGAGGTGCGACCAGGTGGATGATTTGCTCTGCATGGTGGCAGAGCTATGGGAGGAGGTAGAAAGGTTAAGAAGCATCAGGGAGGCTGAGAAAGAGATTGACTGGTGGTGCCATGCTCTGCCCCCCTGAGACAGGAACAGGAGCAGCAGCAGCCACCAGTAAGAACCCACAATCAAGGGGATCCTGTATCCCCCCCCACCGGGCTGAAGGCAGCAGCTCAAAGGAGGAGAGTGAATGGAGGCAAGTCCACGCTCATGGCGGCAGGCGAACGCCTTCCTTGCCCACCTCGCCTCCCCAGGTGCCTCTGTACAACAGGTATGAGGCCCTGGAGGTGGAAGGCCAGTCAATGGAGGATGGGGATGACAGTCCATCTACACCAGAGGTGTCGCCCAGGTCAGAAGAGCGTACCTCTCGTATCAACACCACCTCCACAAGGAAGAGAAGACTGGTTATAGTTGTGGGCGACTCCCTTCTGAGGGGAACCGAGGGTCCGATATGCCGGACGGACCCTCCTCTTAGGGAAGTCTGCTGCCTCCCTGGGGCCCACGTGAAGGATGTCACGAGGGTACTCCCTAGCCTGGTACGGCCCTCGGACTATTACCCCCTACTTCTCTTCCATGTGGGGGGCGATGAAGCTGCAACACGAACTCCTAGGGCGATCAAAAGAGACTTCAGGGCCTTGGGACAGCTAGTAAGGGACTCTGGAGCACAGGTTATTTTCTCCTCTCTCCTTCCAGTTGTGGGCAGTGATACTAGAAGGAACAGAGGCACCCAATCTATTAACTCATGGCTCTGTGGCTGGTGTCATCGCCACGGTTTTGGTTTTTTTGATAACGGGATAGCCTACGCAGCACCAGGTTTGCTGGCATCTGACGGGATTCATCTTTCTCAAAGGGGAAAGAGAATCTTCGCTCAGGAACTTGCGGGGCTCATCGACAGAGCTTTAAACTAGACTTGAAGAAGGAGGGGAGTAATATCAGGCTTGCCCGAGAGAAGCTGAGGGACGACGTGCCACAGCGGGTGCCAGTGAGGGCACTCAGCCTGTGTCTCTGAGATGTGCGGGGTACACTGGTGCACAATTGAAGTCGAACAGAGTTGAGCCAGTGAATACTGAGGCAATAGGAGCCAAGAGGGAAACGCAGTGAAACACCTCAAAGCACATAAGAGGTGTTCCTCTATGAAGGAGACACGGACGACAGCCCAGCTGAAGTGCCTCTACACCAATGCACGCAGCATGGGCAACAACCAGGAGGAGTTGGAAGCCACTGTACATCAGGAAAACTATGATATGGTTGCCATCACGGAAACATGGTGGGATGACTCGCACAACTGGAGTGTGGTGATGGATGGCTATAAACTCTTCAGGAGGGATAGGTGAGGCAGGAGAGGCAGCGGTGGGGTAGCCCTGTATGTTAGGGAGTGTCTGGATAGTTTTGAGCTTAATGATGATGACGGTAGGGTGGAGTGTCTATGGGTAAGAATCAAGGGGAAGGCCAACAAGGCAGATATTGTGGTGGGAGTCTGTTACAGACCACCCAACCAGGATGAGGAGGCAGATGAACTATTCTATAAGCAGCTGGGAGAAGCCTCATGATCACTAGCCCTTGTTCTTGTGGGGGACTTCAACCTGCCAGATGTCTGCTGGAAATACAATACAGCAGAGAGGAAACAGTCGAGGAGGTTCCTGGAGTGTGTGGCAGATAACTTCCTGACACAGCTGGTGAGTGAGCCAACTAGGGAAGGTGCCCCGCTGGACCTCTTGTTCACGAACAGAGAAGGACTTGTGAGCGATGTGATGGTTGGAGGCTGTCTTGGGCAGAGCGATCACAAAATGATAGAGTTTTTGATATGTGGAGAAGCAAGGAGGGGATCAGCAAAACTGCCACCTTAGACTTCCGGAGGGCAGACTTCGGCCTGTTTAGGAGACTGGTCAACAGAGTCCCCCTAAAGGACAAAGGAGTCCAGGAAGGCTGGACATTCTTTAAGGAGGAAGTCCTAAAGGCACAAGAGCAGGCTGTCCCCAGGTGTCAAAACATGAGCCGGCAGGGAAGAAGACCGGCCCGGCTGAACAGGGAGCTTTGGCTAGAACTCAGGAAAAAGAGGAGAGTCTACAATCTCTGGAAGAAGGGGCGGGCAACTCAGGAGGACTACAAAGGTGTAGCGAGGTTGTGCAGGGAGAAAATTAGAAGGGCCGAAGCTGAGCTAGAGCTCAATCTGGCTACTACTGTAAAAGATAACAAAAAACACTTCTTCAAATACATTAGCAGCAAAAGGAGAGCTAAGGAGAATCTCCAGCCCCTAGTAGACGGGGGAGGGATCACAGTGACAAAGGATGAGGAAAAGGCTGAGGTACTTAATGCCTTCTTTGCCTCAGTCTTTAATAGCAGGGCCGACTGTTCTATGGGTACCCAGCCCCCTGAGTCGGAAGATAGGGACGGGGACCAGAATGGAGCCCCCATAATCCAGGGGGAAATGGTTAGTGACCTGCTGCACCACTTAGACACTCACAAGTCTATGGGGCCTGATGAGATCCACCCGAGAGTACTGAAGGAACTGGCAGATGTGCTCACCAAGCCCTTTTCCATCATTTACCAGCAGTCCTGGCTAACTGGGGAGGTCCCAGCTGACTGGAGATTAGCGAATGTGACACCCATCATCAAGAAGGGCCGGAAGGAGGACCCAGGGAACTACAGGCCTGTCAGCCTGACCTCGGTACTGGGAAAGCTGATGGAGCAGATCATCCTGAGTGCCATCACACAGCATGTAGAGAATAACCATGGGATCAAGCCCAGCCAGCATGGGTTTAGGAAACGCAGGTCCTGCTTGACCAACCTGATCTTCTACGACAAGGTGACCCGCCTAGTGGATGAGGGAAAGGCTGTGGATGTTGTCTACCTAGACTTCAGTAAAGCCTTTGACATGGTTTCCCACAGCATTCTCCTGGAGAAACTGGCTGCGCATGGCTTGGATGGGTGTACTCTTCGCTGGGTAAAGAACTGGCTGGATGGCTGGGCCCAAAGAGTGGTGGTAAATGGAGTTTACTCCAGTTGGCGGCCAGTCACAAGCGGTGTTCCCCAGGGCTCTGTGTTGGGGCCAGTCCTGTTCAATATCTTTATCAATGATCTGGACGAAGGGATCGAGTGCACCCTCACTCAGTTTGCAGACGACACCAAGTTGTGTGGGAGTGTTGATCAGCTTGAGGGTAGGAAGGCTCTGCAGAGGGATCTGGCCAGGCTGGATTGATGGGCTGGGGCCAATTGTATGAGGTTCAACAAGGCCAAGTGCAAGGTCCTGCACTTGGGTCACAGCAACCCCATGCAATGCTACAGGCTTGGGGAAGAGTGGCTGGAAAGCTGCCTGGCGGAAAAGGACCTGGGGGTGTTGGTTGACAGCCAGCTGAATATGAGCCAGCAGTGTGCCCAGGCGGCCAAGAAAGCCAATGGCATCCTGGCTTGTATCAAAAATAGCGTGGCCAGCAGGGCTAGGGAAGTGATCGTGCCCCTGTACTCGGCACTGGTGAGGCCGCACCTCGAATGCTGTGTTCAGTTTTGGGTCCCTCACTACAAGAGAGACATTGAGGGGCTGGAGCGTGTGCAGAGAAGGGCAACGGAGCTGGGGAAGGGTCTGGAGCACAAGTCTGATGAGGAGCGGCTGAGGGAACTGGGGTTGTGTAGCCTGGAGAAAAGGAGGCTGAGGGGAGACCTTATTGCTCTCTACAACTACCTGAAAGAAGGTTGTAGAGAGGTGGGGGTCGGTCTCTTCTCCCAGGTAACAAGTGGTAGGACGAGAGGAAATGGCCTCAAGTTGTGCCAGGGGAGGTTTAGATTGGATATTAGGAAATTTTACTTCACTGAAAGGGTGGTCAAGCATTGGAACAGGCTGCCCAGGGAAGCAGTTGAGTCGCCATCCCTGGAAGTATTTAAAAGACATTTGGATGAGGTGCTTAGGGACATGGTTTAGTGGTGGACTTGGCAGTGCTAGGTTAACGGTTGTACTTGATGATCTTAAAGGTCTTTTCCAACCTATACGATTCTGTGATTCTGTGAAATCTCTACCACCCTGTCCTAAATTGCAGTGTTGGCACTAACCTGAGCTGCACTGGCCACTATATAATTGCACAGAACAAGAGCTTTGCCCAGGAACAAACACTTGTTTGCTTAATCCAATTCTTCAGCTCCAGGACCTTCCTGGTGGGTGCTTAAGAGGCTATTGTTGGAGCTGAATAGAGCCATCAGGACCTGGCGCTAGAAGAAACAATCTAGGTAATCACACATGGCTTTGCAGAGTAAATTTGAGACAAATGAAGCATGATTGTGTGAGTAATTGAGAAATGGGCAATAGGCTTTTGATAGGAGGTATTATTTTTCTCTTGTTTTAGATGTCGGAAGGACACATCATCTCAATTGGATTACACTTATGTCCTAAGAAGCTTGCATACATAATCACACTACAGCCATGACTAATTTATTGTACCTCCAGCTATTTCTTTTTAGTCTTGGGTTTTCTGGTTTTGGTAATTGTTCATTTTGTTTTACTTTACTTGCCATCAAATGGTGCTCTGGAGACTATTTCATAACCACTAGAGATTTCTCAGTGTGTGGAGGGGTGGTGCAGACATACAGAGACACACACTCACAGCAACCAGCAAACAGTGATCTTCTGCAAATTAGTGCATAAGGGAAGACCACACAGAGTGTAGCAGTCTCTAAAGTAGTCTCTAACAAAAGTGTCCGGGAGAAATGAGTCTTTGGAGGGGAGTACTAGCAACATTAACCTAATTCCATAGAGGGATAACCTCTCTTGGGCATGTCAGTGGTTCTGTTACATTTTTAAGAGCTGAAACCTGCGTGTGGACCTCTGAGGGGCAAAAGGCCTGGGGAGTGCAAGAGGGGCAGGACTGATGTAAACCCACCTTCCAGATACCCATGAGTGATATGCATCGGCGAGACTTGGCCAAAAGGGAAAGTGAACACATACCCCGGGGCTTGCTGAAGAATGAGTGCTCTTGTAGACATTTCAGACAGGCTGCTGAAAGCAGGCAGCAGCCATTTCTTGCCTGTGCAGTCTCTTTCCTACTCCTGGTACATCCACACCCACCCACGCAGGGCAGAGAATGTAAATCAAAAAACTGAAGTGGTGCAACAGGTCTGTATCTGCAGGGTTAGCGTTTTTTTCTTTGAACAGTGCTGTATACTCACTACATATATTCACTTCCTGCCTTCTTTTTACTTCTAGATGTTCATTTAAACATATTAGAGAGAGTGTGCACACACAGGAAGACAAAAGCTTTTAACCTATAATATCCTGATTGCGAGAATTATCAACACTGCTCAGAAAAAATGATACGGAAATGCTACACCTGACAACACGGTCATGAGCTGTGAAAGCGACCCTCAAATGATGGGACATGAATAATCAAGTAAAATAAAGCAGATGGATGGAGGGATAGATGCACAGATAGATAGATAAATGAAGGTCTGTATCTCCAGATGCAGTTAGGCAATTAACTCTCAGAGAAACCAAAAGGAGTAATTCCAATTAATACCTTGGAGGATCTAAGTTTATATCGATGTAAAGAACTATAGTGAGATTTGGCATGAATTCCTCACCTTATTAAAGATAATAGGTCCAGGTCCCTCCCGGAGCCATCGTTTCGTTCATCATCCTGAGATGCGTATCTTGGTACTTGCTGGGCATTATTGGCTTTTCCAAAATTGATTGGCATTGACCATCTGGGCCAGATTTTCAAAGGAATTTTTTCTCCTTTGAGACAGGGAGCAGATTGCATGTCACAGTGCTCCTGGAGGGTATTGAGATGGTTTGAAAATCTGGCCACAAGTGACAGAAAAGAAGCAGCTGGTTGCTGAGCACTCAGAAATGTGATTGTAAGACCTTGTAAAAACCTGGATCAGGCATTTGGGGGTGCATGGAATCAACATCATCTTTTGATTTGGGTTTTTTTGCAAACATAGTTGTCACTACAGAGAAATACCTTCGCTGCATTAAGTTTTTGACATCAATGTATGCATGCCTACCTCTCTGTCTGTCTGTCCAGCCACCAGCCTACTCTCCGATTACAGTGTAAGGGTCTTTTCTTGCAAGATCACCCTCTACTCTCATTTCTCATCTTCATCCCAGTGAAAATAATAGGGCTAGTTGCAAGAAAAGCCTTTGAATTAAGTGATTTCACCCATTTACAATTCAGGGAACCTACGAGTATCTTAGATGAAGGCCTAACCCCAAACAAGTTGGATTGTTTCTTTCCCCAAATTACTGGTTTACAGAGAAGGGGAAAAATTTTCATCCAGAGGGAAAGTAGGAGAAGGTTATTGGGGGTGGGAGGGAGAAAGGAAGGCAAGCTAGGCACAGAACGGGCCAGCTATTTTTCCTCTTTTATTTCAAAAATCCCTGCCAATATGCTAGCTGTGCCATCTGGCATCTGTGATAAATTTGACTATGTGTAATTGCAAGCTGCAGAGAATTTTAGAGAGGCTGGAAATTTCTCTGTCTAGGTTCTTATGTAGCCATTATCACTGTAATCGTTGAATACAGGAAAGCAAAATTTTCTTTTTTCATACTCTCCTGGATTGAAGAGCTCTTCAGTCACTTACTGTCTTTTTCACTTCAGTTTGTTTCACTTGAACAGCAAAGCAAAGGTGATGTTAGTTCCCTCCCAATCCTCCATGAATATTTCATGTAATTTTAAAACTATAATTTTAGAGAGACAGAGAACATAAAATTAATCTATTTCTAAAGAAATTCCCCACCATAGGTTTGTAAATGAGGGAATAATTTTAAACTTTGAATTTACATTTCAACTTTTCTCCATTTCTTTTGCTTCATGTTTTCTTTACACATTTCATTTTGAGCGATGAACCTCCATCAGTTAGTTTCACTCCTATTTCTAACTATTTAAGCTACTGTCTGCTTTTCATGTATTATTTTTACATTTCTGGAGTATGAGACTTTCTTTCGTCAGTCAAGTAAAGCACAAGCAGAGAACCAGTATTCAAAGGAGGCCTTGCCAAATCCTTTTCCATATGTATGGTTGCTGCTATTTTTTCCTTCCTAGAATTTACTTCTACCCAGACAAAAGATAAAGACTCTATTAGTCATTAGGTCAGGTGAAACAGGCAGATGGGCTACCATTTAGGGATTCCTGTGCCCTAGAGAAGAGCCGGACCCCACAAAGCTCTCGCACGCTTTACAGCTACCTGGGGATGCTCTAATTCGCACCGTTTGGCCATGACCCCTATTGGATCATCCACCAGCTCTGTGCACTTAGAGCACGCTGCGTTCAGGTCATGCCTCTCCCCATCTCTCTGCACTGGAGTTAAGAGGATAGTGGTGAACATATTAGTTCTGCACCACCTGCCAGTCTCTGCCATGCCAGAAAAATTATCACTGAACCGGCTCTGGATGCCTTCCAGGTCTTGTGGGCAAAAGGGCAGGACACCAGGGAGACTGTGGCATCCCAGGACACAACACACAGACAAACCAGGGCATGTCACTTTATGAGCAATGAGAAAGCTTTTGCGCTGTTCCACTGACCCCTTTCCCTTTGCAATTCCCTCCCCAAATTACAGAAGCATGGGGATGTGGGGATGCTTCCGTGTCACGCAGTCCATTTTCTTCTTTCTGTACATGGAACAAAACTAACTGCAGTCTCAATCCTGCAAGTGCATTTGCTCGTGCACTGACCTCAGCATAGTGTGGTAACACATGTGTGACTCCTGTGCTGGAGCGTGGGCACAAACCAGAGCAGCTGAAACAGGGAAAATTCAGCCTGAACATGCAGAGAGATACCCATGAGTGAAATGAAGAGCACGTGGGGCAGAAGCTGTGCGTAGACTGTCTAAAGTAACAATGGGAAAAGAACAACTAAACGTATGTAGTGCAAATAAGAAGATATCCAGGGAGGAGGGACGCATTAGCAACAGGTCTATAACCGTCTGGCTGCAACTATGCCAGAAATGCTATCTCACCAGCAGATCACAATCAGCCTCTCACCTCTGCCTGCCAAGTGCTCATCTGGTTGCTCTTTAGCTTCTTTCAGGGAAGGGAGCTGAGCTACTTTAAATAGTAGATCACTGCTAGCTTAATTTGTTTTGATTGAAGGTCATTAAGGAGTGACCACACCAGAAGCTGAGCCACAGCCGAAGGGCAGTGAGGACCAGGTGGCAGATGGTGAGGACACTTTCCTTTCCAGCCTTCAGACTTGGTGCCAGAAGAAGACCGGTGTCCACAGTGTCGGTCCCAAGGGCTCAGAGAGGTGGTTCAGATCCAGGGCTGCATTTACTCAAATCCTTCCCTTAATATCTTAATGAATCAACCCTTCTCTGCTTTCTCAGTGTTAATATGCAGAGAAACAAAGAGCAAACATCTTGCTATGAAATAATTTGTGTGTCAAAGAGAGAAAAACCTGAGAAGGAGGGAGGATTATATTTTCCAGGGGAAGCAAAGGCTGAGTGGTGAGCCCTGGAGAAGGTGAATGAGCAATGAAGCCAAATCAGGTGTGCCAGGCAGGGTGCCAGCAACCATCAGCCTGGAGGTAATGAAGCAGCAGCTTTGCACGTGCACACACCTCTTTGGACTTTGATCCTGGTGCTGCAACCAACTGTGCACGACAGCACAGCCAGGTAATGTGAAAGCAGCTGCTGCGTTCAGCTGTGAGCACCAGCCTCTTCCAAAGGTCCAAAGAAAAAGATGTGATAATTGTGTGGAGCTAACCACAAACTAACGTGTGAGGTCCACAGCTGTACCTGGCTACTTGTGCAAAGGCCAGTGGACACGGATAATGCAGGAAGCACCTGGGTCCTTAGCTGCATTTGTGAAGGCATGTGTTTTAAATGCAAGCATAGCCCCTGTTCCTGAACTCTCATAGCAAACCCTTAGCCTTGGGGAACACACTCAGAAATCATCACACACCTCTGTGGGGAAAAAGCCAGTATCTATTTCAAACAATGTCACTGTCTCCCCGCTGATAAAACAGACACAGAAGTCAGGACTGGTTTAACAACCTCCTTTCTCAGAAGTTTCCAACCATCAAATTTCAAGGGTTGCTCCTTTGATCTCAGAAGCACTAGAAAGATGTTTTTCTTTTTTCTTTCCTTTTCCTTTTTTATTTTAATTTCACTAGCATGCCGTGGCACAATACCTAACCCTGTGTAGCTCAGAAGACTTCTGCTACTCTGGATTGTTTTTGTTTCTAGCTACTCTCTAATTATTCTGGTCTTGCAGAAGGGGGAAGGGAAAGGGAGGATGGGAACATCGTCAGTTCGAGCATCTCACTAAGTGAAAATGAGAAAGCTAAGAGGCAAAAAGAAATTGGTACAGTTTGTAATTGTTTTTGTTCTTCAATCAATCAGGAAATAAATTGCTGTAGAAAAAAAAATAAAGGGTCTTTGAACATCCAAAGCAGAAGAGAGTCAATAAAGGCACTGCGTTTCTTTGAAAAGCAGCCCCTTTTCCTCAGCCCATTTCCACTCCTTCTCATTAGTTCAGATAACTCTCATAACTCTAATTCATTAGGCTCTTCCAGGGTTATTTCCCTTCAAACAGCTGCTGAGAAAATAGAAATAATCTCCTCGTCGCTGATTGAGCCCGTGATTGTGACTGCCAACAATACGTCTCCTGCCGGCGCCATGGGGAGGTGCCAGGTCTCAGCCCTGGGTGGCTGTTTGATGTTCAGGAGAACAGAGGGAATGAGGGCAGGAAACCTGATTTGGGCTGAGTTTTATGGCTTGCATTTATTTCATATATAATTGGCAGCTGTGATTTAAGGGGGAATCCATCTTTGACTGAAAGCAAAAAACAGTCTCTCCTGACAGTACTGGGAATGCTTTCTTAGGAGGTGAGGTTTAAACAGCTCTTAGACAGTGGGATTTTTTCCCTTCTTTTTTCCTCTTTCACCAGCATCTCACAGCTGCAGTAACTGTGGGTATCATTTTGCTACCTGGGACATGGCTGTTTCCCAGTGGCTATTTCTCAGTCCCTTGGTGTCCCTCTTACCCTGGGTCCCAGGCTAAGGCAGCTCATCTGCAGTCAGGGTGAGGCTATCTGGTGTTTTGCATCCACCTTCAAGCTGAGGGCCTCAGTTAATGCAAATACAGAGAAGAGAGAGTATTAAAACCACCACTTTTTAAGCCTTTTTCTTTCTTCTCTTTCCAAAGACCTGAAAGCGGAATGAAAAAGCCTTTCCTGTAACCCAACATACAGCAGTGAGGATGATCTGAGCTGCAGTGGGTTTCTTACCTCATATGGCTGCAGCACATTTTATGGGAAGAAAAGAGGTAAAGCAACTTCATTTTCTTGCAGTCTATTGCTGGTCTGTACAGAAAGCCCTCAATCCTAGCAGCAACACCGAAGGAATGAGGTGATATATTATACAGGTCTTTTTAATTCAATGGCACATGGACCATGATGTGACTTATGGGGTCCAGCCATGGTTTTCCTCCACCTCAATGGCCAGCTGTCAGTCAGGTTCTGCAAGCCTCAGTTTCCCCATCTGTGAAAAAAAAAGCAGAGAAGACTACACAATGCTGTGTATTAGCAACAGTATGGATAAGATCCTTTGAACATGTAAGGTGGTGCATAAGATCCTGCATGCTCACGGATTTCCTATTACATCTGCTGGGTCCTCCACTGCAGACCGTAGCCCCCAGAGACTGCTGCGTGCAGCAGCCCAGGAACCACCCGGCATTGCTCAGCGCTGGGTAACACAGGCAGCTTAGGACAAGGGAGTATGGTCCTTATTCTTGGGGGGATGGGAATCATTTCTCTGCATTTCTCTCACAAGCTTTTTCAGACACATACCATTTTTCTCTTTTCTGCTCCATCTTCTTCCCTTCTTCATGATGAGATCATCTGAATCCAAGCAACATGTAAGGATCTTGTGGCTGTGTAAATGCCAAGAGCTTTTTATTCCACACTTGCCAGCCCTTCACAGGTTTTCTGGTGCATCAGTCCATTTTGTGAAGCTGTTTCCAGCTCTTTTCTGGCTGTTGCAGAACACAAGACAAATTATCAAGGATTCAAAATAGCACAAAAGGTGTCGCTTGATATTCATTACTCAGCCAGATATTTCATTATGATCCCACATATCTTCTACCTATTTAAGGAAGCAGAAACACACACATTCATATTCACAAGCTTTTTCAGACACATACCAAATAACCCAATGACCAGAGGATCCAAGCACTTGAATAAGAATATCTTCCTTCCTTCCGCCCCGCCGTCCATTCATCCCCCATCTCTCCAAAAAGCTAAAAATAACCCAGCATGTGAGCTGCAATTTGATGTGAGGTTTCCAGCAGCTATGGGGATGTGTGGAAGGCAGCTGGGTAGCCTAGCAACAGGGTGCAGCTATTTGAGGCTGGTCCAGACAAAAAGCAGAGGAGGACTGATTTTCCTTGCGGTGGAGGCAGTAGCAGGATGGGGGAGAGTGCTCCCTCCATGCCCAAAAAGCAGGCTGTACCCAGCGTTGTGGTTGCATTTATACCTCCATCCTGCTGCCCATTGTTCTATCAGACAGAGGGACTTGCAGCTCATCTGCATGAATGTTGGAGTGCTGATGTACCACTTGCATGAGTGGGGTGAAAAGCAAGACCTGAAAGGTGTTAGGACTGGGGAGGAGAGAGTTACACCTAAAGAAAAATGCCTGTGTTGTCAGAGCATCTTATAATGGGTCCCTATATGCTCTGTGTTACGAGGACGGTTTGTCTCTAATCACATCCCTCATGCACACAGAGCAAAGATTCACATGATGACTAGAGGGAATCTTCTGCGATTTATGGTCTCAGCCTGCATCCTCGCAACCTGTGGGGCTTTTGCTGGAAGTTTCAGTGGTGCTTCGTCAAGCCCTTGCATCGCATCCTGACAGGGCTGCCCTTTCAAACTGACTGCATGGCAACTGCATGGCCCCTTAAATCACACCTGGCCCTTCTTTCAAATGACCGGCTCTTCAAGCCTGCAACAGAGGTAGCATTGCCTACCACCTCAGCCTGGGCAACGGACGAAGGCTGGAGCTTTCCTCTGATGCTGGCTGGTGGTTGACCTTGAGTCACCTGTTTGATCTCACCAGGTTTCAGTTTTGCCATTTGTGAAGAAGGAACAATGATACTTACCTCCCTTCATGAGGCATTCTGCGAGCTAGACATGAAAAACACCTATAAAAATGCAAAGCATGACTATGATTTATTTAACAGATTTTCCACCCCAGTCCTCAGCCTCTTCATTACCAAGACTGACAACTGTGCTGAATGCAGAAGCAGACAACATGTGGGTTTCCTGAACTGAGCCTGAGCTCCCCCTCGCAGGGAATGCACAGGCTGGCACCGAGGTGGCAGGAAAGGAGGACTTGGCTGGAAAGGAGGTTTGGCACATTAGCAAAGGGATGCCCCGGTTCGAATGAGGCACCTTCATCCCAGGGTATAATTCTGCATGCAGGAGGGCCGTGGCTGGAATTAACAGGCATGCTGCAAGAGCTTATCCCTTGCGACTGCAAGGCACAACCTAGCACAAACCACAGCCCAAATCTGCTGCAGGAGGGAGGGAGGGACGTGGACAGAGCAGCAGCATGAGAGTGGGACAAACCATGACATGGCACAGGATTTCAAACCAAGGAGAGGGATCCCTTTTCTAGACAGATTGGGCAATTTATCATTTTCGCTGTCAATTAAAATAGCCTGCTGAGGATAAGACTTCACTGTCAGGATCAATAAGAGGCCTTCTTCCCTTTCCATGCTTACTGTGACCTGTTTTACTCTCATCTAAATGCAAATCTATTACCAGCCCATAAGTGAAAGTCTTGAATAAAGGGGCAAGAGAAGTCCATGGACAATATACAGGCGACTGATTCCCTAATGCCAACACTATTAATAATGCTCCACCTCAGCCAGCGTACTTTGGACCTGAATCCTAGTGAACAGGATGAGAGGTCTTTTAAATGATCTACACGCTCCTCACCAGGGACTCCCTTGCATTGATCTGTAAAGATGGGCATTTCATTTCCATAATTTGTCTCGGATAGGTTTCTCTCTGAGTTCTCCAGATGTGTTTGCAGTCAGCTCTCATCCATATTTCAAAATGCTTTTCAGCCCAGATAGGAGAATTTGTAAAAGGCTTATATGTGTGTGCATATGTTTTGTGAGTGGCTTTAGCCAAAATCTTTCAATGCAGGCTGCTATTTTAAAGGTAAGCATTAAATTACATCAGGATAAATTCCTTTTCTTCACTTTATTAATAATACAGAAGACCAGGCTGTCACGGCCACATGACATTCCCCAAGACAAGATAGGGGATACCGCTGAGTGACATGTTGTCCTTCCATTCCCACGGAGACCTCAGCACTCATCTTCACATCTCTTTTCTCCCCTTCCTCCCCAACTCCTCCTCTCTGCTACTGTTGAATAAAACCGATGCAGTTCTCCATGCAGATGGCCAGTCCTGTCCCCTTCTCTTGAGAGCAGCCCTGACTCACTCTGAAATAACAAACTCACCTCTTCTGACCTGTGGAATGGCTTCACATATTTCATAAGAAGAGCCCAAAAAGCACTGAAGCAGACAACTCTGCAGTCTATTTCACCCTGATTTAACATCAGATTTTAGGTCTGAAATGTCATCAATTCAAGCATATAATGATAAAACTAGGTCCCAAGGCAGCAAAGCATTTAAACATGCACTTTAATTTAAGCATATGAGTAATCTCACTGACTGTGTACGGAAATATAGTTTTGGTGGGAAACATGATCATGTTCTTTGCCAGACTGGGCAGTTAGTAGCCCAAAATGTTAGTGTGTAAACAAATCAGGGAAGTGCATGCATAAATAATCACCTTTAAGCCTTTATTGGGGAAATTATTCAAGTACAGATGCAATTGCAGCAACTGTATGAGCACTTTGCTCCTGCTAATGGGTCTGAAAGTTGCTCAAAATGCAGGCGTTTTACCTTTTGCTCTTTATACTAACATCAACACACTGATGCCCAAAGTGATGTCCTCTACACATCCCTTGTACTTGCTGGCCATTTGATTCTGCTGCAGCAGATCCTGAAGTCTTAAGTAAAACTGCAGTTTCATTCCCAGGGGATAGAGACTGAAATGCATTTCAGTAGTTTGCCTTTTCCATATTTATTGCTTCAGCAGTCTGTCTGGCAAGTCTCTGCTAGGCTGGTGTTGCAGTTTGGTTAAGTTAATGAAGCTTTGGAGGCTCTCTGCCTCATCCCTCCTGAGAAGGGGACCAGAGTTGCCTGATGAATCTCACCCAGCAGACTGGATGGCACAGGGGGGATTTTCCTGATCCTTTCTACATCAGCAGGGTCACCTGGAGCTGGGAGAAACCCCACTGTTTCTTCGTCACAGCCCCTTCCTTCACTGACTCACTGAAGAGCTGCACTGTGTTTCAATGCTGCCTCACCTACAGCATCCCCAAGCCCCACAGAGGACCCTGCTCTTGTGCTGATCTCAGCCACAACCAATGTTAATGCGCAAGGAGTTAACCTGGAGGGTTTCAACATTCCCACTCCCGACCTCCACCGTGCCAGATTTGCTCTCTGGCTTTGTTTTCTAAGCCCTTGTTTAGCAGCATTGCTTCTCCCTCTTTCAGTCACAGCCCTTCAGTCACTCGCCTGATAAAGCTGCCCTGAGCCCCATCGTCCGCTCAGTTCTCTGACACACAGATTAGCCAACAGCTACAAATAAAGGCACCAGCTTTGCTTTTCTGGAAGGGATTAGTGTGCTTCCAGAAGAATATCAAATCCACAAACCGGTCCCTTTGTTCTGCTCCACTTCATACACATGTGTTTTTGTTGAGCCTTATAAAAAAGAAATGAAAAAAAAGGGGGGTGGGGGTGGTGAAGGGAGAGAGGGGGAGGAAAAGGGACAGATTGCTTCACTATTGCCTGGCATTATCTCTCCTTGACTTTATCGGGGGTGGAGAGGAGGCAGCAGTGTCAAAGCAACAGTGGATTCTCTGGATGGTGTGGCCGCTTACCATTCTGCAAGTCAGATGTTAATAATTATTTAGCAGTTGAGTGTGCGGGGAGGGGGGAAATTGAATTTACATGCATCACTACAGTGGCCTTTAAAAGTCTTAGCATGAAAAATGCATGACTGCCCATGCATTATTTATTCAGCAATGAATAGAATTTCCCGAAGATCAGACTCGCAGGTCAAGACTGACAAATTTGGCAGAATTAAGCATCGTGTCTATCAGCCCAATAGCAGATATGAAGGGGAACAGTGCTTCAACATGTAAGGCATTGCTGCTTTGTTGCATAAATCTGGCTTTAGAAAGACGTGTAGGGTTTACCCCAAACAGCACTCCCTTGCCAGCTTGCGTTTAGCAGAAGGGAGCCTTTTTTTTCTATTCATAGTGGATTAAGATTGGGTTCACTCCCTCTTTCCACAATGAAAAGCCTTTTAATGCTAAGTATCTGTGGCAGAATCTAGTCGTTTTGATCCACGAAGCATCATTTGTTTCAGGTTTTCTTGTGTTTATTCTGTCATCAGCAAGGCAGCTTGAATACAACCTTGAGGCTCTCAGCTGACAAATGCTCCCAAAATTCTCTCTGTCTCTCTCTTTTTGCGTTTCCAATTGTAATTCTTGTTTGAAAATAATTTTGTGCAGTCTCTAGTCCAGCTGCCTCCAGAATACCAATGAAGTACATCTGAGACAGCAACTCTGTTTTTGCTAGCTGGCCTGATCTGGTATTAGGCAGTATGCAGACCCTACCAAATACATGTTTCTCTCACTATACGCACAGGCATACATTCATTGCTCCCGGCATGCCATTACCCCTACAGACCAAACTTCTAAGCAAAATCATTGCTGCCTGACGGTGCATCCCAGCGGCAGGGGAAGAGCTGGACCGTGTAGCGTGGGGAAAGCTCTGCAAGCAGAGCACCCAGCTCCAAGCTCCAGCCCAACATTACCAAACCTTATTAGCTAATGAATGGAGAAACATCTGGTCACTCTGTGGGCTCTTATTCTGGAAAGATAAATCAGAAATGCTTGGAGTTCTCTCCCTGTCATGACTAGAAAGCCATGAAGACAGGCACACATCAGTTCTTTTGCACAGTTTAGCAGCTTATTAAAAAGGAGCACATTTAACTTGTGTGCAGGTCTCCTTACAGAGTCATTTCTTAACCCGTTTGCCTTTGAGCTCTGCTGGGGAGACATAGGAGAGGTGAGCTACAGGTTTTGAAGTCTAATAAATACCTACCCATTGCTTAGTGATGGGAGGACAGATCCGTAATCACTGTATTTTCCTTGCATGTATTGCAGCAGTTTTGAGTGGGCAGAAGTGCCTCTCTGTTACAGCTGCTCCAGGGAATCTGTCCCAGAGGGACCCCATTGAACAGGGCAGACAGACCCAGGCCACCCCAAGAGGAGCTAATGGAGGCAAATGGCCCGGGGGTGTGAGAAATGAGAGGGGTATGGAAGGGGATGAGCTGAATGGAAATCATCACAATTTCCATGGCAAGAGCCGAGCAGGGCAGACGAGCAAAAAAGGCAGGTGGGGAGTGAAATGGAGACAAGGCAATCTGGGGGAAGGGGAGGCAAATGGTGCAAAGCGCTACCAAGTACAGGCTGGAAGAGTGCAGCCAAGCCTCTTCTTGCTTTGGCTCACTGCCATCACATGTAAGCTCTCCTGACTCTGCACGCGCTTTCATCTGTAGAGGCCTGGGAAAAGCTGCTTGGAGCAAATTGACGCTGATGCTCTGCAGGTTGTCTGTCTCCCATGAGGACAGAGGGCTCAGGGGCTAGACGTGTCACACGAAGGGACAGCAAACATCTTGTGTCCTACCACTGTGCCCCATTCTTTGTGCAGAGGGGTTCATATCATGAGCCCTAGTTCTGCATTCAGAAAGCAAATGAAAAATAAGGTTGTGTGAAACAGGCACAATCCCTGCACACACTAAGGAAACTGTAGGGTTTATCAGCTTGGTACACTGTTATTCCTTTATAAGGTCAGTAAGATTTTCCCCACCACCATACCCCTCACAAGTGCCATAAGTGCATAATATGCATCCTACAAGTACAGAAGCATCTCAGGAGCAATCTACTCTGGAGCTTGCTTGAAAATTGCTCTTTGCTGTAATGGTACCCAAGGGAGCACTGCTCTCTAATATTTGTTTAAAGCAGACTGGTAAAAGTAAAGTAATGCCCTTACTCACTTTCTGAATGCAGGCTGTTCCCCACAACATTGGGCAAAATTGAATTGCTGGAAGAACAGCAACAAATTTTTTCTGCTCTGGAGTGAGGGAGCCTAATCCAATCAAAACATACAGGTAGAGGGGTGAAGCCTATGTAGGAGGCAGATAATGTCTACAGTTGGCATTTGGTATGATGCTTATAGCAAGGTTGCCTGCCTAAACATGAGGTAGGTTTTGGCTTGTTTTGTTGCCTCGGTAGGATTTTGTTTGTTTGTTTGCTTTTAAAACAGATACATGGTCTTATGAGAACCTCAGAAGAGGGAGAAAGCATCTGCAGTGGCAGTGGCCAAAGCCAAGATGAGCAGAGGCGCTTTTGGAGTCTCAAGCTCTAAATACCTTTAGGAAACAGTCCAGTGGGAAAGCGCTGTCAAGGTGATATCACTTCACATGCACGGACTTCTATAATGAAGCCTGAGAAAAGCTAGAGGCACTGAGTGTCTGACTGCTGCATACATATAGCATTGTGTTTCTACACAGGGCAGGCTTAGTAAGTGCATGGAGTGATGGGAGGGCTGTTGCTCCACCATTCACACCTCCCAGTTAAGGGTTAGGGAAGCCTGGGCAACCCCTACTGCCCTTCACCCACCTCCCAACTGCATTCAGAAAATAATAATTCCCCGTGCCTAAAATATCTCCTTTCATGCTGAGGCTGCTGCTTTTCCATGCCCATGCTCTGTTTCATAATAGTCAGTCTGATGAAGGTGACATAGCTCATACAGAGAAGTGTTTTTTTCCTTTCCATTGAAGTTGCTCAGTGTCAGTCTCTCCTTTTGTACAGCCACACACTTAGACTGCCTTACTGGGGCCTGATCATGTCTACCCTCGCTGATATGAAGTGGTGCCTTTTCATATAAGGTCCCTCAGCAGCACTCTAGCCCTGCCCTGGCTTAATAACGGCAGCAAAACTCAGCCCTGGAAATCATCCATGCAAGGTAATAACCATGTGTGAATCTTAGCATTAATGTTTGTGAAGTGCTTTGAGATCCCAGCAGGGAAATTGCGTTACAGTGAAATATTAAACTACACAGATTCCTACAACCTTGCAGGCAATCGCCAAGTGACCTGAGAGGCTTTTTGTTCTTCCCCAGCCTCTTAGTTTCTCTGTACAAACTATGGTTCACTAGGTACAAGATCATCTGCAGTTCAGTTGTAAGGAATATCTTCATACCACTTCCAGGCAGAAAGAGAGGGCAGATAATAGAATGTAACGCAGAATCTTTTGTTGCTTGAGTCATATTTTTGTAATTCAGCTACCATTTCGTAATTCAGCTACCATTTCGTAATTCAGCTACCATCTCTTACAGATGGTAAGAGAGAACTAAAGTGACTGTCCTTAAAAAATATATTGGTTGAAATAATTCTAGGCATTGCTATTCCTATTGCACGCTGTCGTGTTCATTGTTATCAGAATGGCTCTGTAAAATTGCCGTGGATGTACGAGGCTATTTTCATAATTCACTTTTGACACACATTCTGGGCTGCTGCTTTTACAGTGGACTTTTGCTTCTTGTCTTTAATCATTTGGCTTGTATATTGCTTTCTCTGCACTCTCATCACAACAAGCAATGATCCCAGAACAGGTATATATCTCTCCTGAATTTGGTACTTCTGCACATTCCAGGCAGGTGTGGACTCATGAATTCTCGATGTGCCTCAATTTATCCTTATGGACTGCAACCATTTCAGAAACATTCAGTTTTGAACCCAGAGCTTACTCTGGGTTCTTTCAGAGTTGCATTTTATTAGGTTGTATTGGATCACAAAATCCTGAAAACCAACTTTTTTTTGAAAGATTTCTTACAACACTTCGTAATGACTATAATAAGTTCCATATGAAGATCTCCAACTGTACGTTACCAAATGAGGTTTGTGGCACTCCTTGGAGGTGTATAAATATTATTATTCCCACTTTATGGGTAAGGAATTTAAATAATGAGGAGGAGAGGTGACGTACCTAAGGTCCTGCTGGAACTGTGCTGGAGAGGATAGGATAACATGAAATCAAATATAGCTCTGACCTCCTAAATCTCACTTCATTAATTTGAACGCTGAATGATGCATCCTTCTTATCCAGAGGGCTGTACATTGATGTACTACCACCGGGGCTTTTTTTCTGAGGATCAAAAGGGCTATGAGCCATGTTGGGCTTGGTTGGAGTCCTACGTCTTGGCTAGAAACACAATGGCTAGAAACACAGAAATTAGTTTTCTTTATTTGAAAGTGTGATTTCTAATGTAAAGAAAACTTAGTCATAACCAAAAATGTTTCTTTCATCCATTTAATGAGATAAGCATGTTGTGTCTCTGCTGCCCCGGAGATCTCTGGCAATGGAAAGCTGGGGCTACCTGTGCAGGTGGCCTTTTGAACTCTGCATAGCTGAGAGCTTGTTTATGTCCCTGCAACCAGAGTGAATTAGTGGACTTTAATTTCAAAGCTATTCCTTTTGTGTCCACCTCTTACTAACCTTTAATTATGCCTTCATGCTCACTTTAGCGGGCTCTGTAATTGACCACAAATTTAGTTGTGTGGCCCAAATCAAAGGCAAAGGCACATAACTCTATTAAGGTCAATTATCTTGTGCTACAGTTCTCCTGCAAAGTGAGCTGCTTCTGGTAAACCGTATTATTAAACAGGCGGTTATTCAATGCTAAAGTTGCTTTAGTTGTGCTTTTTCCTCAAAGTAACACTAACAGGTCATCAGCATCACAGAGGGTTGCAGTGTTGGAGACAATAAGGCAGCCAAATCTCATTGCATGCCTGTGATCAGGGTTTGAAATTCATTAAAAAGGAATAGTTGATGATGGACTAAGGTTTTATCTGCTTTACAGCCAGTCCTTCTGGAGGGTATAACATCCGAACCTATCAAAGTTTTGCAATAATAGTTAAGTCATCTAATACCCCGTTGAATTAGTATGCATTTCACAAATGAAAATGGAGCCCTCAAAGTTCAGTTTGTGTAAAGCCAGCCTGAACATCAGTGGCAAAGGATCATAAAAGCTAGAGAGGGGAAAAGCCTATGAGAACATTGAGTCACTCCTCTTTTAATGCAGGATTATTCTTAAAGAATAGTAGGCTGAACTGTATGCAGCAGAGGTTTTAAAATCCCATTTAAAAAAATAAATTAAAAGTGTTAGGGTGGTTTTTGTATGGTGCTAACTGGGAAATCAATCTGTACCCTTGTTTTATATCTAAAAAAATGCCACAGAAATAAAAAATCTATATAAATGTGGGGAACTGTGTCGGGTAGAGTAATTAGGGAACTTCTTGATCTGTGAAAGACAAATTCTACCTTCTATATAGCAGTACAGATTTCAGCAGCTAGCAGGGGGTTTCTGAATTGCACGGTGTTTTCACAGCTGAGTTTCCCAAGGAATAGCCAAACTGAAATAGATCCTTGTATTGAACAAAACAAACAAACAAACAAACAAAGACCAAAACCCCCAGAGCTGATGTTTTTCATCCCGAATAAGCCACAATCAGCAAGGAAGTTGTGTACACACTTGACTTTGGGTGAATGAATGGTCAGGTATGTGCTGGAGCCAGGCAAGAGCTGGTGTTCCTAGCTGAACTGGGATCAATTACTGGTTTGCACCTATTACAGATATTCTTCATCTCGGCTGCCTTTTCAGATAGGTAGCTGTTGTTGGAGTTACAGATGCTTCTGCTGTTTGTTAAAAGCTGTTGCTGTGTGGGGCCAAGCAGCATTGTTTATATATCAGCTAGAAGCACCTGCAAGGTACAGCTGTATTTCCCATTGCACACTGTTTTGCTGTGCTATGAAGTATCACTCAGGTTTTTTTTTTAATAAACATCACACATATGGAAAAAAATGCACATGGAAAATGTTGCTGTTTTCATTTACACAGTCTAATGCAGTGACTTTTAAGAGAGAGATAAGGAAATTGTACCACTGTGTCAAAACTGAACTTGGTAACGGAATCAGAAAATAATTGCGGTTTAAGAGAGAAATGTTTCAAATTCCAGGAATAAAGGGCACCTTATTATGAGCTGAAGGTCTATGAATAATCCATTATCTGGAATCTGCAGAGGATTCAATAGGAAAGCTGTTGTATTCCCTTTATACTTGCTGGAATTCGATTTCATTTTGTATTCTTCTTTGACATTAAAATATTGATGTTTACATCACTACTACACCTAGATGCCAAAACTGGTAACGGGAAGACAGCGGACTGCAGCTAACATGAAAATTAGGAGAAAAATAAGTTCTCTTCTACAAGATTTATGGCTCCCAGTGGTTTTGTGGTGTGAGGTGCACTTGTACTGCTTGGGAAAGGAAACGTATGTTTTTACAGGTCAGGATGGGAAGCAGTTCAGGATTTTAGACCTTGACTAAAATAGCCTTGCACTTTCTTTTTAATTTCCTTACAGTCAATGTTTTTGGTCAGGATAGTCCTTGAATCTACAGTGCTAGAAAGTGTCATCTTTCTGCCAGACCTGGGATAATTCAATTTCTGTGTGAAACGCATCAAACCTCCGAGCCTGCCAACAACTGCCAGGAGGCTCAGCCGCGCTGCAGGCAGCATTCGGCCCCTCGTTACTGAGGCTCACCCCAGGCACATCGCAGTGGTCTGAGCCTGGATTCGGGCTCCCGTCTTTCCAAGGGACCCTGTTGCAGGGGACTCAGCCCAGCAAAAAGGAGACAGCCCCCAAGGACCTACAGTCAGCGGGCACAGACAGCACCCAGGTCGACACTTCCTAACCCTAAACCTGAGCAACTATGGGAATAGAGCATATCAGTTCATCTCATCTTGGTTTAAAGCCAGGATTTCCAGACTCTCTTGATCACGTGTTCCAATGGTAAAGTGCCCTTGCTGTTAAAAAAATAAATTTTAATCATTTTATTTCTAATTTAATCTTTGCTGAATTCAACTTCCAGCAATTTAATGCCTTTGTCTGTTAGAATAAAGAACCCTCTTGTATCAAATGTTCTCCCTATGTAGGTACTCACAAACTGTGATTAAATTGTCTCTTAATCTTCTTTCAATAAGCTTAATTGAACATCATAATATCAGTTGAATCTCCCAAAAAGGGCCACCTCTTGATAACTGATTTTCCAAAGAATCTTAAAGCCACAGGAACAAAAAAAGTGTCCTAGTTCCTCCCTCCTCTTTTTTCTTCTGGCCTCTATTAAATAAAAACAAAATATGTGGCAAGGAGTCTGTCTTCTGCCTGCTTAGTTGAAGCTCATTTCCAAGGCAGGTTGATGATACAACAAATCAAAATATTAAAAGTCCTCCATGGTGCCAAGGTGCTCTTGGCACTGAATTCAAAATGAATCTGAATAATGAAAGAAATGGAATAAATTCTGAGATATGTGGATAGGAGATATCCTCCAAGATATCTTGGTAGAGCTATTAAATGGTAACTGGTTATCTATTATCACTTTCAGAAATTATAATTGCTTTTCCCTCTTTATGGCTGTTTTACGAGACTGCTATTTCTCTTCCCTGGCTGCAGGCGAGCTCCCTGCCAGGCGCTCCCTCTCCTCGCCACCAGCCAGTGCTGCTCGTGGGCCAGTGGAGAGGAGGGAGCATCTTCCCTGGGGACGGGAGCTCCTCCGAAACCCAAGGAGGAATCCACTGGAGACGTTCCCACACTGCCCATCTCCCCTGGCCGCTCACCCCGTCACCCCCAGCGCCTCCCGCCTCCGCCTGGGATTCCCTGGGCCAGCGACCATTCACCTGGCTGCCTTGTCAGAGAGGGGTCGGCAGTCGCCGGCAAACGCAGGGGCCAGGAATGGAGCTGGAAGTAGTCTGTAATTCTGAGCTTTGTGATGTGATGGGAGCTAACGCCTGGTATTTTATGTTCCGTTTCCTCCTACGAAGCCAAGGACTAGGAGGTGCTTTTTCTTCTTTTCCCCTGTGAGATCTTTGCAAAACTCTGTCTTTTTCTATTCGTACTGCAAGCAACACCAAGCTGTCAAATGCTAGGTGTTCCTGCCTCTGTGTAATCCTAGGTTAAATGCACAATCTAAGGGTATGTAAACAGCTGTCCCTCCCGGTGCAGCAAGACAGCTTCTATTCCCAAGACAGCTAACAAAGCTCAGCATACTACAGTTTCCAAAATCATCTAAAACTTGTCAGACATTTTATTGACACCTTAGAAACAGGGGCATCTACCCAGCAGCCTGCTGACCTGTTCCACTGATAGTCAATCCCACATTGCGCTGCTTAAAACACTCGCAAGAATCAATACTGCAGGAAAGTCCCCAGCCCAGCTGGAGGGCTGTGAGCTCACCGTGCATGAATATGGCTGGTGCAGACATCTTCATCTCCTGTTAGAAGACTTTTTAATTTTTTTTTTTTATTTTAAATCTTAAAAACTATAAACTGAGCCCTGTGCAATACAAGAGATGTTTCAGTCAAGAAATTGGGGATGTCCCTCCACAGTTGCCTTGTGCAATTGTTGGCAATGCTGTGAAACACTACCAGCGACAAACAAACGAGAAACACAGAAAATGAGGAATAGTGAGCTAAAGCTTGGATGTCAGCTTCGGTTTGCTGTTTCTTCCACTGCCTTTGTCAGTCATTTTGGCAAGGTGTCAAAAGCTACAATGCTAGTGTATATGCGGAGTTGCACCCCCTCTTACGTGTGTATGTCTGATTTGAACACGTTCACTGAGAATCTGCTTCCCTGCGAATCCCTGCACATACATCCTGCTGCTTCAGCCATGGGTAGGATCAGAAATAGTATCTGTGTGACAGCTTTGAACAGATGGAAAATACTAGTGTCGATGTCTCAATTATTAAGCTTCTGTGTATTCCCAGTGATTGCTGCCATGCTCTAAAGAGCTAAATACATGCACTAAGCCTTTCGCCTAGACTTCCAGGTGTTGCTGGGTTTTGAGTTCTTAGTTCTGCAGAGCATTACTTAGAGTAGCCGATCCATTGTAGTTATTGGTATTTTTTCTTTGACATCTTAACACCTTCCTAAATCTCTAACATAAATGCATCCCCAAACAAATGTCTTGCGCTCTTCCACTGCCATTTTTATGTACTGCCAGAGGGCATGCTGTGGGCCATCACGAAAATAAAACATTAATTGCGAGTAAGTGTTTTCAATGCAGAAGCCTCGATGGAAAAAAAGGTACTTTGGTTGCCAGTGGGAGTCCGTGGAACAGCAAGTCTCTGGGTTTTAGATCTGTGTAGCCCCAGGTGGCTTTGAGGGGAGACTTCACAGTTGTGCACATACACACACGGAGCAGAGAACATAATCCTATAATCTGGTTATATCTGGTGCTTAGTTGCCAAGGAATTACATGCATTACAGCAGTTGCCAGGTCAATGAAACTCTATAGTCTTTGGTGCATATGCACGAGGAACCCAGAGGATGTCAGTGAAACTCCTCTTGAGTTTGATGTTCGGCATGTGCTTAGCTGGGCCTCACACTGGAAAAACATCCGTAAACACTCAAAAAATAAAAGATGTATTGCTCTGAATAGCTTAAGAATATTTAGAGTAAATTTCAGGAACATATGGTCACTGCGCATTGGTTTCTTTTTTTCTTGCTAATATGTTTCTGGTTGCCCATTCATCTTATAATTAACAAACCCAGTGGGATAAAACGTTGTTTCCAGCAGCTTAGTGTATAGTTCCTGGGACAATGGCCTGGAAACTCAGTACAGGACTGTTTATCAGCTATTTCCCATTCTCTGGCAGCCAAATAAAGAACCCTGGAAAGTGTTGCTCTTGGTGTTCAGTAAAGTTGTTGCCCACTTCTTGGTGTGCTGTAAACTCTGCATTACCCACACTGTGCCTCACTAGGCTGTTGGACCTGGCAGGAGGCTGTTACGGCTCCACTCCTCAGCCACATCTGTGGGGATATTGATTATTTATACCCCAGCTGCCTTAAAACTAAGGCAGTTGAGAAAGCGAGAGAGAAAAGCAGCATTCCCAGGAAAATGGCTGAAGCAGGTCCAGCTTGTGGTTCCTTCACACTGTGAGTCTCCTTCAGGAAATGAGTATTTGAATCTGTTATTCTTAAGGGAAGCACTTAATCACACACTTAACTCTAAAAAGCTTAAATGGTTTGCTGGATTTTCTGACTGAGGGGAAAAAGAAGGTGGGAGGAAAGAAAACAGCATAGAGGAGTCCAAAAAGAGTAAAAGAGAAAGCAAAAAAATAAAGACACAGAGAAGAAATACAGAGCTGCAAGGAGAAATAAAAAATTGGGCACTAAATTGGGAGGGGGAAAGGGAGAATTCAAATGTAGTTGAAGGAAAATAAGAGCAGCACAGGCCACAAAACCCCAACCCACCCACATCCCCCCCAAGTTTGGAAATAAAAAATCAGAGACAATATACCCCTGTGTTAAACTTGAGTTAATATTCCAGTGAGTCAGAATAAATTATTTGTACTCTACAGCCCACTTCATGTTTTCCTGGTACACAACTGGAATGCTTATTATTATTATTATTATTATTACAGGGAGTAGCTGGTTTCTGGGGGAGTACTAACAAACCAGATCTATTCTTTCCATTTCTCTTTCATGCTCTGCTCTGCAAGATGAATGTGAATGAAATCAGAGCTCCAACCCCAGCAGTCACACCCACCGCATCGTGAGATGTGAGTCACCCCAGGTATCTGCAGCTGTGGCAGGTGAGGTACCAACGCTTTGGTGCCTTTCCCACGCTGCATTCAGCAAGAGCTGCGTAGCCTGTCTGCTGCTCCTGCCTGTGCCGCTCTTGCTCAGCTAACTCAAGATGGATGTTAAAAATCCCGTCTGAGAGGAGGATGTGCTGCAACATGCTGCTATATTCTGTGCTAAAGCTTATGCCATGCTCAGAGCAGCAGCGTACATCATATGTGCAAACCCAAAGTGCATGGATAATAAATATAGTAACAGAGTTCTTATGCCTTGTGTTAAAATACATTTCCAGGGTAGCACATGCTGTGGCGTCGTGGAAGTTGCACGGATGGGATATTCAGGGCTATAGCAAGGGAGGAGCAGAAAGGCAGACACAGGTCTCTTAGGGGGACCACAAATTGCCTTAGCAGAAGTGTCTTACCTCAGCAAGGTGCGCTTCTGGCCGTACACTCAAGAGTATGGAGAGAAGAGCTGTCTTTGCCCCTGCTGATTGCAGGGGGGGCAGGAGGGGAGGGAGGCATTTATCCTAGGACAACAAAGTGCCTTATTATGGTCTTAAATGTATTCTTCTTGTCATGGTTTAGCCCCAGTCGGCAACTAAGCACCACGCAGCCACTCGCTCACACTCCCCCCTCCCGGTGGGATGTGGGAGAGAATCTGAAAAGCACAAGTAAGAAAGCTCGTGGGCTGAGATAAGAACAGCGTAATAATTGAAATAATAATAATAATAATAATAATAATAATAATAATGAAAATAATGAGAGAGAGAGAGAGGAACAAAATCCAGGGAAAAAAACCCCAAGTGATGCAACCGCTCACCACCTGCCAACTGATGCTCAGCCAGTCCCCAAGCAGCAATCGCTGCTCTCCAGCCAGTTCCCCCCAGTTTCTATACTGAGCATGATGTCATATGGTATGGAATAGCCCTTTGGCCAGTTTGGATCAACTACCTTGTCTGTGCCCCCTCCCAGCTTCTTGTGCACCTGGCAGAGCATGGGAAGCTGAAAAGTCCTTGACCAGTGTAAGCATTACTTAGCAACAGCTAAAACTTCAGTGTGTTATCAACATTATTCTCACACTAAATCCAAAACACAGCACTATACCAGCTACTAGGAAGAAAATTAACTCTATCCCAGCTGAAACCAGGACACTTCTCTATCACACAACTTGCTGCTCAGCAATGCTTCACTGCAGGGAACTGCTGAGCTTTAGGACTCAAATCCTCATCCACAGCAAGCGCACCTGCTATTGATGCTTATTACTGTGAGTCTGTGATGCCAGAAAGAGTTACTGAATTCAGGAGGAAAGTAAATTTTCAAATCTTTTGCAGTTCCCTGCCCTGCTGGTTCTCCTCAGTACATCTGGGCTTCCTAGGCTGGCTTCACACTGGCTTTTATCTCCTTGGGCCAAAATGAAAACTCAAAAGGCAGCAGCTTTAGCTGCAAGAGATTCAGCCCAGGCTGATTAGCAGATCTCCCCCGTTACCCCAGAGAAGGCAATTCCTGCAAACTGCAGGTGAAAGCAACATGAGCTGCGTGACCTGCTCAGGACAAGCTGAACGTGGCGAGGGAATGTGCAGACTCCAGGCAGCAGAAAGCAGAGATTGTTTTGGGAGCTTGGAAACTGAGCGAGCCTCAAGTTAGCAGAGGCACAGGCATGAGTAGAGGCAGTTCCCTGTAGACAGAGGGTTATATATGATCCTCCAGTTGCTAGGCTGAAGGCTGGGGAATACAGGTGGTAAAACAGCAAGGGAGCTGAGTATATTCAGTTACTAGTCAAGGACCCCTGCAGCTCAGCAGGCTGCAGTGCCGCAGGCAGCTCGCTGCCTGCAGAAGGGAGGAAGAAGGGGAGCAGAGACATAGCGAGGAGTCGAGGAATGGATAGCACGGTGCAGAGCCAGGGACCTTTGTTTCTGCATGAACCTTGACCTTCTGGTGTCGTGCATGGTCTAGACACTGAAATACAATCGGGAAAGCAGCAAATACATGGAATAAGGAGCTGTCCCCCAAAAGCCCTAGATCTGCCCAGAGCAGCCCCCACTCTCCTGTCTCAGAGCAGCAGTCAAGGCAGACAAAATTCCACGTAGGCTCTTTGCCCGGGGGAAGGAGCAGAGAAGGACAAAAGAAAATGTTCCTCTAAACCTTGCACACGCATGGCCAAGAATTTAATTACATGCCATCTTTCGAGTCTGTCCCATACCTCACTCCCTCAGGGCCTTGCTGATTTCTTTCCTCATTGAAACTAATCCCGATCCCCTTGTTTGGATGGTTGTCCTTGGCTGGCCCAGATGCCTTATTGCTTCTGCCAAGATACTGTTTCATTCTAAAATTCATGTTTCATGACAGAAGACTCTCCATGATACAGATGATTTTGCTCAATGAACAAGAGCAGTTGGGAAATAAGGAGGACCTACCAACAGAAGTGTCACATGGCTTGCAAAGCTAGAGGATCACCTGTCACTGGATGTCTGTTTTCTCAGAAAACCTATACTGTGAAGATGAAGTTCTCTAGGTAAAACAGAAAGTCCTGTCCAGGGGTGTCTCCCTTCCATTCCTGGGGCTTTGGAGTCATCCTTCCACAGCTGCTAGGAAATAGCATCTTGTGAGTATCTGCCAACAGTGACAATCTGCCACAGCATGAGGGGTTGGGTGTGTAAAGTCCAGGATATGCGTAAAGATGCACAGTTAATCTTTGACATGAGCAGACCTGGGAGATCTTCGGTGGTTTCTTATAGTCTAGCATTTGGGGCTATCCCCAAAGGAAGGAGGTTGGATTGCAGCTGCTTTGCTGCTGTTTGTTTGAATGCAGGTAATCCAGTGTGGCTCAGAGAGAGACACTCATTCCTCACACGGGCATTGCTTTTGCTTTGATCATTGTATAATTTATGTCCAGCAATCCTCATCACAAAATCTGCATGACTGCAAATAAAAAAAGTATAACAAATTTGTCCTTGTTTTGGGTTAGTAAATAGAAACCTCAGATCTGACGGAAGAAAGGAGCAACTTTGAGAATTTTTCTTTGGGATCCATTAGTGAGCTCTTTCCAATCATATTTTGGATTGATGCTTAGCTCTACATAAGCCTCCATGGAATCTAGCGTACCGTGCGAAACTGGCTTTCTCTTGCACTCCCAGTGTGGTCCTGGCTGTCTCTACATTAATCCCATACTCAGTCAATGCACAGTCTTCATTACCGTTCTGACTTGGGCTTCAGGTTTTGCTGGAACATGGGAAAGCAAAGGGAGACAACAAAAATTATATCCACGGGCCAGGGAACATATGTGACCTTTGCATTTGTCACAGCCGCTTAGAGAAGAGGATGCTGTTTGCTTCATAACCGTTGCAATATCCTTCACAGGTGGTTAATGCATTCCGCCAGCACATGAAAGAATAATTGGATAGCCACTTTTTTAAGCTGTATGTAACCAACCATATCAAGTTTATCACTAAATGTCACAGTTTATCATAATCTAATCACCCGAGAGCAAGAAAAATGAGCATACTTGTCTCCATCAATAAACAAGTGATTATTCAGACAATAACTAGGTTTATTTCCTTTATTTCCATAAATGTTTGAAGTCTTATGAAGATGCTCTGGAGAAAGGATTATTTATGTTGGCATCCAGACAGTGCAGTGATAGGAGGTTTAGAAAAGCTAGAGAGAGATGTTCATTTAGAAATGATCCTAAAAGTCTTAATCATTTTCATTCTGCAGAAGGAAATTGGGACGTCAGATTATTTATCAGATTAAAAATGCACTGTCTGTTCTATCTTGTAGCATGCAAGCCTGATGCACAGTAGCATCACTGGAAAGCCAGTAACAAGGAAAGAGCCAAAATTTCTGCTTTATTTTTTATTTTTAAGGTAACACGGTTTTCTCCTGCCAGTTGGCCCTTCTTCTATGTCCCATTTTTGGAAGTTATGTAGTATCAAATGCTGACATGTTACCACAGAAAACCACTCCACTGACAACAGTAAAAACAGTTTTGATCAACATGAGAAAAAAAAATAATTATAAAATATGGCCCCAAGTCTCCAATATGTTCTAACATGAAGAAAGTTATAGCTTATCCCCAGAGGGATGACAAACTGCATCTCTGATGGCTGAGCAAATCTAATGCCACATGACACCTGCACACCCACGCGTGCCAGGGGACAGGCGTGTGCTGTAGTATTTCATACAAACAGATGTCCTCAACCAATGCACCAAGTTGCCTGAGCCTCTTACGAGAAAATAGAGATGTCAGGAAAGGAAAACAATTTCCTCCATAATCCATTTGCCCTTGCAGCTATTCCTCACGCCTCCAGACTTAAGAGTGAACATCTGATGGCCGCTCAGGCAGCAGCAGCAGCTCTGGGGTTGCGAGGAGGAAGCATATGAGGAAGAGCTGGAAAATATTTTTGTGACAAAAATAGCAATACATCAGCCTGAGTGAATGATAAGAGATAAGGACTCTTTTTCCTCACTCAAGTGGAAATACTAGTGAAAACAGTCTAGGGAAGCTTTGCCAAATATGGCCACGAGTGTCCGATGGGTGCTTGCAGAGCAGTCATGGTTAATGACTTCTTGCTTTACCTGCAGAGAGCTACCAGTTTCACAGCATTTCCCTTCAATTTCCTTGGAAACACGGAGGAGATCCCACGAGAGGGGAACTTCTCTGTGAGTTCCTCACCCATTTCAAGTGTGTATTCAGGATGACAGACTGAAATCCCTGAGCAGGGACCCAGGAGATCTGGCTTCAATTCTTCTCTCTTTACCACTTCTCTCTCTCTCGCCCTGACCTTTGAAGCCACCACATCTCTTCAGATGCAAGTTCCCCAGCCTTATTGATGGGGAATAGCCAAAATACCTTTTTTTCTGTCCCTGCTCTGTTTTATCATATTACGCATGCATGAAGTACTTAGCAACAAAAAATCTGGATCTTTTCAGTGCTGCTGTAACATAACAAGAAGACAGCTCCACATATTTCCTTCTGAGGTCTTCTGTGACTTTCTGTGGCTCGACAGCCAACCTGGTTTTCCTGGAGGCACTGAGCAAGGGCTTGTGCTGGAAAATAGGCAGAGCCATTCATCCCTAAAAAAGGGTTAAAAGAAAACTAAAGAAAATTGAAATCTGGGTCTTGAGCAGGTTTGCCACTTCACAACTTGGGTCTATAGCTGCTGGAGATCTCCTTTGAAAATGTCCTTTAACCCCTTTAAAACATTCATTTTAAAGCTTCTTTTAGCCTGACATTTCTGTAATACGTCACTGCAAAATATCTTCCTAACAGCTGCTGGCAGTTCATGGCATCTTGGTGACCTAAATGCTGCTTTTGTGCAACAGTGGCCTGCAAACAGCAAATACTCTGGATGATTTTGCGTTTCCTACAGCCCTGCTGTTGGGAAGAGGGGAGGGAGGAATAACAACAGCAGGAAGCACCGAAGCGGGGGACAGGAGTTGGAGGACGGGAGGCAGGGGACAAGCTGGAGAAGATGGATGGGGGGCAGGAGGCACTGTTTCTGCAAAGGGAGGTTTGAATTCCAGACTGCGGGGGAACTGGGTGGCAAATGGACCCAAGCAGCCCTCTCGTGTCTGCTATCAGAAACCTTGTCAGGGACAGATGAGTGCCCTTGCTGCCTATCGCTCCTGGCAGCACCTGCCATGCTGCTGCCGGTGCCCATGCTGCAGAGGACAGCGCACCTCAATATCCCTCCAACGCCTGGGGCAGACCACTGCTTTCCATTCTGCAGCGGTTTATCTGCAGGCTGAGATCTCAGCCAGACACTTTTTCACTTATTTAACTGAAATTATGCTCATTAGACCAAGAATGCCAATGAGAGCTCTATTTTGTTCAGCCCTCTCCATACCCGTAACAAGAAGCAGAGCCTGCATCGCGGGGCATCTCACCTGGGCAGACAGGACAAAGACTGAGAGGATCCCCCCCCCCCCAATTCCTTTGTGCAAAATGAGCTGAATATATGTTTGATCTTCCTAGTGAACATGCTTTTAAAAAAGGCAGACAGTGCTTTCTTCTTACCTTTTTCAATTACTATTTACAACTATTTTCTACCACATTTACAAACTACTTCAAAAGCTTTCTTGGAAGTCATACACCCCAGAGTGGTTTGGATGTAGTACAAACCAAGCAATCAAAAAAAGGGGGGTGAAAAACTAAAAAAAAATCACTTGCAGGTTAATAAGATTTCAGATGGAAGAAAAAAGCAATAGCTCAGAGCTGCTGTGTGAGAAACTCTGAACCTATTTATTTCTGTTCTCTCACTTCTTATTTTAATGCATCACAGTTGAATTTGCCTTGGCAGAATTTACAGCCCTTTTGGTCTATTGGGTACGCTGAGTCTTTAATGTCCCAAGTGGTCCTATGATCTGTTAATTACCTTATTGCATGCAAAGCTCTATAGGGCTATTTGTCTACAAGAATTCTTTGTCAGGATCAAATTAGTTCTGGGGAACCCCTTTCTGTGTGATGCCGAGTGTCCTCAGCTCCACGCAGGCAGTGTAAGATCCTCTGCTCATCACAGGATGCATTCAGCCCTTTGCAGGATAAGACAGCGCGTGAAGTAAACGATCTAAGTGGCCCATTAGATAAATCCATGCTCTCATGGTTAACCACCCTGAAAGTTGCAGGGGAATGGTTTACATTTTTCATTTTGTATTCCAAGCGCTGTGCCTAATTTTGACTTTCCCTCTCTTTGTAAGGACAATTCTGGTGCTTGGCTCTGAAGGGCTGAACAGCAGGTAACAGCTGAACTGAGGCGGTAACACAGCATCCTGTTTCTTCCTAACCCAGAGGAATTGTCATAAGCAAGGGGAGGTTTTGAATGAAAGGTATTTCTGTAACGGACGGCCCCATTCAAAGGCAATAGGTGAAAAGGCATTGCAACAAACAGTTCAGAGACATTTGAGTTTCCCCCGTTTATACAATGTCTTTGAACCCTGCCTGGCAGAAATACCAGTTGATTAGAGACACTCACTTTCCCATCCCCTAAACCCCATGCCAGAGTTTGCTTTTCTTCAGCCAAAACTATTGCCCATTACCTTCTAAAACGGCAAAATTTTACTTCTGTAAGTAGCAAAGATCCCCAGGTTTATGGTCCCCATGGCAGCAATGTCTTCTGGGGTGCTCCTTATGTCCTTACAAAGCTCAGTCACTGCAGGTCTCTGTTAATAACATCACTGCAGTATTGTTTCAGCTCTCTTTTCTCATCTGCACAGGCGAAATGCATAATGCTTCTCCTCCTGAGGATCGCTTCTTAGGGGAGGTTGTTGCTGTATTCTCAACCCTGAGCATCTTTCTTCCCAGTCCCTGCCACAGCAAAGAAATCTGGACTCTTTTTGCTGTCTGTCAGAGGCAGAGGCAGGCAGCCGGCTCCCCTCCGGCCCCGGAGGTGGCCGTGCAGTGCCTCACTGCTGGTCCCACTCGGCTCGCTGGACGCAGAGCAGTGCCCCGAGTTCATCTGCAAGGTGGCCTCCACGAAGCACCACGCAGGGCTGCAGCACAGGGCTTTGCTCTGCGTCTAAAGCTCTGTAAGGCCTTACAATAAGCTCCCCAGGGTAGCTATTGTGATGGCCTGTGCTTACCCCTGCTTCTCCACTCTCCTGCAAGTGGGAAACAGTCCCCACACCTCTCGATCACAACACTATTTTGTGCAACTAGAACATCTCTCCCCTGAGGATCTCAGAGCTGTTTATGATCTGCAGGGACTAGGTCCCCACAGGGTCCCTGCTGAGGGAGGTGAACCTGGGAGTCCATCCATCAGACACTGCATGAGGGTGGATTTTCTAGAGGATGAGGAGAAACTTTGGTTACTGCAGTCCATCCCACCATGCCCCATCCAGCTGCCCCCTCCATCCTCGTCTCCCTCCAGCCCAGGCAGCAGCTGCATCATCCCCGTCTCCTCATCTGGATTAGGAATCTGATTCAGCACCGGATTAAATACATGTTCAGTTAAGGCAGAGGGCTAAGAATGCACTGTAGGGTTTTGCTGAGCCTGAAAGAGGATGCTTTTAAAAAGTCACTGTATTTAGGCCACAGGGGAAAAAAAGCCTACAAATCAGAGAGAAAAGGGGATTATAAATGGGAATCAAACTAAGCTATCATTTCTTCATATGTCTTACTCCTTCAAAAAGCCATCCCTGACATCTCCCTGGCTAACTGTTTCAGCTGGGCAGCTCATTTTGACTACGTTTTCACACTTTCTTCTTTTTTTGGTTTTCTGGTACAACATCTGGAAGCGGGAGGATAGGGACGTTACAAAGACATGGAAGGAGCAGGGCCAGTTTTCTGCACCGCCAAGTGAGCACCACTTTCAATAGTATGGCAGTACCTAAGTGTGCCCTTGATAAGCAGAACTTGCTAATGCAGTCCCCGGTGAGCAGCAGTCATTACCAGTCACAATTATTAGGCTAACTCGGTTTCCAGAGAGGCATCCAACTAAAGAGAGCAGCTTCTTAAAGCTGTGCAAATTTGTTATCACCACCTGCAGATGGGGAAAAGCGATGCCCACTTTGCTTCTTACTGCTTTTCCCAAGGTGGCTGCTATCAGTCAGCGGTTGGGTCCAACCAACCTGCTCCAATGGGGCTGCTCCTTTCACACCTTCTCATGCAGAAACAACCACGTTGGTGGGGAAAATGGTTGCGTTGCAGCTCCAGGGGAGAAACAGGACGGGGACCCCAACCTCCTGACACCCTGTCCCTTGTTGGAGCCGCTACACTTGTGCCATGATCGTGCGTTTTCTTCTCTGTGTTGGCTCCTTGCCACAGCACACCATTCCTGGTGCCATTACCATAGTGATGGGGTTGCCCCAAATGGGAGTTAAATTATACCAAGAATAGAAATGGGTAGGATTTTTTCTGACTTTCCTTGCGGGAAATAACAACTGCAGCAGCATTCATAACAACAATAGTTGTACGAAGTTAAATACTAGATTCAGTGCTGATACATACAAAGAAGGACTATTTAATTCCTAAAAAAGAGAGGCCAAAAGCATTTCTTTTAATAGTGACAGAGCTGATATGAGTTTTATGGCTAAAACCGCAGACTTTTTTTTTTTTCTTCTGAAATATATACGAAGAATATTGAGGTCAAACAAGTGTGGGTACTAATAAGCCCTTCACAAATGTGGTGGAGGACCAGTTAACAGGATATTAGGAGACACTGAGAGAATTGACTTCTATAATCATTTAGAAGCTCCTCAGAAGGAAAAAACTGTTAAGTAAAATAAAATTAAGTCTTAATTATCTAAACTCAGAAGTTTAACATACACAGTATAGACAAGGGAAGAAGCATATATATATATGATATTCAGATGCAATAGTAAAAGGGACAGGGTAAACAGAACGATTAGGAAGAAATTCACAATGTGTAACGTCACAGTTGTGGGGTTATATGAAGATATGTTTTATGCTGACGGGAAGATCAGAGGAAAGGACATGTGGGTGCTGCAGAATTGGAGCATATAATGATAGTAAACTATATCAGAGATGGACAATAGACTGACTGGTTCTCTAGTACCAAAACTAAATGAGGACTATGTTCTAATTGTGACACGATCATTAGACAGGCAATGCCAAGAGATACACAATTAAAGAATGGGAAAAAAACCCCAAGGTGGAGATGTTTTCTTTGAAAAGACCATGTTAAAAAATAATGTGGCAAATGAGAGTCTTGTCAAAGCTGGATTAAAAGGAGAAAATACAAGTATAGTCATGTCTGCACCAATATGCAAAAGAAAAGATAAAAGGTAGAAAGATGTAATCCCGACTATGCAGACATGCTCCAGGGTGTATTAGGTGTATTACAGGAGGGTGTGCAAAGTTACCCAGAGGTAGATGTGGAGAACAATATGACAAATGCAGCAGGACTGAGCACTGGATGATCTGCCAGTACGAGCTATGTATTACACTATGAGCCTGACAAAATGATAGGGACATAAGAAGATAAGAATAATGGAATTTCTCCTTCATTGTTTTTCTTAAAATATTTCCTAAAGGTCCTGTCAAGGTTAGCATAAACACAAGGTATGATAGTGCTTTGCTGTGGGCTTTGCCACTCAGTTAGTGTGTTTCACTGGAAACAGAAAAAATATATATATACACCTGCAGCTATGGATGTAACTTGGTAAGGGTTGTAAAAAAAGATGAGAAGTGTAAAAATTGTACCACTTATTTGCACACACCTGTGCAACGGGATCTCATGAAGGAGGTACCTCACCACGCGAGTGAGAAACCGGATCCACCGAGCCCTTCTGGCAGCTGTGTTGATGGCAGTGTCTAAAGCCTGGGGGAAAGCTTTTGAAAGGATTCCTTGGCTCTCCCTGCCCTATGCTTGTGCCCCCATAGCAGTCAGTGACTGATGACAGCTGCATCCTTATGCTGATGTCATGGGAGTGTCACAAACTGAAAACAGGGAAAGCCAGGAACAGCATCACTGAAAGATCTCACACTCCCAGTCACGTTAGCACGCTGCATGTTTACAGCCATTCCCTTTTCTCTTAGCCTAGCAATTAGACTCACTGCTTCAACACCCTGAAATACCACGCTCAGCAATTCATAGTTTGCTGGCTGGTACAGTTTACAATTTGAGCCTTATCCTCAAAGCCACATTTAGTAGCCTATGCAAGGTGGATGAACGTCTGATTTGTAAACAAAAGCGCAGCGACTGTGTATCCTTTTTTTGGATTATAAATATCAGCCAAGTGCTTTGGGGGTGAAGGCTTCCCACTGTGCGCCCCTCTTTGAAAGGGACTCTGTTAAATTATATATGTGCTTGTATAAAAATGGCAGGCGTTTGCTGCAAGCTGGGTTAATAAATAGGTATATTGTACAGCTGCCTCATTCACTCTAAAGGGTAAGCCACCTTGTCACGCAGAGTCACAGAAAGCCAAAGCCAGGACCGCGAGGGTCAGCTTGGGCTTGATTCTTCCTGGGGATGGAGTTGCCCCGTGGACTTTCTGTTCAGTTTTGGGTACACAGCATGTGCAATAGCAGTCCCGGGACTGTGATTCAGGGGTGGGCTTTTTATTTGCTCCTCCCTCTCCTATACGTTGGCGTTGTTCATAGCCATGTCCAGGCTATTTAGCTTTGCCAGGCCTCCTTCACTCTTGTCTTTCAGGTGGGCAGACATCCTCCCACCCTCCACCCACTCTGTGTGCAGGTCCAGGAGCTGTGCTGCAAATTCTGCTTATAGTTAATTTTTGCTTTTTCTGCCTTCCTGGTGTTTCCAAAACCACACATGATAGAGGCACTTGGTCCCCTATAACAAAGCTCTGCATTTGACTCACACTGTTCAAAGGATTAAAGCCAAGTTATGACACGGTTCCCTTTCCCTCCTCGCAGATCAAGAGCAGTATCATTGTACCCCAATATGCAACCCCTCCATCACTGACTTTTTTCGGGGTGATTCCACCACATATCAGTGGGCTGCAATACAACCTCCACAGACAAGGTCACGTCCAGCCTCAAATGAATAGGCAAAGCAGGGCAGGAAGCTTCTCGCTGTCTCTGGCAAGCCATCAAGGTGACGGAGGGGGTTCATACCGCACAACTGCCTCCTCCAATTCTCTCTCGCATGCCGGTCAGAGCGAAGGCTGTGCCCTGTCCACCCCTCTCCATTGATGGGCTGCGCTGGGGCTGCCGTCTGCCTGGAGCCGCCACTGAGTCTAATTGGCAGAGACAGCAGTCTGAGGGTATTCGGAGGCTCCCGTAGTTAAGAGCAGCATAAATGCTGTTTAATATCCTGTATATCATTCTGATTAACAGCTGGGGGACATTAACGCTGATACAGTCTCCGTGTGGCAGAACGAGCCGGAACAAAGGCAACAACAAAAAAGTCTTTCTCCTATTCCTAACACCCCCCGCCGGGGTGGGTGGAAGTGCTAAACTTTCCAGTACTTGGAAAGAGGGAAATGATGATATGAAAAGGAGAGTGTCAAAGAAACATCCTCCATTTCCAACTCCTCCTCCGACTGTACTCCCCTTTCCTGCCTCCTCCACTCACACACACGCTCTTCAGCATAATCTGTGCAAACTTTCAGACTAGAAAAACGAGCTGTTCTTCAAAAAGAAGGAGTGAGGTTTTTTCCCCCCAACATTATGGTACCATGCACAAAGGCTGGATCTGCGTACCCTGGTTTGCCATGGTAGCAGGCTTTGGGAAGAGAAGGCTCCACAGGCTGGGAATTCTCCTCCGGGGAACAAAACTGATGAAGCTTAGTTCAAGACTCCCATGGTTGCGGCAAACAGACCACGGTCAGAGGAAATGTGTTATGCTTCAGGCCTCATCAGCGATCCTTTAAATACACTTTGTCTCTGGAATGCCAGAGATTTAATCTTGAACATTAGTGCAATTAATATGGGATAAGAGTGTTTACTCTGGTATCTTATGTTGATATTTTGACAAAATGGAGGTGCTGAGAGCAGAGAATAAAATACTTTAATGAACAGGAGAAATAGTTGCTCTTTATTCTACACCTCCCTAAATTAAATAATTTCCTTTTGGTTTGCTTAGCTCCTGAGTGGGAAAATTGCTGAAAATGGACAAGACTATTAAAGAGAGTTATAGGTGGCATAAACGGACCTTCGAAGAGAGAAATGATAGACTGTATTAGAAAAATAGATCTTAGTGCAGCCCAGTGAAAAGCAACAGTTTGGGTTTACAATGTAATTTGCAAAACCTGCAGGTGATTGCAGGAATACAGACAGGGTAAAAAAATCAATGGTGTGAATTATTAAAAAACAGAGGGCCAGATCCTCCATTAATATGAACTGGCTTGGTCCTTAGCACCTCTAGGATATATAGAGAACTACAAGTGAGTTTAGCAAGACTATTTTGAAGGGCAATACAAGGATGAGACAAAAACCTGTCTCATTATAATTTGGGATTAGTGTAGCATTCGTTAGTGGTGAAGCTGGGAGTAAATCATTCTGACTACTACAAGAACAAGCTGAAAATTCCCTTAAGCCACTCTGCTCCATCATATATTGTGTGTGGTAAACGTATTACCAAAAACAGTTTGAAAAATGTTTTAGAAGGCTAAAAATACATCCTTGGTGCTAACACTACTAAACCCTAAAGCAAGGTTTCTTGGCATCATACAGGATTCAGAGAAAAGCATTTGAAGCACCTGAAATTACCTTAAAATAGTCATTCTATATCTGAAAGTTACCTAAGTGGAAATCTAGGGGTTTTCAGTCAACGGAAGATTTCCTGCTGATCTCAACACATCCAAGAACCTGCCCTAAGGTAGCATTCCCCACTGTGGGGACCTGGCACAGAGGTAGGTGAACGGTAGCTCCTCAGGAAGCTGAGACTTTCCCCTTCCCAGTGGGACAGAGCTACAGGGATGCTCTTTCCAAAGAGTTCAGTTCCCCTGTGGCATCAGGCCTAATTGTGGTTGTTCAGGTTTTCTGAAAACCTGGACACCCACTTCAGAATGGAGGACGGCTGTGGGATAACTGCCTGGAAATATAGTGGGGTTTCTTGGAGAAAAGTCACCATTTCCCTGGTGAAGGGCTGATTCTTCCCCACCCAAGTTACCATTCCAGCAAAACTACCCCGTATGATGCCATCTGCAAAAGTGGGCATGCACACCTTCCCCAGCCAGCCCCAGGAACTCAGAGGGGTGGGACTGATGGCTGTTTCCCCATAAAGCGCACAGCAGCGAGCTTTGCCATTAAATGTCGGAAAGGAAACTCCCTAGGAGTTGCCAGACCGAATTCAGATTAGAAAGCAGCACCGAGCCAGCTGATGGAGTGCGTAAGGACTGTCACTGAAAATCCCTGGGCACCAACACTCCTCTCCTTTCTACATGCCTCGGCAGTCACCACCCACCCGTTCGCCATCATTACAATTTGGAGGTAGGCTCAGTTTGGGCTACGTTTGACAGCCTTGGCACGCTCTATATTCAGGGGGATCAGACAGTAACATCCTCTTATTTCTCCACAGAGCCATTTGTCAGCAGGTACTTGCAGTCATTCTGGGTTATATAGTATCTGGTCCTCTTTATAGTGCAGACTCATTACATTGATAATTAATCCGATAATGCCTATATGTCTGCTGTTATCTCCGAGGAACATGCAGCTCGAGCGGTGAGCCATTAACACACCTCACCACTCATTGTCTTATAGCCGCGATGAAAGCTTCCCTAAACTTCACTCACTCTCCTTCCAGCCAGACTTCACCGTCAACTTGAGATTATACCCAGCTGGGGTTTTTTTAAATGTGATTTTTCAATTACGGAGCCAAGCCTTGTTCTTGTGGCTGGTGGTGGCATTCCCAGTGCAAGTGGATGGGATCACGGGCTGGAAGGGAAGTGAGAGATCCCGCTCCTTTGGCTCCTTGCTCTAAGCAGAGACTGTTGCAGCTCCAGCCCTTGCCAACTCTCTGAAGTAAAGCGATGCAGCAGGCAGCCTGCCGGGGCAGGGGACAGGGGTTATAAATGGCAACGTACGCAGGTCTCAAACTGCAGCCTTGCAGACTTATTTCATGCCTCAAAAATATTAAAAAATTAAGTCCTTAAAATTAAGAAAATCCAGCCTCAGGTGAGATCCTTCAGCAGGGTACCCCTGATCTTTACCAGGGAAAAAATGGTATGCCTGTGCCTGGCTTTAGAAAAACCCCTGATCAGGGTGTCCAGCCCCTCTCCAGGTCAGTTAACCCTGCAGGAAAGATAGTTTGTATCAGTCACAGATTTTGAGTTTGTGTTTTCTCATTTCCATGTGTCTGAAGGAATCGGTGACCGGGAGGCCTTCTGTTTGGGTCCAAAAGATGCTATTTGCCTTGTGTTCCTTGTGCCATTATAAAGTCCTGATACAGGGAAAGGAATAAAGAACAGACTATAGAAACAAGGGGAGGGCAGCACAGAAGTGATTTCTGCTGAAGCAAATGAAGACGTGCTGTAGCTAGGGAGGAAAATAAATCAAAAAAAAAAGAAAGAAAGAAAAAAACCAGAAGGAGCATTTCATCTCAATTACAATGCTGTTCTTTCCAGTGGAAGCTGAATCAAGTGGTCTTCAAACAGTCCAGAGAAATAGAATTCAAATTGAAATTTTATATCCCCCACTCGCACCCTGCTGAGCCCACCGGGGCGGCTGGAGAAGGCTGAGCCCGAGGCTCTGCCGCCCGCCTGCTCCTGCTCCTGCTCCCACCGTGCTGCTCACGCCGGTCGTGTGAGTGCGTCGCGAAAGGGTCTGACAGCCCCCGAGAGCCAAGAGCAACAGTCCCTCATGGCATCACTAGCCTTTCCCTTTCCCGTTAACCTCAAGGTGTTGTTCCTCCATCAATCAAGAAAGAATGTGGCATCAGGCTGTTTCCCTAAAATGACTGTGATGGTTTTTATTTCTCACAGCGGGCAGCTCCCTGACACAAAATGCATCACAGGCAGAGGTAATCAGGGATCCCAGACCAGCAGCCTAGCCACACCAACTAACTTTCTCTCATCTTTCTACCCAATTACGTGCTGTAAAATGCTCTCTCCAAAAGTAATTAGGTTGTCTTGTTTAGTCCCTGCACAAGCAATTACAGAGAGACTCTTGCTCCTGTGAGTGGTGGAATTACTCACAGCAGATACATCCCAGATAAAAGCACCCTCGCTACGGCCTTAGTGTGCTTCGAGAGCTTATTTATGCTGTTTGATTTTAAATACGCACCAAAGCTTAAGCTCGTGTCACTTCAATGAGTTGCACTGTCCACACTGCAGGAATACCTCTCTGCCTCGGCAGCTCTCAATAAGCAGAATAGGACAACTGCCATTCAATAATAAAAAAGGAAAAAACCCACCAAAAATAATACACTATCAATTAAATGTCTGTATTCTCATGGGGCCCAGCAAATCTGACTTAAAGAGCCATATATCCAAAGGCTGTCGGATTACCAGCATTCCTGGCAATGCCCAGGCATCCGCTTCCTTGCTCACAGATGGCACAAACTGGCATTTTTTTGTTCCTATCTCTGATACGCAGCTCCGGACTTAGGAACTTGTGCCAGGTTAATGCAGAGGGAGAATCCCTTTCTAAAGGCAGAATCCAGACAAGGGAGAGAGAGGGCTGAGTCCAGACCTGCCATTAAATCCAAACACGACTGATCCAAACAGGTGAGTGGGTCCATGCGGTGCCCTGAGCCCAAGGATCTGGCCTCTGCTGATGGCCAGCTGGGCTGTGCTGCTGGCCACGTGTGCTCCGGGCCCCGCAGTGACTCAGGGCTGTGCAATTCTCTTTGCTGGATAAAATTTCGGAGAGGGTTGCACAGGCTGTGCCACGGGGAGCCTCACGCATTGCATCTGAGGTCCCCACCACCATGCAAGTGGGTTTCCCAGTTTAAGTGCTCAGACTTCACAGTTGAGCCTAGAGGACATGGAAAGTAGAGCCCAAACAGCACCGATATAAAGGCAAGTGGCTGGGTAGGACACAATTTCCTGTCTGTTCTATGACTTTAATAATTGTTAGATTTCTTCCTGACTGGGGATTGCCTAATCCCTCCCCCTTCCAGAGCAATGCAGCTCTGGGCGTGGGGGCTTTGCTGACAGCAACTGCTTCCAGACTTCATCTTGGTGCAGGGCTGTGCATGCTTTGCTCTAGAATCATTGCTAAGACTGTATCAACCAATGTATATACTGCTGAAATGTAAAGCTTTAAATACCATCCTCCTTGTTCTCCAGCTACTCTCTTTCTCTTTCTAGCCCATAAACTTCCCCCTTACCACCACTCTCCATCATTTTGCTGTCTTATGTCAATTTTAAAGGGTTCCCCCAGGAACAATTTTATTATCCGTGGCAGGACAGAGGCAGATTTAAATACACTCAGCTGAAGCTGTCGCTCAAATTCTCAGAACAGCCTTTCTTCCACCATGGGGCTGTGGGTTTTCTTTACACAGCTCTCCCTGAGGGCCTGGTTGCGGGGAGCCAGCAGTGGATTTGATATAGAATTAGGAAATACAGGACTCTGCTGTCTGAGCATTATATAGTGCCTTTTTTCATAGACACACAGACTTTAAAGGGGAACCTCTATTTAAGCGGCCAGCTCATGCACGGCTGTTCAATATGGCACTGCGGTTCAGCCCTGGGTGGTAATGCAGGAGTGTGTGCCTGGCCCCACACACGTTTCCACACAGGTCCCTGGATACCGTAGGACTTGCAGCACTTCCAGACCCTCTGCACCACGGAAACTGGCAGCAAAGCTTTGCAAATGCTGTGTGTAGCTGGTGGCGACCCACCTCTCATACAGACTTTTCCACTTAGGCTTGGACAGAAAGGATAAAATAACCCGAGGAACAAATGGGAAGGGAATAGATTCTGGAAGTGCAGAGGAGTTGCCGAGTACCTCCTGACTTCCAGCTGGGAGATGAAAAGCTGCCGTTCCCCTCCAGGAGCATCTGATGTTATTTGAAGACCTGTTCTCAGCTCGGGCGCAGCTCCTCCCGCTGATGCTCTGGGGTTAACTCGTGTGGCCTCGCAGTGTGCGGGTTTGGCTGCCCACACCCTGCAACCCATCCTTCCTCCGTCATCCCCACGAACGCGCCCCGGGTGCCCCAGCCTCCCCTGCAGGTTGTTGCCGCCTTGGTCTTGTCTCTGCCCGGCTTGGTGCTCTCCTGAGAGGAGCCCACACGCTGATGTAGGGATAAAACAAATTGGTAGGTGAACCAACTTGAAAGAAAGTGAAAACTTCATAACGAACACATTCACTATTCAAAAAAAGCCAGTTTTAAGGAAATATATTATCTGTTCTATCCTATGTTTGTGCAAAGACTTAGAAAAAAGGTGTTTGATCCTAGCTTTTGGAGGGCTTTGCTGTTTCTCTATCAGTTATGTGGTGCTTCCAATAAACCTGTGATTCCTTAATCCCCTGTTACTTCACACAGGCATTCACTGACATGACACAAAGCCCACAACAGTGTCTGCTAGTGTTTCAGCCCTCTACATATTGTTTACTAACATGAATTAATCCCCTCCTGCAGCCCAACATGGTTCATCAGTTTCCCTCGCATGGGGAAACTGAGGCAGGTATGTGCACGGTGCCGTGGTGTGGGGCTGTCACCATCACAGCCAGGACTGCAAGGCGGGTGTGCAGCCTGCGGACATGGGTGAGAAACATGATCCCATCGCTTTCCCCGAAAGACAAAAAAAGAAAAAAAAGGTGAAGAATAAATAAATTCATTGCTCCGTTCAGCATCTCCCTCTCTCTCTCTCTTTGACCTGGCAGGAGGAGGAAGAAATGTTTGTTGTTTCTTTAACATGTTTTTAAAACCCGGTTCTTTTTTAACTACTTACATTGCATAGATGTTGTCAAACCGAGGACGGACTGTGGGCTGAATTACCTGTATTCCCGATGCTTAAAGTGCGTCACCAGGCTGTAACCTGCTACAAAAATTCGCTGCAACTCTAAACTGATTAGCGGGCGGCTCTGTCTCACCCAGTGCCATTCATTTATTTATTTTAATAAACAAGAGCAAATCGTTATAGATAGCTGTGTTCTGTGCATTTTAATCAGGTGCAATATTAGCCATGCTGGCAGGGTGATGACCAAAGAAAATAGTGCTGGATACCCTTTGCTTTCTGAACTGACATTTCCATTCACTGCTTGCCCTGAGACACAACATGAGCTCAGGTACATGGGGCTTATTGTTCCTGCAGAGTTTATTTTCTCCTTATAGTATTTGACCACCACAGTGTCTGCCATTTGCTGGAGAAAAGGCCTGAAATAAATAAGCCCTTGCTGAGACTCCCTGGATAAACCGGGAAGCAGGGGCACGCAGTGCTGCTCACCGCACGCCTCCCGGCGGCATCGAGCCGTGGCAAGCGGGGGTCCTTCGTACAGCTCCAAATCCTCCGAGCTAATCACTTTAAAACCAGTTCACCTCCAACAGGACTCTTCACTGCCCAGTGACCGGTTCAGGCTGGGGGTTTGTTTTCTCCCAGCCCCACCATATTCAGGAATCTCTCGGCCCTTGGGCGAGTTATTTCACCTCCGGGCGGGTATCGCTCCTGCTTCCTTTCACCACCCACCCGCTCTCTTCAATCACATTTTTCTGAGGCACTGTCTTTTTGTAGCGTGTTTGCAGAGGCTGCAGCACAGGGAAACCCTGAGTTTACTGCGAACCTTCAGGTTTTCCTCTATGCAGCAATAAAGCAGATATGGGGCCCACAAAAAGTAGTATAAGGCCCATTTCTTTAATAGCAGTAAATCCGCACAGAATTAGTTCTAGCAGGTGGATTATGGCTGTATGTCCCTTACAGTAATAATAATAGTAATGGGAGTAACAGTAAGTATATTTCCTGAAAATAGACTTACGGTTTACCAGAGTTGCCTCTTTTCGCTCGTACGTGGATTTTTGTGGGGAGCACTCGTGTGTGTCTGGCTAGAGGAACGCATGCCACGCACACCCGCACAGGCACACCGGCCAAGGTGCCAGTGAGCGGCCTGGCTGCGCCCTTCCACGTGGCCTCCAAAGACAGCAGCCCACTCGCCGTTTCGGTCTCTCAGACTCTGATGGTGCACACAAAGCCTTGCGGTCTGCTGCGGTTTTAATGGGCCTCAACCTTTCACAGAAGCAAACACCAATACGTATGAAATATCAGCTGTTGCAGGGACCCGAATGTTTTATTTCCTCCTCCCCTTCATACTCTCCTGCCCTTTCTCGCGTCCCTCCATCAGGCAGGTTATTAGTATGTGTCTGTGCGAAAATCAACAGCTTCTCCATCACGTGCATGTCAAAATATTACTAGAAATAAAAGGGCTGAAGAGATGGCAAGTCATCCCTTTTTTATAGGCAGTCACCGCTGTGCCTCACAGATTGAACGCAGCAGAGAAAAGCAACAAAACCCTGGTGATGAATAAGGAACAGAATAGATTTTTCTCCCTTTCTTTGTTTATTTAGTTTGAGGAGGTTAAAGTGGCATGTTTCGCTTTTTAAAAAAAAAAAAAACCCTGCACTTCATTGTCATTTTTTCAAGCAAGGTCAAGACACAGAAGTAAGCAGATAATGGGGTATGTTGCAAGATGGGGAGACAGCACAGATGTGGAGCGTGCACAGATTAATGTCATTTGTATGAGCCAAAGACTTTAACATCTTAATTACTCATCTTAAGGTCTCAGTGATTATGCCAATTGATAAAACCATCAGAAAAATGCCTTCTCAAGGGATAACGTGGAGGAAGGAGAGAATGCTACATCTTTAAAGGTTAAGTGACTGCAACACCTCCATGAACTGTAGCCTGAGTCAGCTCATGCTAAACAGCAATGCCAGAGCCCCGCGGGACCCCGCTTCTGCTGACACTACCTCTTTCTCAGCAAAAATCATAAACCCACTTCTCTCCCTCTGTTATTCTCTTCTAGACCTTCAGCCTGAGGATCAGATTGAGAAAAAATGTTTCCTCTGAAATACTCATTACTTGCAGCATCAAACCAAACCTCTATTCAAATGAGCTTGTGCAACCTGTAACCTGCTCTTAGGCATTAGCACCCGACAGCTAGTGAGGTTGCATTTGAAATGCCGGTCCTGCTCAAATGCATGGAGCAGTCCACATCTCCAAATCATTGCCATGTGTGTTTGCCTGCATCCTCCTTGCAGAGTCCCCAGGGATCCTTTCCTGTTACAAGAGTACAGAAATGACCACGGCTCCTCTACAATAACAGCTGAGAGTCTGCAAAACAAAATGGTACCTCCAATAAGCTGTGTGTTGGGGAGATGACCCATAAAACGGCACGATGAGGGCTCATTTACAGCCCTGCGCGTGTGAGGTAGCTGGAGTTTGCTCAAGGTACTCGTATGAGAAAAGTGTTGGAAATGTTGGTGGGTCAAAAGTTTTTGGAAAAAGACAGGTTCAGCTTCCCCTTCATTAATGAATTTGTGAAAACATCTGAAAAAAATGTTGGGTTTTTTTTGCTCTTTAGGTACTTTCATTACTACCACTATAATTTTGAAATTCCCTTCACATTTATTTTGGGGTTTTTCTTCTTTAACATTTATACTTGTAAATTCCCAAAGATGCTCCAGCTCTACTACAAAAATTATATTTTCAGCAGAAGAAATTATCTTATTCCACTCCCCCCTGCAACAATTCCTTTTTTCTTGATGGCAGGGGGGAGTTGTTTTTCCAGTGAGCCAAAGCTCCATAATTCACACAGTAATTCTACTGGCTGCTATAAAAATAGCCACATCTTCCCAGTGGATTAAGCTGTCTTGCACACCAGACTAGCCAGTCCGGACCTCTGCCAAATGCTATATTTACATTTCCAAACTAGAATCTGTTTCTAATATATTTTTATGGGGAGTTTTGACCCTTTATATTTATTGTTAATGAGCTTTCATCTCTATAATAGCCTTTCATCCCAAAGGATCCTGAAGAGTAATTGTAATAACCTGGCATACAAAACATACACCGAAATCAATTTACCCACCATTGAAATGTAGCCACGACTGGAGGGGCTCAGAATAAGCCACTGTTTAGCAGAAACCTGTGCAATGCTGCAGTGTTGTTTCCATTTGAGTGACAGGGCGAGCTAATTACCTGTGCCGGCTGTTGTCCAGACGAGCAGGGTTCACCCACAGGGCTGCAAAGCAGCTTGTGGAGAAGATATTTAGTGACTGCGAGGGCTTGGGAGCTTGGGTTTTTGAGTTGTTGAAAGGCCACCAGTAGCTGCACACTTACCCAGCTGGGAGATGGAACTGGTGGAGCCCCCAGCATCGGTCCCTGCAGAGACCTGCTGCCACCATAGCATTCAAGCAGTGGCTGGAAAGCTGCTGGCAGAAGCTGGCATCATCGCCGGGCATCGCTCCTCTTGCCACAGCAGACAGTACCTCCCTCGGGTTTGCACTGTGTGCTTAAAGCAACCTGCTGGCATGGACCTACTGACTCTGAAGGAGAGCTGGGCTTGCTGTGACTTAGCAGCCCCGCATAGCATGAGCTTGGCTCTTTTTAACCCCCAGGACTGTGAAGGGCTAGACTCTCCTTGGCCATTTGCAGCTGGCGAACTCTGGCCTTCAGTAAGCCATGCCGATGGAGGAGGGCAGGGGAGCGGTAAATAATAATGTCACCATCAGTCACCCATTGGCACGGGGAAGCCTCAGCACGCGATTCGTCTAAAATGCCGCCGCCGCTGCCCAAGCGGTGTAAATATTTTATTAATGGCTGCCTCAGTTTGCAGCGTTTTCATTATTGCTCGCATCAGTAGCGCTCACGCTTTGTATGATCGGCAAGGGAAGCCACAGGGCGTCTTGTTTCCGACCCCCCACCCCTGCGCTAAGGGGGACTGCCGGCAGCTGCAGCAGCCCCTCCGCGCAGGCAGGAGCCCTTGGCGGAGGGAAGCGATGCACATCCCCAGCAGCCGGTTCCGGGACCGGCAGCGGGCTCAAGCTAGGCAATCCCATCATGTCAGAGCAGGGCAGGGCACTGGCCATGCCAGGATGAACTGTGTAACCTGCCGTTAAGAGGCTTTTCCATTTCTTCTTGCTCTGCTTTTACCGTTCACAGTCTGCAGGACAAAAGCCTCTTCAGCACTAATCCTGCCCAACCTTTCCCAGTGACAAGAGTTCAGGCGTAATGCCAATGCCAATGATAAATGCCATTATCACCTTCCTGTACTTCAACTTGCTGTGGATTATTTTCCATGACGGAGCAACCCACAACCCATCAAATGACTTATCAGCCACCCTCCTGAGTAAAGTAAAATTCTCAATCAAAAGGATTTTACCTTTCTTTTGCCCCTCAAGGGGCACCAGTCCACATGAGAAAGGGACCTGAGTACCAGAGACCCCTGATTTTGCTGGGTACTCATCCAGTGCGCTCAGTGGGATCCCTGTAACGCCCCTGCCACTGCACAGCATTTCAAAAAAGCAAAGGCAAAAGAGATGGAAGGAAAGAGCCTTCCCTTCCCCCATCCCCTCCCGTAAGTCATTTTCTCTGGCCTATTTTACAGGAACTGAAAATCTATTAGAGGAATAGCTTAATCCGGTTTGACTGTAATAATTAGGGTGCTTTAAAAAACCCTGACTAATCTTATAAAATGTGACTGTAGACAGTTCAGTGCACGACCCTTACACTTATCACTTGAGGTATTATTACAAACCAGAAACAGCTGGCAAGCATGGAGGAGGATAAAGGGGGGGGGGAGGAATTCACATGCAAAGGGACAGGGACTGTTCCTTTTCTGATCTCGTAACAGAGGCACTGGCAGCACCTTGAGCTGTCTTTCTAACATGGATCCAAAGCATGAGGTCACCTCCAAGACCCTGGACAGACACATCTGTTTTCGCCAGTGGTGCACCCCGCCAGCCCTGGGGTCCTGCTGTCGGCACCTCCTTTTCTCACACTCTTTTTGCAGGCAGTCCAAGAGGATTTGAATCAGTGGTGGAGCGATTACCCTTGGGGCACGCTGCAGTCAGCAGATGTTTGCAGCAACAACGGGCAGCTTTTCTAAAACAAGACAGTCTGTATTAGTCAAGCAGAATATAGTGCTTTAGGGTCATTGAGTTACAACAGAAAAGCAATGCTTGCTTCCGTGTCTTGGCTGGTAGCAATCTCTTTTTCTCTTGCTCTCGATCTTCCTCAGGCTCCAATAGCCACAATTTCTTCCTTCCCTTCCCGAGCCTAGGCTGCGGGCAGCTGAGTTCCCATCACACCTTTAGTAAAGTTATTTTTTTCCACATGTTCTGCCAGTCATTCTACAGGATTGCTGCCTGTTTAGGATGGCCTTGTACCCGCAAGATGAGCTCATTCATGTCCTGACACTTCTTGTTCATCCCTTCCTACCACTCCAGCCAGGACAAACAAACAGTCCAGGCACCCACCTCCTGCATGACTGTCTCAGAACAGAAATCAACTCTTCCAGTCCCAGTGGCCCAAAAGCATATTTTGGTGGAGAATTCAAAATCTGAGCCCACTGCAGTAATCTAGTATAATGCAGAAGATCGCCCAAAGGGACTCATGCTTTAGCAGGGTCAGTCACTGATGAAGACGTTGGAGATGACTTGACTTGGCCATCACATAATGTTGAGAGAAGCACTGGGAAGGCTCTTGTTCATCAGTACCATTCAGAGCTGAGACTGAGCCCTTGCCCAGACACTAGCTCACAAAAACACTACTCCGTAGAGCCAGGCAGGCACTTTAGACTTCACAGAGAGATGACAGCCAGGATGAGACTGTACTATCACCAATACACTATTTTAATTAGCATTGAAAACAGATGATCAACCTTGAAGGAGGCTTTTAAAGACTGAAATAATAAGAGGAAGTACTACAATTTCAATTTACTCTCTCTCTTACTGTGATTAAAATACGTGGTTCATCTTGGAAGCTCTCCTGCAGCTTGTACAAAAACCGTAATAACAACATTCACAGTAATGGAACTTGCAGCTGGAGTTGGGTTGTTTGGTTTCTTTTGCTCTCCCATGAGTCTTCCTTGGGTCTTTTATTTTCCATTCTGGTCCATACTGATTTTGATCTTTCCTTTATTAAATAGGAATGGTTATTCCCACTGTCTCACTTATCTAATAATAGCTAGAACCTTTTAATTCAAATGATTTGATTCCTGGGTTTTTTAGATTAAAGTAAACATACGGTTAGAGTATTACTGGGAGAGTGGCAATAGAAATACCATGGTCAAATTATCCTGTGACTCAATTCTGCAAAGCGCGCCGAATCCCTTTTAATACATTTCACAAGTACTCGGTGGTGACCTCTAACACCAGAGTGGTTTCTGTCCTACAGTAGCTCAATTTCACAACTCTGAATACTTTTTTTTGGAAGGAAAGCCATCCAAAAGCTTTTTATAAAACATTCTTTAGCCTTTGGGAATGAGCTAATTTAATGCCAGGGTATGATTCCATTTCAGAGAGTTGAAGGACTTGGGGAAACACAATCTGCTTTCTGAACAATGTGAGATGAATATAGTTGTGGTATCATTAGAAACCAAGCTGCAGAGTTTAGGTACGGAGCTCAACTTTTTCAAAGTTCAGCTGTGGCTCTTGGTTTGTCAGCTGTATTTCCCTGCAGCGCTGTTTTTGTAACAGCCCCTCTGAAGGAGCTTGCTCCAGCATAGATGAACACTTGCATTGGGGGTAGATGGCAAAGGAGACATTGCTGCCAGCCAAAGCCTCTATCATTCGTTGGCCTTAAAATGGGAATAGAGGGGAGGTCCCTCCATAAAGTCAAGAATCACCAATAGAAAGCATCTCCACCTGCTTTGAAGATCAGCTTGGTTTTAATTACTATTTTTCTATTTGCAATTGAAAAATGGGCAGGAACATAGGGAATAAGCCACCAGTGATGAAAGGGGAAAATAGCAAGCTCTGAAAATGCCTCCTGAAAGCCAGAGTCACCTCGGGTCCCGTGCAAAGGTGCAGTCTCCGCTGCAGCCACACTCAGAAGCACCAGGCACGCACACATCACCACCCGCCACCTCCCAGCCCACAGCACAAGTCACCAAAAAAAACCTGCTGGAGCCACAGAGACGCTCAGTCACATCTAGCTTTATTTTAATCCCGTCAGAAAAGTTCAAGAATTACACCAAAAAATACTTCAGTCTCTGCTACCTACTGACAAAAAATACACCACAAAATTATAAACTGTTCAGTGGTTTGCTGGAGTTTTGATTGTTGGTGGAGGGGGTGGTTTGTACATTTTGAGTGAGAAATGAATTTACAGGTGGAAGGGGAAGGAAGGATAGGAAATCAGACAATGGCTTTTGGCACTACATTTTTAGCTACGCTATACAGTTATTTATCATGATGCCTGTTAGGACTGAGGAGTTCTGCCCTCATTTACACCCTCTAGTGTCTATGTATGCGAAATGGAGGACAAAACTGCCCAATGCAGGGGAAGAAGGGGCCAGTTCCTAATTTCCATCCCAGTCTAGCCACAAATCTGAAAAAGCAGCCTTAGTCAAATGTGAACCTTGCCCTCCCTGTGCACTCTGCTCCTGCTGCTCAGTCTCAGCCTGCCTGTGCTACTGAGGAGCAGAGTTGCTTTGCAGCAACAGCTTGCAGCTCTGAAAGAAGAGAATCCTTTTTTTTTTTTTTTTAAATCCCACCAGTCTGCACTAATTGCACATGCCATTTGGGGGGAGAGGATGTTTTACATTGGCCAGGACTGGACTAAGCCTGGGGTCTGGTCTGTGTTTGCAAGCAGAGATTTGATGGGACCCTTGTACTCTGGAGCATGCTATGGCCATCCCTCTCTAATTACCTAGAATGACATTAAATACTGAAGTATCTGAAATTGAAGGAGGGAAGCAGGAGCATCCCACTTCATGGATGAGGGAAAATTAGGGGCTGAAGTTAGAGGCTTAATACTGTTCTATACTATTGCCACTCTTGAGAGGCTCCTCAATTTATAACGGCATTTCTTCGTCTCTTGCTGATCCTCCAGAGGGAGGTCCCAAAGGATGAAGCCTCATGTAACTTGCCAAAGGTCATGCAGGAAATCTGTCCCAGCAGCAGAAATAAAGCCCTGATCTCCTGACTCCTAGCCGGATGCTCAGGAGTATATTCTTGATCTCACTATGGCAGCCTCCGTCTGCTTCCATCCTGCTCCATACCCAAATGCCAACCAGGATTTCAGCCTCAGAGCCCAGCCAAGATCACCAGCACAGCGGTGGCTCATTACAAATGCCTAGACCTTTCTGGATTTACTTAGGCCACTGTGCAGGGCTGTGTGTGCGTGTGTGTTTGCACATGTGTATGTTTGAGGGAGGAGGAGATGCTTGTATTTATCTATCAGCGAATGAACACTGAAGCTAGATTCAATTTGACAGCAACATATCCCCCCTTTGGCAAGCTAAACAACATCACAATGTCTTCGTAACAGGTTCTCTCTACCCTCTCTCTCGAAAGGATTTCAGTTGTTCCTTCACTGCATGTTAAGCCATGTCACAGCTTTCCAGCAATGATAAACTTTGCGGGATTCTCTTTGCTGCTTTTATCCTCTCTGGCTGTTTATCTAATTTGCTTTTTTTGTTTTTTAATTTCTTTTTCTAACAAATAGTTAAGCAATGGTTTAAAAATATTTTTACATCGTAAGGTACAGTCAACATCAAACATGCCTTTGTACAAGAGCTCGACTCGATTACAAATCAACGAGAACAATGCACGAAAAGAAATATCCATTAAGATGACTCCTGCACGTGGGTTTTATTTATTCCTGTCGTGCTGTTAGCACAGCACCCTCAGCTAGAGCAATGCAGTATAGACATGGTGTTGTCCCCCCACCCTCCCACTTTGCCCATCACCACTTGTTAACTTTAATGACCTTCTGTCTTGGCAGCCTTGGCTTCATGGTTTACCGATCCTGAAGACAGCCAGGGCGATACGGCCCGGGAGCTGGTCTGCTTGGCCATGCTGTAGTGGCTGATGACAGTGTAGAACCTGCCCCGGGAGTTGGAATCCTGTGCCGAGTAGTATGCGTCCAGTGAGGCCGGGATGCACCGCTTGTGCTGGAAAGGGGAAGAAAGCAAGGGAAGTAAAGAGTGGTCCCATCAGCCTCTGGCTCTCACTTTAAAAATCTCAGGGTTAGCTGTTTGCATGGATGACGTTTGACTCAGACTTGCTGCAGTGAGAGCGTCTGCTGCACAGCCCCGACTGCCTTCCAGCGCTGTGGGAATGCACAAAGTTTAGAGTCAGGCAGCAGCCTTCAAACCTGTTGCTATTGGCAACCCTGATTGCAGGCTGATTTCATCCATGGATGGGAAATGGGGACTGTAAAATGAAGGTCTGACTGCTTTGGTACATTACTGGCATGCACAGAGACCGAGGCCCCTTGCTGGAGTCCTAGCAGGGCTGGCTGAGCAGCTCTTATCACATGCTGGACTGAAAGCTCTGTAGAGCGAAGTCCAGAATTAATCCTCAGACAAGTGGAGGACCGGCAAAGGCAGAGTAAGCTGCTTACGTGCTGCTCTGTGACAGTGTGTTATCTCTGACCTGTAGGACAACCACCTTGGTCGGGGATGGTAGGAAGCGTAGCCCAACTGGCCAGCCCTTGTCAGAGCTTCTTGTCTGTGCAGACACTGCCCATGCATCTCCGCTGTGCTAGTGCGGACACTTGTGTGCTAAGAACTGCACAGATAAAACAATTTGCTTTGCAACAGCTGTAAGAGAGCAATCAAATGGTAACAAATGTCGAACCGGTTGGTATTCACTGGAGTCGAAGTAGCACCAAGGACACAAAGGGCCCCAGGTACAATTATTATTAAATTATGAGATACCCCAACTCCCAGTTCAATGTGACTAGCTGAAATCTGAGTCCAAAACCTTTGATCTTTTCAGAAGTTCAGCTTTGGATCTGATTCTGAAATTCATGACTCTGTCCTAACTTCATTTTTATATAACCTAAGAGAGTAATTCACAATGACTAATACACCAATATCCTTACCCTATTTTCCAGCCCACAGGCTATCCCCAGTGTGGTCAAGACTCCTGTGATTTTATGAGTTTATTCACAGTAAGGAGTCAGTGAACTATCTTGCAAACTTTTTTTTTTTTTTAAATCTCAACAGACCAGGCAAATAGTTCTCTGTGAATATTCAATATAAAATCACTGGGCAGTGGGGTTTTAGCAATTAAGTTACATGGTTTTGTTCTTGATAGAGGCTCAAAAGCACCTAAAAATGAACTACATGGCAAATTGGGATTTCTTTCACAAAGGACACATGTGCCAGCACTCTGGGAGTTTGCTTTGCATTAAAATGTATGCCAGTAAACCTCAGTCACTTGAACGTGTGGGAAGCAAATGTGGGATTCCAGCTGCAATAAATCCATTCACAAATATGAGGGATTGTTCCTGAACATCTGTCTGTAGTGTTCACCAAATGCTAATCCCAACAATTACAGTGTAACAGTAGCTGATGGAAGCAGATGCAAGTCCACATTTCCCATAACACTGTTCCTATTTCAACACATTCTTGCCAAATGTTCTGTTTGGCCTGGTCAAAAAAGCAGACTAGACTGTAACCATGTAGTCAATTAGAGTCTATCATTATCTCAGGCAATTCATCCGTCTGAAGTTTCTTACCTTATAAACAAATCCATCTGGGCAACTGTGGTCGTAAGTAAAGGCTTTGTATACCACAAGAAACACTATGCAGGCAAGGAATGCAAGAGCCAGACTTATGAGAATAGTGACCTACAAAAGAGGGATAATGTTACTCTACATATGTTAAAATGGCATATGAGCAACCTCATAATTCAATGACTTATAGTAACAGCTATCCTAACAGACTGCAGTCTTCACTCCACTGTGCAGTACTTAACTAAGCATGGTAATTGAATGAATGCTAGATCCAATAGCCCCGAATTCTCACATCATTTCCATTCCCCCACAGACCTTCAGGAGTGCACATTCCCGTGTTTAACCCCTTGCAAATGTATGGATTTTGCTCAGGCATTTCGTGTTCTCGGAGGCTTTGTGTTCCCATGCTCTCAGCTATTCAACTGGCAGCATCATCTGCTGGCCCAGCAGGATCCACCAGCAGCCAGAGTCCACGTTCAGGGTCTAATCTGTGCAGCTGAGCTGCCTTAAAACCATGGAGAGATCCTGCTTTTCTGATAGCAGAGGTAGGTGAGCAGGTAGGAAGAATGAAGCCTTTGTAGCACACATACCTTCATGCGTTCTGGGTGATGCAACAAGGATAAGTTGTGCCTCAAGTACCTTGCAGAAGGGAGGGTGGGAGAAAGGGAATCCTTCTCCATTTATCAAAGCTGTAGAAGGAGAATACCCTGACCGCTGACAAAGCCCAGCACATAAATCCTGCAGCATGTCCAACAGCAGATACCAGTGTTGGAGGTACCAGACACAATACCCTCTTTGGGGCTCAAATATTCCCCCTCTCTTCATTCCCAAGCAGGTTACTTTGCTGCACCATTCTGTTTCTTTGCTGTAGCTCCCTTCTCTCCAGCCCTTCCAGGTCCCTCTTAAATAGTTCATTCAACAGCAAGTTTTCTGGCCCCATTCAAATGTCTGGACTGATTTTAGCTTAGCTGTGTCCTCCCTAAGGACTGAGCAATGGTCCCAAATGCACTCTCGTTCTCCCCTTCCCCGAAGCTTTCTTGGTCCCAGCTGGTAATTCTGCAAATGCAGCATAAATGGCTCTGGACTTGTACTGCCTAAATTACAGCAACCCATCCTGTCAAGACTGCTGTCTCACACTGATCTCGATTGGCATAAAAAAAATATCATAATCCCTGGGGCTCCAGTGTTACCATGCAAACTAGAGTTCCTAATCAAATGAACTCACTTACAGAGATGATGGGGGTGGGAACAGCAGTAGGGGAAACATCTAAAGCTGTTGCATGGCCAGCAGCATGGGGAGGGAGCTGCAGCAGCTCCCCAGCTTGCTCTGGCTCGCTGGGACTGAGCACCAGCAGCACGCATTTTGCAGAATATTTGCCTGCATGAGGGAGGGTCTGCAATGTTCCTGTGCTTGGTGAGCCTGTGAGAGCTCATGCTGAAGTACCTACAGCAAATGGGTTTACAGGAGGGATAGCAATCAATGACGCTTTTTCCTACGCACAACCTCAATCTGTTTGCTTCAGAACCCCACTTTCTCATCAGGGCACCAGGAGCTGAGCCCAGGGCTGCAAATTTTCCCTGGTCACATCAAAAGCCATCCACTGAGAGAACCACAATGGTAAGATGTGGCAAGGACTGTGTGCCTGACCCCAGCTAATGTCCCTGCCTGCAGGCATGCTACCACCATACCATGCATGTGCTCATCCTCCAACACATGCCCCCGTCCCAGTATCAGGGCTGCACCTACCTGTACATTACAATCATTACAATTTACTCATTACAATTTACTGCACCAGCAAGGAAGAGACACGAATTTTTCAGCTCCATCTAGTCATTCGGGGTTCATCCACCCTTTTGTTGTTACAGTTGTGTCACAATCCTCTTTGTTTTCTTGTATGGGTTCTCAAGGAAATTGAATAGTAGGTATAGGCAGAAGTTGTTCCTTAACTAATGTAGGAGACTGCTGATGGTAGAAAGTGGGGAAATACAGAGGTAATTCCTACAGTATACTGGACAGGCTTGTCAGGAAGAGCAGCTAATAAAGAGCAAGCTGGCCACATCTCAGAATTCATCAATATAATATTATTAATATAACAATAACATTATGTAATATTATATCAATAAAGATATACTAATTGCTTAATATTGGTTTACACTGAATTTTGCTCTAATTCTCTCCTTCAGTCATCGTAGCAGCTGTAATTCTGAGAACCTGTATGATACGCAATCCCCGCACAGACTCAAAGGGGCCACTGTAATTGCTTGCAGTGCAGGAAAAGACTTCTCATCCTCATCAATCCTGCAGAAAGATTCACTGCCTGATGAGATGTATTCCTACATCTCACACAGCACATTGGGACTATTACTCAGAGAAGCTAAAGCAGCTCTGGCAATGCCACCTGCAATGCTGGAAGATCCAGAGATACAATTTTGGTGGCTGTTTTAAGACAAAAAGAAAGAGTGAAAGTAAATCTGCATGTATGGTGTTAAATCTGACCCAACACATCCCGTTCAAAAGTCAGGAAAGACAGAGGTGTGGAGACTATATCTAGCAGGAGAGATTCATAAGTTCATTGTTAAGTCAGAATATATTAGAATAAAGTATAAAAAGGTAAGAAAATTGGGGCTAACAGGCTTTTCCAGTGACGAACAGTTCACTGAAGCCCCAACCTGCCTTTTAGAATAACTGCTCGTATTAACCTCCTCCTTGGGGCCTAATCTGCTGCAAAATGGGTCAATTAAGCAAAAGGCAGCTGCAGAGGGAGAAGCACTTACTGCTGGATCTCATCAGAGAACATGTGTAAGAGAGTCCTGGTGTGCTGAAAAGGTAGCTGGTAGGAAAGGAGTACAGTTGTATGAATTGCACTGGTCTGACCAAGAAAATATGGGCTCCACCTCCTCTCCATCAAAGCACACTTGCCTGCAAGTTTGAA